>NC_142881.1:31295227-31612045 GCF_051225735.1 Oryctolagus cuniculus
GGGAATGACTCAAATACTTGGGTCCCCGACATCCATGTGTGAGTCCCAGATTCATTCCAGACTCTTGGCTTTGGCCTTTGTTGTTATTTGGGGGAGTGAAAGAATGGATGGAAGGTTTCTCTCTCTCCCTCCCTCCCTCCCTCCCTCTCTCTTTCCTTCTCTCGTCCCCCTTCTACCTTTCAAATAAAAATAATACTTTTAAAGATTTATTTATTTGGAAGTCAGAGTTACAGATGGGGGTTGGGGGAGCGAGGAGAGATCTTCTAGAGAGATCTTTTATCTACTGACCTCAACAGCTAGGACTGAGCCAGGCAAAATCTAAGAGCTTGGAACTCCATCCAGGCTTCCCACATGGTTAACATGAGCCCAAATATTTGGGTCATCTGCTGCTACTTTTCCTAGGCCATTATCAGGGAGCTGTATTGGAAGTGGAGCAGCCAGAATTCAAACAAGCACCCATATGGGATGCTGGCATCTGAGGCAGCCACTTTACTAATTATGCCACAATACTGGCCCCTAAATAAATATTTTTAACAAAAAGAAGGGTAAACTAACAAGTGATAAGAACATTCTTTTAACATCTGAAAGTTCAGATTTCTTAAATAGATCATAGTTTTCTTGTAAGGCACAAAACTGGATGGACATTGAGAAGAGGAAGATTGTAACTCCAGCTAAAAGGTGATGACCCAGGATTTAAAGCCTGAAGTTTGACACCAGAGCTCTTCACCTTGACCACTACATTAATTTTTTTCTTATTTTTTGACAGGCAGAATGGACAGTGAGAGAGAGAGACAGAGAGAAAGGTCTTCCTTTTTCTGTTGGTTCACCCCCCCCCCCATTGGCTGCTGCGGGCGCTGATCTGAAGCCAGGAGCCAGGTGCTTCCTCCTGGTCTCCCATGTGGGTGCAGGGCCCAAGGACCTGGGCCATCCTCCACTGCCTTCCCGGGCCACAGCAGAGAGCTGGGCTGTAAGAGGAGCAACTGGGACAAAATCCAGCGCCCCAACCGGGACTGGAACCCAGGGTGCCGGCACCGCAGGTGGAGGATTAGCCTATTGAGCTGCAGCGCCAGCCTAGTTTCCTTTTTAATAGCTTTTCAGACTGTAAAGCTTTCTTCTTCTCCTTTCTTTCCTCTTACATACAAAGAGATGCTTAGACGAGGGCTGGCCCTGGGGAAGGGCCTCACAGCTAATGTGTCATCATCTGTTTACCCATTTACACTCACTCAGTTGTCTCCCATCCCCAGTTTCTTGGCACATTACCCTGGTGTTTACTGAGGTGGAGTGGGTGCTTCTAGGTCTCCCTGGCTTCATATTGGCACCTGCTATCGAGCATGGATGTGACTGCTATTCCATGTTAAGTTTGCTGGATTCTGGAACTTCCTTGTGCTGTCACCAAGATTCTTCCAGAATACCAGTTCTTTCATGGAGCACATAGGAGCTGGTGGGTTTCCTGTAGTCAAGCAAAGGCTATGACAGACAGGAAGCACTGACTCAGACCTTGTTTTTGCAGACTCATACCATGCAAGAGTTTTGTGTCACTGTAGTGGCCCTAGGTAGATGGGTAAAGTCTCTCCTTGGAGCTCTGTATGAGAAGTAGGTCACGCTGATGTGCCTCTCGTAGTTTATTCTCCCTGACCAAGAACTAATGGGGGAAGCACATCAAGTTTCTTTCCCGTGATCCAGGCTACACCCTAGCCCTGATCTCATCCTCTCCAAACCTTCCCTATGTTGTAGCCTCAGCTCTCTACAATAAGTCTTTTAATAAAACTTATGTTCAGACCTCTAAACTTTACTATGTTAAGAAAAACTTTGATAATTTAGAAGAGAAAAACTTACTATTATCTGTTTTCCAAGACTTTTCCTCATTAAACTTTTTAGGTCAGTTTGAAACCCAGGCTGAGCCCTGACCTTTTTGTCCTAACTGATGCCCGATGTTCTGCAGAAGTTTGAATGTCCCCTATTCAGTGTATAAAGAGCTGAAGGACAATGAGACAGAGAATGAAAATGAAAATTGGGTGCAGAGATGGAAAACTAACTTGGTTATTTCACATATTCTTTTGTTTCAGTGAGCTATTTTATAATATAAAAAAATTAGGGTGGGTATTTTTGCACAGCGGGTTAAGCTAATGTTTACAATGCCCATGTCCCATCCCATATTGGAGTCCCAATTCCAACTCTTCCACTTCCAGTCCAGCTTCCTGCTGATGCAGCTGGAAGGCAGTAGATGATGAGCCACATACTTGGGTTCTTGCAATCCATGTGGGAAATCTGGATGGAGTTTCCGGCTCTTGACTTCATCCTGGCCCAGTGAGCTGTTGCAAGCATTTAGGGAGTGAACCAAGGATAGAAGATAGCTCTCTCTCTCTCCCTTCCTCCCTCCCTCTCTCTCCCCATGTGTGTGCGTGTGTGTGTGTGTGTGTGCTTTTCATATAAATAAACTTTTAAAAAATTTTTAAACATTGGTTTAAGGTCTCAAAATATCATTCTCATTGCACTTAAGTTTTGCCTTCTGAAGTAAGGAAGACCATCCAGAGCATAGTAGCATAGAACTTTACTCAAAAATGCCAGTCACAGAAAGATTCCAAGGAAGCATTCTGACCTGAGGGAGGAGGGCAGAAGTTCTCACAGGGCTTCAGCGGGAGGTTAGCTGAAGTTCAGCAAGTTTCGGGAATAGTTGGATCAAGACAATTCTCAGAAGAGGGAGGAATTGTACTCTAGAGTTAGCAGCCATTGTTTGGGCAATTTGAATTTTATTAAGAGGTTTAGGAAAGAACAGCTGTGGGAGACAAGGACGTGCTAGGGACAGGGACAGTGGAAAATTCTCTGACCTCAAGTGTCTTTTCATTTACGGAATGGAAAAATACATCAGTTGCTGTCTTCAGCATGTATGAGGCTGTTTGCCGAGAAACAGTTCTAATGATTGCCATAATCTGCCTTGAGTTTTCAACCTCTTGATGACTAAATTTGCGAATTTTTTTTTTCCAAATAGTTACATGGTTCACAAAGCTTTGAACGCAGTAGGGTTTCAATTAGTGTCTGCTTTGCTGGGCTGAGAAGAGGGTCTGACTTTGAAGAACTCACCAAATAACAGGTGAGACGGATGTAAATGCATTATTCTATCAAAATTAAAACACTTTCAGAACACTGTGAAATTTCAGGGAACGAAGTGGCATTTTCACCAATGGGATGATATTTGATACCTGCCTTAGAGGAAGATAATGATAATGGTAAAAATTATTATTAACATAAGCTGCTATTCATTAAGACCAAATTCTGTTTTTTCTTTGTTTTTCTTATTTTACTACAGCAATGTTTTTGTGACTTCTTTGTCTTCTCATTAGTAATATAAGTTCATTTTTCTACTCATTCCTAGACAGGTCTGACCTAGGTAGGAAGGCAAGACACCTGTTTATTTATGTATATGTATTTGGTGGCTTCTTTCACAAATATTCACTGTCAGACACTAGCTTCCCAGAATATCTCCAAAACAACCTGTTAATAAGACAAAACTAAGTTTGTTTTTACTAGTAGAGAAAACAACACCTAAACTGAGTTTAAGACCATGATATAGTATTATAGTATTGGGGAATAGCCAAATGAAGATTTTGAGGTCAGAGGTTCAAAGTAGTCTTAAACTAGCATTTGCTGATTTCCAGTACTAACTTGCTGGATCTTTCAGAAGTTTCTAGAATGCCCAATAAAATTATTACTAAATTCTACTTTCCTAGACAAGAATTTCCTGGGCCAGTAAAGTTACATTGATAGAGATGGTAGAATGATAAAATTAGTTTACCAGGAGCAGTCACAGTGTAAGTGTAGTTGATTTCAGTTCTTCCTGCCCAACCACCTATTTCTTATTCTCCTGCATACAGGTAAAGACTCAGTCCAGGGAAGGTTTATTGGTGTTCATGAACTCACAATGAAACGTGCACAGATTTTGGAGTTTTATGTGTTTTATAGCCCGGTGCTTAGCAAATGTTGATTACCTCCACCCTCTTTTTTTTTTCTCTCCCTGGTTTCAAAGTCTTCTGTTAAGATATAGATAATTTTGACCCTTCTGCATTGCTGGTGTGATTGTAAAATGGTCCAGCCACTTTGCAGAACAAGTTTTGTGGTTTTTCAAAAAGTTCAACATAATGTTGCCATACATCCCAGCATTTCTACGGCTAGGTATATACTCAAGAGAATTTTTAAAATGCATCCCCACAAAAGCTTGTTATATGAATTTCCATTACCACATTGTCCATGATTGCTAAAAAGTAGAAACATCTAAATGTTCATTAACTGATGAACAGATAGATAAAATGTGATCTGTCCATGCAATGAAATTTTATTTGGCAATAAAAGGAATAAAGCACTGATCATGCTACAATATAGATGAACCTTGGAAACATTATGCTATAATGAAATGTCCAGAATAGGCCAAAAAAATGTACAGAGAAAGTAGATAAGTGATTTTCTGTGGCAAGGAGTTCAGGGCTGGGGGTAGCAGGAAGAGGAAAGGCTGGAAGTGGGAGATAGGGAATGACTGCTAATAGTTATGGAGTGTCCTTTCTGGGTGATGAAATGTCTTAAAACTGATTGTGGTGATGCTTGCACAGCTCTGTGAATACCCCCAAAAACATTGGGTTGTACACTTTAATGGATGAATTATATGGTATGTGAATTAAATCTCAATAAAGCAGGCTTTTTAAAGTTCCTATAAAATGTGAATACTCATTAGTGAAGGTCATGCTGTACAGGAATACAGTAACCGATTGCTGATAGAAAAACTTCATAAATGGAATTTTGGATTGGTAAAAGTTGGGTTGGGGACCAGGAAGGGACAAAGCCTGAGATAAAAAGCACAGGTGAAAAGCTGAGGCATTGGTTCTGCCTTTACCTGCCTCATAACACTGCCCTGGCAGGCAGGCAGAGCCCACAGAGACATGCTCAGTACATGTGGCACCAGAGAAGGGTCACTTCTTACTGTCCCCTTCTTCAACATGAGAAAGTTATTTATAGTGAAAATCAGCCATAGAATTATTTTCTTGATTCTTTTTATACTTTTAAAACAGTTGATTGGCCAGCGCCGCAGCTCAATAGGCTAATCCTCCACCTGTGGCACCGGCACCCCGGGTTCTAGTCCCAGTCGGGGCACCGGATTCTGTCCCAGTTGCTCCTCTTCCAGTCCAGCTCTCTGCTGTGGCCCGGGAGTGCAGTGGAGGATGGCCCAAGTGCTTGGGCCCTGCACCCCATGGGAGACCAGGAGAAGCACCTGGCTCCTGGCTTCGGATCAGCGCGGTGCGCCAGCCCCAGTGGCCATTAGGGGGTGAACCAATGGAAAAAGGAAGACCTTTCTCTCTGTCACTGTCCACTCTGCCTGTCAAAAAAAAAAAGTTGACAATTTAAAAAGCAGGTACATTTTTTTAAAGATATTTCTATTTAAATATATTGTTCTAATTCAGTAAAATACTTTATTTGTATTTGTCAAACAAAAATAGTGCACTGTATAGCTTGCGCTCTTCCTTACTGTTTACATTTTCAACTCTAAATCTCCCAGTGGTCCTACAAAATGACAGGATTAAAACAATTCTAGGGTTTTTTATTTTGTTTTTCTGTTTCAGATCATCATGTCATCATTGTTTATACAGAATCCTGCTGTATGTAGGGCCATATAGTACTGTAGTGGCTGGAGATGTGAAGTGCTGGCTGGAGGAAAACTTGTACAGTGCTCAATAGTTCACAGTATTACAAACTTATTCTCACCAGAAACATGTGTATAGGGGACCCACCGAGTAACTGGGAATTCTTTTTTTTTTTAGCTTTTATTTAATGAATATAAATTTCCAAAGTACAGCTTATGGATTACAATGGCTTCCCCCCAATAAGTAACTGGGAATTCTTGGAATCAGCTTCCATGTAGAATACAATGCTTGCTAGAGGATAAATTATTAAAATGTGCTAATTTGAAGCTTACACATATATTATTAAACCAACAGTGGCCACAGGGATTGTTTAGAAGTTAGACCAACAAAAGACTTTTTCAGGGAAGAGTATTTTATCACTGGCAATGTTTAGAAATATTGGCACATGGTGATAATAAAAAGCAGACTAAAGTTCAGTCAATTTTATTGTTTTGAAAATCTCAATACACAATGTACCCTCTACAATGCCTGTACACAGGGTGGACTGTTTCCACCACCCTATGTGTGGGACAGTACTGGTTTAAGTTGTATAATTCTGGCCGGCACTGTGGCGTAGTGGGTAAAGCCACCACCTGCAGTGCTGGCATCCCATATGGACGCTGGGTCGAGTCCCACTTGCTGCACTTCCAATCCAGCTCTCTGTCATGGCCTGGGAAAGCAGTAGAGCATGGCATAAGTCCTTGGGCCTCTGCACCTGCATGGGAGACATGGGGGAGGCTCCTGGCTCCTGGTTTCAGATCAGCACAGCACCAGCTGTTGAGGCCATCTGGGGAGTGAACCAGCAAATGGAAGACCACTCTCTCTCTCTGCCTCTCCTCTCTGTGTGTAACTCTGAATTTCAAATAAATGAATAAATCTTTTTTTAAAAAAAGTTATATAACTTTGTACAGATTTAGCCATGTTAATGATAAATGGTTGCTTCCATGTTCTAACCACTATTGTTACACTGATTCAGATATGTTAGCCTAATAGTAAAGAAAAAGAAAAAAGTGATTTCAGCCCAAATTTGGTATTAGTCTGTATATATCATTTTAATCCTAAAGTTAAAAGGTTTTTTTAAAAAAAAAGTGTTTATTTATGTTAAAGGCAGAGTGACAGAGAGTGAGATAGAGGAAGAGAGAGCGAAAGATCCTCCATACCCTGGTTCATTCCCTAAATGCTCACAACAGCCAGGGCTAGACTAGACGAAAGCCATCTGGGCCTTCCTGTGGGTGGCTGCTGCTTTCCTAGACACATTATCAGGAAGCTGTATCAAAAGCACAGATTAACCAGGACTAGAACCAGCACTCCAGTATGGCATACAGGTGTCCCAAGTGGCAGCTCATCCCACTGTTCCACAGCACTCACCACTAAAAAGTTAATTTGATCAACTCTCTGAGTTCATGGAGTATCTGAAGTCCACACTAAGTTGTAACAAGATAAAATGGACTTATCAAAGTAAAAGTTAGTTTTATTCATTAGGAGAAAAGAGTAATTTTTACAGACTACTTATAGCCAGATGTTGAGCACTTTGGACACACAACACAAATTTTGTTTTTAAATGTGGAAAGTATTTTAATATAAAAATAAATAGTAGGGAAAAGGAGAAATACTAATAAGCAAATGATTTTAACAATACTATTTTATAAAAGCATTGGAAACTAAAGCTTATAATGACATCCTGTCAAGATTTAATCTATTTCAATGGAAAAGTGATATGAAATATGAAAGAAACACATGTAAAGAAAAGAAGACCAGTTGATCCATGTATAACATGAGTTATTAATAATTCTAAGCATGTCTTATATTATTTAGTCATACAATAGAAATCTTTTTTTAACTTTTATTTAATGAATATAAATTTCCAAAGTACAGAATATGGATTACAATGACTTCCCCCCAATAACGTCCCTCCAACCCGCAACCCTCCCCTTATCCACTCCCTCTCCCCTTCCATTCACATCAAGATTCATTTTCGATTCTCTTTATATACAGAAGATCAGTTTAGCATACATTAAGTAAAGATTTCAACAGTTTGCTCCCACACAGAAACATAAAGTGAAAAACACTGAGTACTAGTTATAGCATTAGATCTCAATGTACAGCACACTAAGGACAAAGATCCTACATGAGGAGTAAGTGCACAGTGACTCCTGTTGTTGACTTAACAAATTGACACTCTTGTTTATGGCATCAGTAATCACCCTAGGCTCTTGTCATGAGCTGCCAAGGCTATGGAAGCCCCCTGAGTTCACTGACTCTGATCATTTTTAGACAAGGCCATGGTCAAAGTGGAAGTTCTCTCCTCCCTTCAGAGAAAGGTACCTTCTTCTTTGATGACCCATTCTTTCCACTGGGATCTCACTCGTGGAGATCTTTCATTTAGTTTTTTTTTTTTTTCCCCCAGAGTGTCTTGGCTTTCCATGCCTGAAATACTCTCATGGGCATTTCAGCCAGATCCGCATGCCTTAAGGGCTGATTCTGAGGCCAGAGTGCTGTTAGGACATTTGCCATTCTATGGGTCTGCTGTGTATCTCACTTCCCATGTTGGATCATTCTCTCCCTTTTTTCTTCTATCAGCTAGTATTTGCAGACACTATTCTTGTTTATGTGATCCCTTTGGTTCTTAGTCCTATCATTACGATCAATTGTGAACAGAAATTGATCACTGGGACTAGTGAGATGGCATTGGTACATGCCACCTTGATGGGATTGAATTGGAATCCCCTGGTATGTTTCTAACTCTACTGTTTGAGGTAAGTCAGCTTGAGCATGTCCTGAATTGCACATCTCTCCCCTCTCTTATTCCCACTCTTACATTTAACAGCAATCACTTTTCAGTTAAGTTTAAGCACTTAAGAAGAATTGTGTATTGATTACAGTATTCAACCAAAAGTATTAAGTAGAACAAACAAAAAAAATACTAAGAGGGATAACATATTAAGTTGCTCATCAACAGTCAGGGTGAGGGCTGATCAAGTCACCATTTCTCATCGTGTTCATTTCACTTTAACAGGTTTCCTTTTTGGTGCTCAGTTAGTTGTCACCTATCAAGGAGAACAAGTGGTATTTGTCCCTTTGGGATTGGCTTATTTCACTCAACAGAATGTTTTCCAAATTCCTAACAGGGATCACTTTTCAGTTAAAATTTAAACACCTAAGAATAATTGTGTGTTAATTACAGAGTTCAACCAATGGTACTAGAACAAAAAAAAAATACTAAAATGGATAAAGTATTACATTGTACATCAACCATCAGGACAAGAGCTGATCAAGTCACTGTTTCTCATAGTGTCCATTTCACTTCAACAAGTTTCCCCTTTGGTGCTCAGTTAGTTGTCGCCAATCAGGGAGAACATATGATATTTGTCCGTTTGGGACTGGCTTAATTCAGTCAGCATGATGTTTTCCAAATTCCTCCATCTTGTTGCAAATGACTGGGTTTCGTTGTTTTTGACTGCTGTATAGTATTCTATAGAGTACATGTCCCATAATTTCTTTATCCAGTCTACTGTTGATGGGCATTCTAAGCATGTCTTATATTATTTAGTCATACAATAAAAATCTTAAAAAAACCATTTCAGTTAAGATGCCACTTGAGACTCCCAAATCCGGCATCAGAGTGCCTAGGTCAGAGTCCCAGCTTCACTCCCACTTCCAGCTTTTCCTGCTAATGCACACTCTGGGAGGCACAAGGTGAAAGCAGAAATGGTTGGGTCCCTGCCACCTATATGAGAGACCCAGACTGAGTCCTGGGCTTTGGGCTTCAGACTGGCGCAGCCCCAGCGGTTGCAGGCATTTGGGGTGTGAACCAGTGGATGAGAGATCTCTCTTCTCTCTCTCTCTAATAAATAAAATAATAAATAACAATGAATATGTTACAAATTCATTTGGAGAACAAGATACCCCATCCAACCTATCCACATCCATCATGTGTTCTTTTAAAAGAATTATTTATTTACTTGAAAGAGTTACAGAGAGAGAAACAAAGAGAAATAGAGAAAGAGATCTTGTATCCACTGGTTCACTCCCCAGATGGCCACAGGGCCAGGAATGGGCCAGGCCAAAGCCAAGAGCCTGGAACTCCATCCAGGTCTCCCATGTGGGTGGCAAGGGCCTAAATACTTGAGCCATCTTCCCCTGATTTTCCCAGGCCATTAGCGGGGAGCTGGATCAGAAGTGGAGCAGCCAGGACACAAACCCGCACCCAGGTGGGATGCTGGCATCACAGGCAGCAGCTTTACCAGCTATGACACAACACCGGCCCCTCTCAGGTATCTCTCCACCTGCCTTTCTGCTTTCTTTCCTTCCATTTTTTCCATTCATTCATTCAGTTTCTCTAATATTCTGGAGACTGTATAGTGTCATGGATTACAAATATGAAAAAGTTACCCTCTGTCCTCAAAAATCTCTGTCTGGTGACAAACACAGATATAACTTGTTGTATAATTCAGTGTAGTCAGAGCAGTAGTGTAAAATGTATGGAGAACTGCAGACACGTCCAGTAGATGATAATTAGCTCTAGAGGGGTTCAGAGAGACTCTGTTCAAAAAGCGACATCCAAACTGAGTTTAAGGGCTCAGAAGGAGATCTGCAGGAGGTGAGGGGGAAGGTGCTGTGGAGCGGAGGGGAGACACTCGACATTCAGAGTCCCAATATTTACTTTGCTTGTTCCTCCTCCTGTTCCTCAACTTGAAATTGAAGTAATTTAAAAACTGTTACCATACTCAGTGTTTTACTCAACACCTCATATGTACAACATTCACTCAATAGGAATTCCTGAATTGTCTGCTTCCAGCCAATATCAACCACCAGACACAAGAATAAAAATGTCTGCAGATGACGCTGGTACCCATAATTTTAGTCCTGTAATTATTTTTATTAATATCTTATTTTATAAATGGATTTGACATTAGTAACCTATAACTCTACATGACCTGGGGCCAGCATTTTGTCACAGCCTATTGGGCCGCTGCCTGTAATGCAGGCCTCCCATAAAGTCCCGGCTGCTACACCTTCCCATCCAGCTCCCTACTAATGCACCTGAGAAAGCAAAAGATGGCCCAAGTATTTGGATCCCGGCCATCCACATGGGAGAGCTGGATGTAGTTCCTGGCTCTGGGCTTCAGCTTGGCCCAGCCCTGGCAACTGTGGCCATTTGGGGAGTGAACCAGCAGATGGAAGATTCTCTCTCTCTTTCTCTCTCTCCCCCTCTTTTTCTACATGTGTAAGTGTATGTATGCCCCCTCTCTGTATGTAACTCTTTCAAATAAATAATCTTTGTTTAAAAAAATCCTTATGACCTAGTATACAAAAATACCCGAGACTGTGGCTCTACTAGGACAAATATTTTGCTCCTTAATTTGTGTTGGGTGAACTAAGGGGAATGTACTATAATGAGAAATGTCACCTAAAGATCTTTTTAAGGCAATTTCTTTTCTTCATGTCTTTCCTTTCCACATCTGAAGGACAAAAAAACAAACAAACAAACAAAAACTAGTCTAGCTATTCTGCCCCCTCCTGAGATTATGATGCTTTCATCATGGCTAAGTCTGTGAGCTTGCAAATAGGATCCAATGTGAATGATTTAAGGTAGCCCTACCTGTCAGACCATCAGCTCCTGTTGGAATTGGACACTCCTCCGTACCCCTACTTCCTGACTCTACTCAGCAGGACATGTCACTCCATTATCCAGCTGACTTCAACATAAGCATGCAGCCTCCTAAAAGAATAGCCCAATGGATTGAAGCCTCAGAGCTTAGAAGAGAGGGAAAACATTGGCATGTCTGTGGTTCTGAGAATAATAACTACTTAAGATTTGTCTACCTTTGCAGTTTTAAATACCTTATGTTCTTAAAGTTGTATGTATGAAATACATCAAGTCAGTTTCCTTTATATAAATAAATTAGTTCATTAATAAAGTAAAATGAATGACTTGTGTTACTGATGAGGATGCAGGGAAACTGGATCTCTTATGCATTGCTGATAGCAATATGGAACAGCATAGCTACTGCAAAAAGTTTGACAATTTCTTAAAAATACACACTTACTATTTAACCCAGCAATCATACTCCTCAACATTTATTCCAGAAAAATGAAAACCTAGATCCACATAATAACTATGTGCACTATTGTTCAGATCATCTCAGTAGGTGAATGTTTAAACTATAATACATCCATGCCACAGTAGAAAAGGAATGAACCATTGACATAAAAGACAGTCTCCGTTTGTTTTGTGCGGCTATGACAGTATCCCAAAGACTGGGAATTTTATGAAGAACAGAAGTTTACTTCTCAAGTTTTGGAGGCTGGGAAGTCCAAGATCCAGGTAGCAGTAGGTTTAATTATCTGACTAGGACTGCATCCTCTGGAGGGAGGCGCAGTTCACCGAGCAGAAGAATAGGACAAGAGAGAGGACAGCCACAGGAAGCCCCTTTTTAAGGAACTTAATCTCATTCACAAGGGAGGAGCCCTATGGCTTCATCACCTCTGAAAGGCCCTCCCTCTTAGACTGTTGGCTTGGTAACGCCTGAATGGACAGTTGAAACCTTGGAATTGGAGACATAACAGATCTCAAGGGGAGTGTGTTGAATTTTAAAATGCCTGTCTCAAAAGGCCAGTAGTATATGAATCTGTTTGGGTACTATTCTTGAAAAGACAAAATTATAGAAATGAAGAACATATTCATGGATACCAGGGATTGGGGAGGGTGTAAGTTTGTGAGGTAAATGTTGCTATTGAGAGCATGAGAGAGATCGTCATGACGAATAGTTCTGTGCCTTGATTGTGGTTAGCATTACGTAAATGTGCATGTGATAAAGTGGCATGAGCTACACACACATTGTACTATTGTCAAATTTCTTATTTTGATATTGTCTCATTTGTTTAGCCTCTGGTGATGTCACTCTTGCTGGCAGAGTCCTGGGGGGTGCATGATGTGAGGCAGATAGCATGCATGTATCTACTTGAGGACATTATAAATTCACCAGGATTACATCGTGGGGGCTTCAGTCTAACAACATAATCCAATATAATCACTTCCCAAAGACTATTCTGCAAACACCATAATTTAAATAAATGTTCATCCTGTTAATATCATAAACTTAAAATCTTGCATGAGTTCAGGGGCCAAATCATACTCAAACCATGGCATGAGGCGAAGGCCATTGTTTCAATTTATAAACTGTGGGAAGCATCTAAAAGAAAGATAGTTTTACATGTTCCACATTTTTCTTTAGTCTTGACCAAGGAATCGCTTAAAGAATTTTTGGAATTTGAATTTCTTTGGATGCTTTTTTATACCAGTCAAACACTAAAGATTCTGATATGTACTCTGTTTTTTATTCTAGGATGTTTCTCACATGACTAACTTTTGTTCATATCAAAAACTCTTTTGGTATGCTTGGTGAAATTATGCCATTACTAAGGTTCGTGAAATTAGATTTTAAGTATATGTCAGAAGCAGGAAGTATGATCTAGAAGGTTGAAACATTAGTCAGAGGCTGAAATAAACCCATGAGAACTTTAAAAGAGTTGTTTTACAGGTATTGCTGTGTACCACATGCTTTGGGTTCCCAGCCACACTGTTGAGTCCTCACCAGTGAAACACCTAACTTGCACTTTTTGGTAGGACAGAAGGTTTGGAGAGATCTCTTACAGAATCAGAACCTCACACAAAACTAGAAGCTTTAGATAAGTTCTAAAAATGTCTTGAAAACTGACCCAAAGAATAGTTTCCAGAAGATGCTGGTCAAAAGGAAAGGTCCTGAACTTCTTAGTCCTTGAGGCCAACTTGAAGAATAGACTCTGGGTATTTGTCCTCCCCCCTCCAAACTTTCCTTTTACAAGAAGAAACCAAGAATTGGCAAGGACAGACAGAAACATAGGGAAGTATTAGTAATAAGACAGATTTCCACCAAGGATAAAAGTTTTCTCAATCTTATCAAATAATCAAAGGATTCCTAAAAAAACTTTGTTAATCCTGAGATGTAAAATAAACTCAGCCTTTGGACCTCAAAGGCCCAGTACAGGACTTTCAATGTCAGAGATCCCAGCACAAAAGCTGTAGAGCTTAGGGGAGAGCTGTTTTTGAACTGAGGGTCTTAGGGAGTGAGGAGATCTCAATTGAATGTCAATGGAACTTCCAAAATTGTTGAAAACAATTTAGAAATATCACTAAACTAACTCGTTGGTAAAGCAAAACTGAGTTTATTCGTACTGTGGTGAAAAACATAAGCATATCTACAAAGTTTCAGTAGCATCTCAGAAGGGTAAAGACACACTCAGGATGTTTATGAGGCTTTTTTTAACGTCTGGTTTAAGGTAGAACTTAACGTGGGGGCTTGATTAGGACTGATTAAGTCATGATGTAATTAACTTAGAATAGGTGAACACACAAAGCAAAAATTTTGAGGTGAGTGTTTCAAAGAGTTTTTTAAAGGGTAAACAGTCACTTGACACTATCAGTAGAAGACTTGAGCGGTCTGATGTTCATCAGGAAGTTCCTGAAACAAACAAACATATTTTCAGTTTGTGACTTTCTGGGCAAGAGCTTCCTGGAATCCTAAAGTCATGTTGACAAACACAGTGAAATAATAAAGACCAGTTAATTAAGCAGTATTTATATGTAGTTGACAGCAAAGGAATTATAGATTTAAATATGTTGTTTGAAGTTGCAGCAATGAACAGAAGAGAAATCAAGAATATAAAAAGAGGGACTAGAAGGCAGGGATTTTTAAACAGCTCAGTCTTCATCTTTTGTACCAGAAGTTCAGTCGCAGTGTATTTGGTAAGAGCGGCAGCACTCTTCGTTGTAAGTCTTTATATGGTGGTGTTTTTTCACCACATGAACATACTACTTTGGTAATTTAAAAACACACACATATTGAAGAAGGAAGGGCTGATAAGCAATTGAAAATTCAGTATAAATGCTATGGAAAACAAGAGCTGTGATCAGAAAAAGGGTTTTGCTTCCGTTTTCTCAATGTGGTGAGGGGGAAGGGATGGAGAGCATGGGGGAGAGGCAGAAAGTAGAAGGGAAGGGGCACTTGGGGAGTGCAGGCCACAAGGAAGCAGAGAAATAGGAGAGTCCTGAGGAGGGCACCTGGGAAAGGGAGCAGGTCTGACAGTGACGGATGCTGGAGGTGACTGGGACCCTGCTGAGCTTCCTCCCCGCCTCTCCTGCGCACCCTCCCCTCGCTTCTTTTCCTCTTTTACTGGCTGTAATGTGGGCCTGAAGTAGTTGTTATTACAGTTTTGCTGTATTTATTGAATATAGTTTTATGTTTCCTGTTCATAATTGAAAAAGCAGATGAGTTCAACATTTTCTGTTTCTCACGAAAAAAAAATATTAAACGAAATCGAGTGGCTTTATATTTCTCTGTGGTCTTCCGTTGACTTTGTTCTGTGGGTGAATGGCCTTCATAGATTCCCCCTGCCTACACTATTCCCTTTGGTAAACGTCATCTACCTTCTCATATGCCAGAATTTTTTATTATTCCCCTGGTAATTTGTGCTCATCCATGACATCTTTGATTATTTTAACCTACTGTAGGCTTTATGAAATATTATAAATTGGTCACTTTGTAGCTTAGTATATGTTATTCAAATTCTTTCTGAACTCGTTTTTGATCTTTACATATATTTGCTCCAGGGAAAAGTGAAGTAGGAGCTTCATTCCACTTAGAAATTAAGTCAGTTTCCATTTTTAGCTCAACAGGGACAACATCTGAATTATTAGTGTCAGTATGTGAAAATACTAATTGGAGGGGCCGATGCCCTGGCTCACTTGATTAATCCTCCGCCTGCCGCGCCGGCATCCCATATGGACACTGGGTTCTAGTCCCAGGTGCTCCTCTTCCCAGCTCCTCTCTGCTGTGGCCCAGGAAGGCAGTGGAGGATGGCCCAAGTGATTGCACCCCCGCACCTGCATGGGAGACCAGGAGGAGGCACCTGGCTCCTGGCTTCAGACTGGCACTGTGCACTGGCCATGGCAGCCATTTGGGGGGTGAACCAACGGAAGGAAGACCTTTCTCTCTGTCTCTCTGTCTCTCTGTCTCTCTCTCTCACTAATTCTGCCGTCAAATAAAAAAAAAAAAAAGAAAATACCAATTGGAAATTCACACAGGATGAGTGAAATCCCAACAGATAATTATTTATTAATAAAACCTTTTGTCTTCATCAGTGACTCTAGCTCAAATATACAATTCTGAATAATGAAAGGTTAAATAGTAGTCTATCTTCAATGTGGAAGCTAGGGGGAGTTAAGAACTGTGGTGGTTGAAGGAGGCCTGGGGGAAAAGCAAGAATAGGCATCATGGCATGATAGATATTAGAATGGAAGCAGAAGACATGAAGTCTAACTCTAACCTCTCATTAGCTGCGTGACCATAAGAAAGTTCCTTCGTCTTTCTGAGCTTCCATTTCTTTATCCATAAAATACGGATAATGAAAGTGCCTACATTGTAAGACTGATGTGATAGTACATATGAAATGTTTAGCATAGTGCTTGACATATAGTAAGCACTCAATAAGGATTAACTTCTTAAAAAATTTATTTTATTTATTTAAGAAGCAGAGTTACAGACAGAGAGAGGGAGAGACAGAGAGATCTTCCATCCACTTATTCACTCCCCAAATGGCTGCAATAGCCAGAGCTGGGCCAGAAGCCAGGAGCTTCCTTCCAAGTCTCCCACTTGGATGCACGGGCCCGAGCACTTGAGCCATCTTCAGCTGCTTTCCCAGGACATTACCAGAGAGCTGGATCAGAAATGGAACAGCTGGAACTTGAACAGACATAAAGATTAACTTTTTATAATCAATATTACTGTGACCATTGCTATACAGATTGACCATTTGGCTCTAGGCAAGTGATCTTACCTAGCTGAGCATCTGTTAAAATAGGTGAGCTGTATCTTACCTCTTTTTTTTTTTTTTTTGGTGACACTCTAATTTATCTCTCTTTCACCTAAGATCCATCATTTACTACCACAGCTATGTGATATTCTGTAAAAATGGACACCCCAAGAATAGACTCCTGTGTTCTATCCCTAGGTAGGTAGATTGCAAATATTTCTTCTAAGATTATTACATAATTGAATTAACTTAATCTTAAGAAACACCAGTCTGGGTCCAGTACTGTGACATAGCAGGTAAAGCTGCCACCTGTGGTTCCAGTGTCCCCTGTGGGCATCAGTTGGAGTTCCAGTTGCTACATTTCCCATCCAGCTCCCTTCTAATGTGCCTGGGAATGCATCAGAGGATGGCCCAAGCCCTTGGGCCCCTGCGCCCATGTGGGAAACTTGAAGGAAGCTCCAGCCTCCTGGCTTCAGATCAGCCCAGCTCTGGCCAATACAGTCATTTAGGGAGTGAACCAGAGGGAAGCCTTCTCTCTCTCTCTGCCTCTGCCTCTCTGTAATTGTGCCTTTCAAATAAATAAATCTTTAAAACAAAAGAAATAAAGAAATGCCAGTCTGCTGAAAATGAACCTAAACTCCCCATGATCCTAATTAGCTGTTGAATCCCTGAACCCAATCTGAAGTCTTCCCCTTTTCAACATTGCTCTGCCCATTTTCTTGGGCAATTTCCCTCTTTCCTGTTATCCCAGAAAACAGTGAAAACAAAAGAAAAAAGAAAAAAGAAAATGTGGGGATAAGTGTTTGCCCTGGTGGTTAAGATCCTGGCTGGGATGCCCACATCCCATGTTGGAGTGCCTTGATTCAGGCCCTGCTTCCATGTCTGATTCCAGCTTCCTGCTAGTGTAATTTCAAGGAATCAGAAGGTAATGGCTCAAGTGGTTGGGTCTCCCATGTCTCCCATGTGGGAGACCTAAATTGAGTCTCAGCTCCCAGCTTCAGCCTGGCCCAGTCACAGCCATTTGGGGAGTGAACCAGCAGATGGGAGCTCCTCTCTCTGACCATCTCTGTCTTTGTCTCTCTGTTTCCCAAATAAATGAATATTTTTAAGGAATAAAGATTCTTTTTTCTCCGTTTGTTTTAAGAACTACTATACTGGGGCCAGCATTGTGGTATAGTTTGTAAAGCCACCGCCTGCCATGCCGACATCCCATCAGGACACAGGTTTGTGTCCTGGCTGATCCGCTTCAGATCCAGCTCCCTGTTAATGGCCTGGGAAAAGCAGCAGAAAATGACCCAAGTGTTTGGGCCCCTGCACCCATGTGGTAGACCTGGATGAATCTCCTGACTTCCAGCTTCAGCCTGGCCCAGCCCTGGCCATTGTGGCCATCTGGGAAGTGGACCAGCTGATAGAAGATCGATCTCTCCCTTCTCGTCCCTGTAACTCTTTCAAAATAAATAAATCTGAGAAAGAGAGAGAGAGAGAGAGAGAGAGAGAGAACGAGAGAGCTACACTACTAACCTCTGTGGAGACTACGAAAGTTGAGGTAGTTCCCAGGATTCTAAAAATTGGATCCCCATCTCTGTGCAGTCATCCTGGGCAATGTAGTTCCAGCCCTCCTTCTGCTTCCTTGAATCTTGAAAGTCTCTCTCTCACCTCCCACAATCCCTAGTGTCCCTATCCTTTTCACTTAAGTTAGTAGGCAACTAAGGACCTCCCATGACTGTCCTGCTGTAGACCTTACCCCTGCCTCCCAGGCACAGAGGGGCCACCCTGTGCAGGTGTTTCTCTGCATGAACTGCAGTGTGAGATGATTCCAAGATCTTCAGTAACATCCCCTCCGACTTTCTGCTCAGCTCCTTCTGGAGCTTTCCAAGGGAAGTTGCTACTTCTCTTTTCTAATGTTTTCTAATTAAATCTTCATTGTAGAAGTAACTTATGAATAATCATCCTTGAAAAATTAATATATCCTAAGTAAGAGGAGAAGTTTTTATGTATTCTGTTCCTAGTCTTATTCCTTTCTCTGCCCTACCCTAGAGGTCTCCACTTTCATAGTTTGATGTATAGTCTTTCAGATTTCATATTTAGATGCATACTAGAGGTATTTACTAATATATGTACGTCTACCTAAATTTTAAAACGTTTTTCTTCATTTGAGAGACAGACAGTGAAAGAAACAGGCAGAAAGGGAAAGAGAGTTCAAATCCACTGTTCCTTCTCCAAATGCCCACAATGACACGGGCTGGGCGGAGGCTGAAGCTAGTTGCCAGGAACTCAAACTGATCTCCAGTGTGAGTGGCAGGTATCCAAGTACTCGACCATCACTGCCGCCTTCCGCGATCTGCATTAACAGGAAGCTGGAGCCAGGCGCCAGAGGTGGATGCTAGACTCAGGCCCTGCAGTATGGAATATGAGGGTCTTAACCACTAAGCCAAATGCCTGCCTCAAGCCTGTTTTTTTTTTAAGTGTTGAGTTAATCCACAATATGGCTGCACTTTGCTATATTTAGCAAATCCCTTTTGACAACATTGAAGATACATCTGTCTTCAAGAAATATAATATTATTAAGAGAAGGCAGCCACAGAGGATCATATATTATATGATTCTAATTATATGAAATGTCTAGAATAGGCAAATTTATAGAGACAGAAATTAGTGGTTTCCTAGGCCTGGAATGGAAAGTGGGGCTTAGAGAGTAATGGTTAAGTAGTGCAGGATTTCTTTCTAGGATAAGAGAAAATGGCTCTAAAATTGTGGCAGTGTATGCACAATTCTTTTTAATGGGCTTATTGTTAATTGTATAAGATTTGAGTTACACTTCAATAAAGCTGTGTGAAATAAAAAAAAAATACAGTGTAATCTCATTAGGTATGCTTCTTCAGGACTAATTAAATTAGAGACCTAACAGTGCTAGTGGTTTTTAACCTCAGCTCTTCATCCACACTGCTGGCATGTTCTGTGGTAAGCCTGGTCTCTAGCAGATAAAGTGATTTTAGGCTGAAATCACAACTTATGTGACCCATGGCCTCTGAAAAAATCAAAGAGAGGTGGACAGGGGTGAGTGACACTGAGTTCCTGCTGGTGTCCACTATCTATCCTAAGAGCAGGAGTAAGTGGGAAACAGACACCCTCACCCCATTTCACCTGAGGCTCTAGAATGGAGGACAGTGAACCCAGTGTCCTCTTTGTCCTGAAGCAATAAACAGCATTTGCCAATGTAGATTCTCAAAAGAATCCATCTTCCATAGCCTCATAGTAAAAATAGGCCTTTGGTTGGAGGGGGAGGGGCAGGGAGCAGAAAGATGTCCTAAATGCTGGCTTTAAGAATCAGACTCACCAATAAGCCTGGAACAATTTCTTTTTCATATGGACTTGAGGTATCTATGAAAGCTTTTCTACAGGAGAAATGAATTCCAGATTTTTTATGACTGCCTCTAGGGTCCTAATATAGTGAATGATACTTTATATTAAAAATAATAGTAATAACTATAAATAAGCAAATGTCATTTATTGAGTTCCTAGTCTATATCACTTGCTCTAGTGAATCCTCGCAAGAACCACTGAGAGATAGGTGTTGTCTCTTTTTATAGCTGGGGTAAGTAAAATTCAGTAATTGCGCCAAGGTTACTAGACCAGATCTGTTGCCCCAAAGCAAATGCCTCTTCTTCTCTACTGTATTCCAGCCTTGAATATCATACTGTAGGCCTTGGAGTTCTTAGAGATCAGAAGCCTTAATCAACTAACTCCTGCCTTCTTCGTCACTGCTAGAGGATGCTCAGCACACGGTTGGCTCCTCGTACACACTGCTGGAAACACATTCTCGGAGCCCTCTCCTCTCCTTGTCTGTGCAGGCCTTGCCTGAGCGCAGCCATGCACCACCGGAGGCACCCGAGCGGGGAGTTCACACGAGAGGCCATGTGGAGCCTCTGACCAACTCCAAGAAGGGATTTTTCTTTTTAAGAAGAGGATGTTAGAAACAGTCTAAAGGGAAATGCTAGGAAATTAAAATCTGTAGAATCCACATGAAGGCTGCTTACGGATTGCATTAGTCATGGAAGGTGAGTTCACTCTTGAGAAAGCAGAAAAGTGGAGGGATGGGAAGATGCAGTTGGTAGGATGCGCATGACAGGTCCGAGTTCACAAAGTACCTTCAGAAGGAAGAAACCCAACTCCAGTCATCCCTAATGCCCACGAGCATATGTGGATCAACTTAGGAAAGACAGAAAACTAGAGCAAGTAGCCTAAGCAGAAAGTTGCACATTGAGATACGATTATAAGTTCATGGAAAGAAATAAAATTGACCTCTGGAAAATGCAGATGCTATCTCGAGGGAAAACATAAATCATGAACTACAGCATCTCACCTCAGTGAAAAGGATAGCGTGTTTGGAGAGGAGTTCAGTTTTGAAATTAAAAGTTAAGGCCAGATAAGAAAGCAGAAAAAAGGAATCCTCTTGCTGTGAATTAGCTCTCCAAGGACTTAATGTCCCAGAGTAGGCAGATAAAAATCCTAGAGAGACTTACAACTTTGAAAATCAGCTGGTCTAACTGCCAGTGCCTGAAATGAATCAGTCTTGAGTCCACAGACTCTCCGTCACCTAGCGATTATTTTGTGTGAGATTTTTATGAAACTTTACCTTAGAAGCATCTTTGAGTGCCCTCTCAATTCTCATAGTTCCTTTTTCTTTTAGATTTATTTATTTGGAAAAGCTTACAGAGAGAGAGGTCTTCCATTCACTGGTTTACTCCCCAAGTGGTAGCAACAGCCAGGGCTGAGGCAGTCTGAAGCCAGGAGCCAGGAGCTTCATCTGGGTCTCCCACATGTGTGGCAGGGGCCCAAGCACTTGAGGCATCTTCTGTTGCTTTTCCCAGGCCATTTGCAAGGAGGTAGATGAGAAGTGGAGCAACTGGGACATGAACCAGCACCCATGCTGGCTACCTGCATCATAGGAGGCAGCCTTAGCTGCTATGCCACAACGCCAGTCCCCTGTGCACAAGGTTTTAATCCTATGAAATAGGTCAACACTCAGACTTTAAAATTGGAGTCGACAGTTGGAATAAGTAAATCTTGATTTCAGTCCTAGATCTACTGTGGCTCTATTAGCAGGCACAGTCAGGTACATCATTGTCCTGTTGCTCTGTTTCTCCTTATGTGACAAAGATCATGTAGTTTTATTGGTCGATTACCTCAAGATAAATGCTTTTAAAATTTTTAAAATTATTTTACTCCTTTGAAACCAATTCAGTAATCATTCTTTCTCTTTTTTGTGCAAGGAACAGAGTCTGTGCAATATGATCCCTGTGTTTAATCCATAGGATTATTGTACCAGGCAGCAAACAGACCCAGCACTGAATTAAGTTAGGTCTTTCCACTTTCTTTTCTAGAAATATCTCTCCTGGAATCCAGCTATGGAATTTCCTGACTTTTCACAGTTTGAATAATAAATCTTCCATTGTACAAGAGTAACTTAATGCTTTTATTTACCTGAATTATATTTTAAAAAGAAAGTTGTAGCAGTCCCACTGCCCCCAGCAATACCACAACAGGCATATGTCATTAGATTTATACACTTGAGATTTTATACCATATAGTATGAAGAACTCTAAACATACAGTAATTAACAGTACATGCTCAAAACAGAATCTGGGAAGCTTTAGTATTTTTTATATTCAACAGGATAGATCATGTCAAGCTTGAAACTTTGAGTCAAAAGATTTGAGGTGCAGTTCTAAAGAAAGGACTCCTGTCCATCTCACCTGGTTAGTGGTCCACCCATGGGCCCTGCATCTCTGACTGTGGCCAGGGTCACACTATACAAAGTGGCTGTTTCTGTAATAACCATCTTAGTGGCTCTGCTTATGTGAAAAAATTAAGGCAATTTACAGATGGCAGCTGAACAAACAAGGCAGTGTATCCAGCTCCCAAATCATTACTTACCTACATACGTTCGTATCCTATTCTAATGACAAGGTCATAAGGAAGAAAAAAAAAAAAGGAAGGATACAGTCCTCATAGCACCTAGCATTCAGACAGCTCTGAGCTAATTATCAGCTTATTGTTAAAATACAAAAAGCCAGGGACAGGTTTTCGGCACAACAGTTAAGACACTGCTTACAGATCTGCATCCTACAGTGACCTGCATCCCATATTAGCGTGTGTGGGTTTGCGTCCTAGCTCTACTTCCAATTTCAGATTTCTTTTGATGTACATCCTGGGAGGCAGCAGGTGGTAGCTCAAATTAGTTGGGTCCCTCTTACCCATGAGGGAGATCTGGATTGAGTTCTGGGCCTTGATCTCAGCCTAGCCCAGCCCCAAGTGTTGCAGGTATTTAGGGAGTAAACCAGTGAATCCAGCTATCTCTGGCTCTCTTTCTCTCTTTCACTCTTGCTGTAGCTCTTACTGTCTCCTTCTCTGCCTCTCTGCCTTTTAAATAAAATTCTAAAAGTTCTTCAAAAGTCAGAACATTGTGATGCAATGGGTTAGTCCACCACCTGGAAAGCCCACATCCCATATTAGAATGCCTAGTTCAAGTCCCAAATGCTCTACTTCCTGTCCAGCTTCTGCTGATTCACACCCTGAGAGGCAAGGGGTGATGACTCAAGTACTTGCATCCCTGCCACCCAGCTAAGAGACCCAGATGGAGTTCCTGGCTCCTGGCTTCAGCCTGGCCCAGCCCCAGCTGTTGTGGGCATTTGGGGAATGAACCAGCAGGTAGATCTTTCTCTGTGTATATGTATGTCTCTGCTTTTCAAATAAATAAATGAAAATAAGTAAACATTTTTAAAGCCAAAATAAAACAACAACAAACAGCCTTCCTGTTCGTCAAGAGGGAGACCTCTGCGAGGCAGGCAGGAAGTTTTTTTTCTTTTCTTTTCTTCCTTCCACTTTTATTTAGTTATTCAAGAGGCAGAGAGAGAAAGAGGGAGCTCTCTCATCTGCTGGTTCACTCTCAAAATGGCTGTAATGGCCAGGGCTGGGCCAGGCTGAAGCTAAGAGCCTGGAATTCCATCCAAGTCCCCCAGGTGCACAGCAAAAACCCAACTACCTGAGCCATCACTGCTGTCTCTCAAGGTCTGCACTGGCACGAAGTCAGAGTCAGGCGCCAAGCAGTTTTGAACCCAGTTACGCTGATGTGGGATGCGGGCATCTTAACCACTGGACTGAGGACCAGCACAGGAGTTTTTCCTTAAAGAAGAGAACTCAAGTCAACATTCATCTGAGTGCCCACTGGGTGCAGAGCGTCATCCTGGCAGAAGAGCAATAGAAGCCGTGTCATGCAGATGTCCTGCAGGGACAAGATAATACACCACAAGCCGAACACAGACAAAGCAGGCAAGCTGATGAAGGCTCTCTCGGAGACTTCCTTCAGGGAGAAGAAATGTTCAGATCTGGCTTTGGGAAGAAGCAAGGGACAAGACAGGAGCAGCTTGGGGCAAGGATTCCACCTGCCAGGAAGAACGCTTGCAGAGACCCATAGATGACCCGGGTGGAACACAGCGGGCACGTTGTAAAGTGGTCAGAGATGTCAGTGAGACATAAAATAACTGGCTCAGAGAAGGCCTCTTAGCACTTAGAGGGACTCCCTAAGTAATTGTACCTGTTGGGAATGGAGATAGTATAAATGAATATATTTTTGTGGTAGCTGTGGGGGAGCAACTGGAGTGGGAGAACCCAGCAGGCAGAAGGGTTGCCTGGGCATTGGTCTTGGCCTGAGATGGAGACTGGGGAGCTATCTGGAAGGAGATGAATGAGAAAGACTTCCAAGTGGAAGAGCTCCTCCTAAGAGTGGCATTGGTAATATTTTTCCTTCACCTGTCTCGACTCTGCCCCTGGAGGCTACTCCCATGAAGTACAGATGGGAACAACTGCATTAGTTTGATGAATGAGCAGAGACAGGAGGCCTGGTAACAGAGACCAGGAAAGGCTTTGTTGATAAATCTAGAAAGATGGGTTGCATTTTCTAGGCACAAACTTGAGGAAGAGAGAGAGAGAATGGGAATGAATATGAATTTGGAGGGGTGAGGGTGATGCAAAATGCTATATACCATGTTATGGCTTTTTCTACTTTAAATTTGTGTTTCAAATTCATAATTTAGATTTACAATTAAATTATAATTTGTATTGTAATTAAAACTGGAGAAGGACAGAAGAATGGAAAGCTAACTAAATAGTCTCACCTATTTTTGGATCTCAATTATAGTAAAATTCACCCTTTAAATTAGTGTTTTTAAGTGTATTCAGAGTTAAACAACCATGAGCACTATCTAATTTTAGGATATTTTTATCACCTCCCACCAAACTTATCACCACTATTCTGGCCTATTTTTTCATTTAATCTCACAAACACAATGAGTAGTAAGTCTCTGATTGCCAGGAATTTTGTCTTTAGCTCAGTGAAACCTTGAATGACGCTCATTAATCTTTGAATCCATTGTCACTGCCACTCTAAGGAAAAGCATCCCTGTATGGTCAAACTACAGGAGTGACGGTGAGAGAGAAAGGACCTGGAGCCCAGAAAGAAACTATGTATAAGAGAACCTTAATGGAGAGAAAGGAGTTGTTAGAGAAAAGAAAAGCCAACCAGGGCCATGGAAAAGATAACAAGACAGCACCTCTCCCAGCAGCCCCAGGAACCTGAGAACTTCCAAAGGCAATCTTGCTTCTGCGCTGTCCCCACAGACCTCTGCGGCAGGGCTGAGCAGGAAGTGACTTCCCTTTTTCTACTCATCCTCTATTGGAGCAGTGCTTATGTCTCTGACAACTCACGCTTCCTGCTATGCCCATGCCCTGAACTAGGGGCCTTCTGTGTGACCTCTCATTCAGTCCCCATAAAATACCTATGCAGTGGATATGGCCATCCCTCATTATCCTAAATTAACAAACCAAAGTTCATTGAAGGTAAAGTCACTTGCTCAGGATTATACACTTGATGAGTGCCAAAATTATTTTCAAGGTCTTCAACCAGGACTCATTTAGCTTATGGATTTTTGTTGTCACTGCCTCAGTGCTATTAACATGATTTCTTCTAAAGATTTCAATCCTTCCACATTCCTCTTGATACCCCAGGGCAGACGATCAGAGCCCAGAGAGGAGAAAACCTACTACCCAAGCCTGATGAAAGCACTATCGTGACTAAGGTTACAAAGAACCTTTGAACCCTGCACTAATGTTTTTGAGAGCTCTATGGTCTTCCCACCAGCGTCTCGTCTATGTTAGCCCTTTGCACATCTGGAATGCTTGATCCCAGATGTGTGATTTTCATCCCAAAGGGTGGGGCCAAAACACTGGGGATCCTGCTGGCTCAGCTGCACTCTCAAGGCCTGTTTCTTTGACAGAGCCAGCAGGAGGTGGCTAGTGGTGGTTTTGTAACCCCTGATTTATTACTGTCTCCAGTCAGAAACAAGTGCTACACGATTTAGTACACACACACATGCAAATAAACACACACAGAGAGACATACCATCCATTTGGAGAAGAACACAAAGAAGGAAATATTCACAAGGCATCACCATTGATTTCTCCTTTCTCCCGGATCAACTGGTCTGACTTCTCCCTGCTGCCTCCTTTGCCTGTGGTCTGTCAGCTGGAGGTGATGACAAGGAATATTTCAGACTCTTTCCCCATCTGCTCCAAACACCAGGAAGCTGCAGGCCTGCTTCCCTCCAGGCCAGCTTAGAAATCCTGGTGTCAGGATAGAGCAGGCTTCCAAAAGCCAACCACAGAACATTTAATACCTGTGCAAACCCCACGTAGAATTCATATGCCATAGGGTCATGGCTTTATGAGTGTTTCCATGACATGGTATTATTACACCCCAGATCTCTCACCTCATATGTCACTCAAGCATTCTCTGTCAGGAAACCAAGGAATAAACATCCAAAAAGAAGATTAATATTAGACTAAAAGAGTAGAGTTCACCCAACCATATGGTTCAGCTCAGAGGGATGTGTGTGAACCCTCCTCTCTGTCCCTTCACCCCCTGCCTTACACCTCATCCTGCCTCACGCTCGGAACAGGGATCCCTTTACAGCAGTGTTGTTGGGCTACCTGCATCAGTGTCAGCAGGGAAGCTTATAAAAATGCAGATTCTTGGGAATCATAATTTCTGGGATATCACTTAGGAACTTCCATTTCCCAAGCTCCCCAAGATGTTTTTGCACTACAGTTGACCTTATCCCTCCCCCAGCAGCCCCAGCCATCCCCCGTGTGAGTGCATTTAGTCGGGAAACTCACTGCTTCCTTGGGCAACTGAGCCTAGTGAAAGGTAATGGTAATTAAGGGAAAGATAGCCTTCATTGAGCTAAATTTGACCTCCTGTAATTCTGACTCATTTTACTTCCCATTTTTCCTCTTCCCTCTGGACTCAGAAAGTCTAAGTCAGCTCCCCAATCATGAGAGAGCTTTCTGTGTCCCACCTCAGGAAACAGAGAAGGGAACCTACCAGCTGGACCTGAGCACATTGTCTCCAGGGACGAGTTGTCCCACAGTTCTCTGGCTCATCCTCACACTCACAGCCTCCCTGGCCATCTAGACAATTCATGGTGGCCTAATGTGCTGCTGTCTTTACACAAAGGCTTGGAGAAAATGGGTAGAAAATCTACCTACTGTGGAAAATTAATTTGACTTTTTTGAAAATGTGGTTGGCTTCTGTGCACAGCCTTAAGGGGAACAAATAAAGAAGTTATGTAAGAGTTGGGATTTGAAGGCTGCTAGAAAGGTTCTCTGTCTCCAAATGCCTCCTGCACTCATGCCATGGTGTCCAAACCCACCCCACCCCACCCCCTCGTTGAAAGATCATTCTTGTGTGGTAATGTTTGCTTCGCCAGGACAATTCGGTTAAAATGGAAATGCCCACGGAGAGGATCACATATTAAATCATAAGCAGTTTGTGGCCGGCGCCGCGGCTCACTAGGCTAATCCTCCGCCTTGCGGCGCCGGCACACCGGGTTCTAGTCCCGGTCGGGGCGCCGGATTCTGTCCCGGTTGCCCCTCTTCCAGGCCAGCCCTCTGCTGTGGCCAGGGAGTGCAGTGGAGGATGGCCCAGGTGCTTGGGCCCTGCACCCCATGGGAGACCAGGAAAAGCACCTGGCTCCTGGCTCCTGCCATCGGATCAGCGCGGTGCGCCGGCCGCAGCGCGCCGGCCGCGGCGGCCATTGGAGGGTGAACCAACGGCAAAGGAAGACCTTTCTCTCTGTCTCTCTCTCTCTCACTGTCCACCTCTGCCTGTAAAAAAAAAAAAAAAAAAAAAAAAAAAAAAAAAAAAAAAAATCATAAGCAGTTTGTTAGAAGAGTAGTCAGAACTGAGTACTGGCTATACTACTTGCTCTCTGTATGGGTTTTATTTATTTTTTTTCTTTCTGAGTCTGAATTCCCCATTTACTAAATAGGAAGAATTTTAACCTTCCTTGACCACCTCACAGTATTGTGAGGATTCAAAAAGATAATGTCCATCTCATACACTTTAGCATGTTCTGACGTGTTTTTATAATGCAGTGTTACAGGCACAGTCAGTCAGGTGGGACTCTGCAGCAACAGGTTTTGTGCCACCAGGGTCTCGCAGGAAGCCCGGAAGAAAGTGTCTTGACGAAGAGCCCAACCCTCAGATTCCAGCTTCAGGCAAATCCTGACTGTGTAGCCTTCGGTGAAATTCATTCATTTTGTTCTCCTCTTCTCTTCTTTCTCTCCCATTTTTAAATCTGCAAAACAAGGTTGGGATGATAATTTTGATGATGATTATGATACAGATTCTTTCGAAGATTACAAAAAATAATACATATAAAGCCTTCAGCAGAATGTCTGATAATACATTCATCTTCATCCTCATTATTACCATCACTGTCACCATCATCGAGTGGGAAGAAAAGAAAAAAATTCTTCAAGTTGTGCTTTCTTAAGCTGCTGCTTCTTTTCCTTCCATTCCACAAGTCAACAACAAAAAAAAAAAAAAAAGAAGAAAGAAAGAAAAAGCTTAAGAATATATAAGATTGCTACATAGACCACTGAAACCAATTGTTCTTTTCTGCTGAGTACTAAGTGAAATAATATGGACGGTACTCATAACAGGAGGACTTGCCATCTAGGAATTGACTTCATGTTCCAGTTTACCCAGAATTGTCCCAGTTTATTTTGGTGGTAATTTGGATGACAAATTGTTGACTTGCCCCAGATGTTGAATTTTCAGAACTTTCAATAAGGATTAGAAACATTAACACAGGTTACTAAGAAAGCTTGTGAAATTTTTTTCCTTGAAATACTTAAAACATGCCCATCTGGCTGGGATGATTTAGAACTGCAAATAAGCACTCATTTATATGCCCCTTAAAATGCTTTGTTTGGTTTGCTTTGGTTTAACTAAACTGCATTGCCCTGCCTCCAGGAGGTACATAGGTAGTAAAATTAATGGAAACAACATTCTTAACTACTCAGTTTGCTGAACAAAAATTGCTTTGTGTTGTGGGCCCATGGATGTGGATGAGCAACCATTATGAGCTTGGAGTCAGTAAAATTCTGCTTCGGGTGATAGGAAAGAAATACTGGCAGTTTGGAAGTTCACAGATTCTTGACAATTGTAAATCTGAAAAAGGAATGTAGAATACTTAGCAAGGAAATTATAAAAATAGCTAACAATGTGTCAGATTTTGTACATATATGAACACATTTCATCTTTAAGAAAAACTGTAAATTTAGTATCTACTTTTATATATACTTACAGGTGAGAAAAACCAAGTTGCAGAGAGTTAAGGAACTTGCTCAAGTTAGGCAGAACTTGGAACCTGTCCCAGGCAGTTTGAATGTAGAGCCCTTCTCTCAATCGTTCTCCCCACTCCTGGGAAAGAGGCAGCACTTTCAGGAAAGGGGGACAACAGCACCAGAGTTTTTAGTCCATCTCAGCCAGCCACTGGTGAGAGCAGTCTTCCTTGCAACTGAGGAAAACAAACTGGTCCTCACTAAGGAACAACAAAGACAACAGTACTCAGTGAACTTGTACTTAATCCTCATGACATCTGTGGGAGGTAGGTGTTGTCATTCCCTTTAGACAGTTAAGAAAAGAAGGGCTTAGAGAGGTCAAGGTGTTTGCCCAGGCCTCAAGGACAGGAATACTGTGTAACCCCAGAACATGTGCTGTCAACATCTGTGCAAAGTACTTGTGATCAATGTTAATGCAAATGAGCAGGCTACAGACTAGAATATAGAAAATGACACTAGTGCAGGCACGTGTGTGTGTGTTTGTGTGTAGGCATATGTGGGTGTGGATACACAGGAGAGGAGTTTTCTCTGAGTGGTAGAGTAAGGGGCAACTTGTTTCTTCTCTATTTCTTATTTTCTAAGTTTTATTTCATTAACATGTCATTTTAAAAAGAGTTTTATATGAGATAATTTATATTACATACAATTTACCCATTTAAAGTGTACAACTAAGTGATTTTTTAGTATGTTCACAGAATTGTGCAGCAGTCATTTTTGGGTGATTTAGGTCATTTTGAACTGAAAAGGCAATTCCATAATCGTTAGCACTCACTCCCTATTTGCCCCCAACCATCCCAGTAATCAGATTTAGTGATCACGAATATGCTTTCTGTCTCTATAGAATTAGCTGTCTGGACATTTCATATAAATTAAATCATTTACTGCATGATATTTTGTGAATGGCTTCTTTAACTTAGCATAATGTTTTCAAGGTTCAGCCATATTTTGACGTGTTTGTACTTGATTTATCTTTATTGCAGAATAATATCCCATTGCATAAATATGCCATGTTTGACGTAGCCATCATCTGTCAGCTGATGGATGTTTGAATCGTGCTCACTTTTTGGCTGTTATGAACATTTACATGCAAGTGTTGGTGTGAACATACATTTTTATTTCTACTGAGTACATATTTGAGAATGAACTGCCCAGGTTATGTGGTAACTCTACATGTAACCTTTTCAAAAGACTTACTATTTATTTATTCATGTATTTATTTAAAAGTCAGAGTGAGAGAAAGAGATATTTTCCATCTGGTGGTTCATTCCCAAGATGACTGCAACAGCTGAGGTTGGGCCAGCCCAAAGCCAGGATCCCAGAACTCCATCTTGGTCTTCCATATGAGTGGCAGAGGCCCAAATACTTGAGCCATCATCCGCTGCTTTCCCAGGTGCATTACCAGAAATCTAGATCGGAAGCAGAGCAGCCAGGACTCAAACTGACAATCCAGCACAATGCTGGCTCCTATGTGTAACCTTTAGAAGAACTCCTTTACCTTTTTCAAATTGATTTTTAAGACAGTTCAAGGACCCATTTATATGATACTTGGATGTGGGAAGATTATCTCTAAATTGGGCATTCCATATCAAGCCTCTTGTAAAGTCAAATAAGAAAGACAAGAACAAAATACAGAGTAAGAAAGTAATCCTCTCAGCGCGGTGCGCTGGCCGTGGCAGCCATTGGAGGGTGAACCAACGGCAAAGGAAGACCTTTCTCTCTGTCTCTCTCTCTCACTGTCCACTCTGCCTGTCAAAAAAAAAATTTTTTTTAACTTTTTAAAAAAGAAAGTAATCCTCAAGAGAGATTGGTATACACGTTGAATCATTTGTTTGTTAATACTATAAATACTATTTACCTCCTGTTAGATGCAAGAATGGACCAGCAGATCAGAAGTCAGAAGGCATGATCACTGCCTTTCTAGGGTGTCTATGGACATCCAATAGGATCAAGTGTTTGCACACTGTGAATGGCTGTTCTACTGTGAAAGAGTTGTAATAGGAAGGCAGTATCCTCCTGAGATGGAGAAGAAGATACATTTAATGAGGGGGGAAAAAAAAAAAGCCCTGAGAGGCAAAGAGGAAAGCAGGGCCTTTGTGTTGACAAGGCTGGACTTTGCTCTCAGGTGGCTCAGCGTTCAGCTGGAGATTCCTAGGAGAGGGCAGGGCACAAGGCCTTCCGTGACGTGCATTGTAGGGGAAGAGACAAGTCCCGTGCGACTCCCCTTCTTCCTCTTGCTTGGTTAGCCCAGTGAAGAAATCTGATTGGGAGAAGGTAGCTTATCAAGTCATACTTTAAGGAGACCCACAGCTTATCAGCAAAGAAATTGGGAGAAAATAGTAGATGGTGATTGTTATTCCCAGGACCCAGGGCCTGCTGTGCTGAATGGAAGAGGAGGTTTTCAAGCAAATTGTAAGTGATGTTGGAATTAATGGTAGGTAGAGCTTAAAGGGAAGGCTAATGGAGTCAGAGTAAGTGGAAGAGATGGCTGTAGATGTAAACAGACCCTTTATAATCTCAGTGCTGCACTCTATTTTTAAAACCTTTCAATAGTCTGTCATACCACAGTGAAGCCCTTAGTGGGGTCAGTCTGTGATCCTCTGTATTCTGACCCCAGCTTTAAATTCCAAACTTACTAACCCCCCAGCTACCCTTTAAGGCATCCATCCACACTGAAGTACTTGCTCTTAGATGAGACAGAACCCAGCCTTTGCCTAGAATAAAATATTTTATCACTCCCACTATAATCTCTGCATGTCCAAATAGCTTCCTTCCAGTTCTTCAAAGAATAGCTTACAAACCATCTCTTCCACAAGTATTCCCAGACCCCCCATATCCTCCCAGACAGAATCAATCTCAGACTTGAGAGATTCTTGTAATACTTTACTTTACAATGACTCATAGATTATCTTTAATTCTTATCAGAGATTAAGACCCTGAATCCACCTGTCTTTGATACAGCATCTGGCACAAAATAGGTACTCAGTAAATGTTTATTGGGTTAGTGGTTGAATGAATTAATTGGAATAAGGATGCTGTTGAGGGGCCGGTGCTGTGGCGTAGCAGGTAAAGCCAGCGCCTGCAGTGCCGGCATCCCGTATGGGAGCCAGTTCAAGTCCTGGCTGCTCCACTTCCCATCCAGCTCTCTGCTATGGCCTGGGAAAGCAGTACAAGATGGCCCAAGTGCTTGGGCCCCTGCACTCACATGGGAGACCCAGAAGAAGCTCCTGGTGGGGCCGGCGTGGTGGCACACTAGGTTAATCCTCCTCCTGTGGCGCCGGCATCCCATATGGGCACCGGGTTATACTCCCAGTTGCTCCTCTTCCAGTCCAGCTCTCTGCTGTGGCCCGAGAGGGCAGTGGAGGATGGCCCAGGTGCTTGGGCCCCAGCACCCACATGGGACCAGGAAGAAGCACCTGGCTCCTGGCTTCGGATCGGCATAGCTCCGGCCATAGTGGCCGTTTGGGGAGTGAACCAATGGAAGGAAGACCTTTCTCTCTGTCTCTCTCTCTCACTGTCTGTAACTCTACCTGTCAAATAAATAAATAAAAATCTTTTAGAAAAAAGAATAAGCTCCTGGCTCCTGACTTCGGATTGGTGCAGCTTCAGCCGGCTGTTGTGAAGATGGGGGGGGGGGGGGGGCAATAGTGGACAGGAGGGAATATTCAGGGTAAAGAGCGAGCTGTGTCCCAGGCACTCAGACTTGAGCTACTGAATCAATAACCAGAGAAATAAATCCAGATGCCTCCAGCTAGACAGGGACCATTAATGAGAAAATGGTAGAGAGTGGTGCATACTCTATCCAAAGGGTACCTTCTGCTTAGCTCCAGAGGAGCACACCCACTTAGCTCATGCTCTGGACAGGAGTCAGAACATTACCAGAAACTCAGAAGCCCCTCTCCCGTGTGCTCCCTTCTACTCATTACTGCCCCAGTGGTAACCTCTAGCCCCACTTGTGATATCACAATAATTTTGCCAGTCTTGTACTCTGTATAATTGTGATCATAGGATATTTAATTTTTCTGTATCTGGAGATTTTTTTATTCAACATTATGTTTGTGATAAACACCCATATTGTGGGCTATTGTGTATTACTCATTCTCATTGCTGTATAGTGTGCTACAGTGTGAATGTTACACAACTATGTGCCATTTTGCTACACTGAACATTTAAAGTTTCATTGTTTTAACTACTGCACGTGTCTTTTTCTGGATGTCCTTTGGTAAATATATGTGCACATTTAGGTATATACCTAAGAATCAAATAGCAGGCTTTTGCATATACATTTGTGTGTGTGTGTGTGTGTGTGTGTGTGATAGAAGGCTGCTGTGTATGTCTATAATTCAGTTTTAAAGACACTGTCAAATTCACATTCTCACCAACAGTATATGAAAGAATTGATTGCTCTACAACCTTGTCAACATGTTCTTTGTCATTTTAGCCATTCTCATTAACGTGTAGTGATTGGTTTATATCTATGTGGCCCTGATAAGTAATAAAGTTGAGCCCCTTTTCCTATGTTTATTGGCCTTTTAGATAACCACTTTTATTGGATACCTGTTCAAATTTTTGCTTATTTTTAAAATTTAATTATTCTTTTCTTTAAGCATTCTGGATATTAAGTACTATGAATATCTTCTCCTACTCAGTCACTTACCTTTTCACTCCTTTAATGGTTTTGATAAACACCCATTCTTAACTTTAATGTCCAATTCACTCTTTATGATCAGCAGCTGTTTGTTTAAGATGTATCAGCATACTCCACTGCCAGAGATATTCTCTTGTGTTCTCTCAAAAACATTTCCTGCTTTACCTCTCATATTTAGATCTGCAATGCCACTAAAATTGTTTTATTATATGGTATAGGATAGGAGTCAATAGATATTTTTCTATATGAACATTCAATTGAATTAACACAATTAATGAAAAAGATCATTCTTTCCCCCAAGGTACTGAGTCTGTGCTTTTGTCATGAATCAGGCTATGTAAGAGTCTGTTTCTGGACTCTGTATTGCTTTATTTGTCTATCCTTTATTTATCTATCCTTACAGCAAAACCTCACTGTCTTAGCTTCTATAGCTTAAAAGAAGTCTCCATAAACACTCTTTCAACTTTGTTTTTTGCCTCAAGATTACCTCGGATATTTTTGGCATTTTGTATTTCCATATAAATTTTAGAATCAACTTGTTAATTTCTGCAAAAGGACCTGCTGAAATTTTGACAAGGAGTGCATTGAATCAGTAGTTTAACTTGGGGTGAGTTGACATCTTACAACATTGAGCTTTCCATTCTATGAATATGGTAAATCTCTTTATTTATTTAGATTTCTCAGTTCCTCTCAGCAATGTTTTATAGTGTTCAGGGAAGATATCTTACCTAGCATCACTAAATATATTCCAAGGTATTTTATATTTATTGAAGTTACATCTTTCTTAAAGTTTTATTTTCCACATAGCTGTTGCTAATATATAGTAATCAGATTGGTTTTTATATGTTGACCTTATGTCTAATGTCCTTGCTAAAGTCAAAGTCACTGGCAAACTATTAGTCCTAATAGTTTGTAAATTCTTTTGAACTTTCTACATTACAATAATAATATTGTCGGCACATAATGCCTATTTTATTCTCTTATTCTGATGCTAATAATAGTTGGTTTTTGAGTAAGGTCCTCTATTTGCTGAAGTATGTGTATGGGGGCAATGCCTGATTTCTGTTAGGATTTGTTGTTCATACCTTCTTCCAGCAAGTTGTGTATCCTGTGCTCTGGGGCTGTGTTCCCTCTTCTGTTCTGTGCATTCCAGAGGCCACTGTAGCTCACAGCAGTTTCCCTGAGATGTAGACTCTCTGTGTTTCTTTTTTTTTTTTTTCAACTTTTATTTAATAAATATAAATTTCTAAAGTACAACTTTTGAATTATAGCGGCTTTTCCCCCCCTAACCTCCCTCCCACCCACAACCATCCCATCTCCCACTCCCTCTCCCATCCCATTCTTCATCAAGATTCGTTTTCAATTATCTTTATATACAGAAGATCAACTTAGAATATACTAAGTAAAGACTTCAACAGTTTGCACCCACACAGACACACACAAAGTATAAAGTACTGTTTGAGTAGTAGTTTTACCGTTAACTTCCTGTCTTGCGAGTCCATCCTGCTCTTTATCATGAGCAGTCTTTTTTGACTATGCATGTGGTAAACAATAAAGTGAGAGATCGGCACGATTTCTTCTTCAGTTCAGTCTTTCCTGTGATGAGGAGCTGAGTCTCAGGGCACGTGATTTCCCTGGTGACCTACCTGTGCCCTTGGACTTCTTAGTGCTAGTAAGAGTACAATTCCACGTCTGGACACTTTTCAAGATTCTTTATTTTCCTCTCAGCAAACAAGCCTACACTTGGTAAGCGTGCTTTCTAACTGTGGTACTTGGGGTTATGATTCACAGCGAGTCCCTTTCTTAATGCTGTTTTTGCATTTTGTTTCTGTCAAATGAGTTTTGAAAGAGCAGAATATCTTTATCAGCATCATCAGTGACCAAATATCCTCCTCACAGTCTTTAAAACTTATAGTTTTTCTTATTATAATCTTTATCCATGTTCATTATAGAAAGTATAAAAATAAATGGAAATATATAGAAGAAATGTTAAGAACAGAATAGTGTTTTCTTGAGGCAAGGGCAGCAAAGACTTTGGTATAACTGCAAGAGGAGAGGTGTTAATAGACAAAACAGTTCCTTAGAGAGCCAGAATGTGCCAAAATATACAGCCCTCAAAGTGGAGTTTAGTTAGACAAGTCCACAGGACAAGCCAAGTGCGCAAACATAAACAGCCCTCAGAAGGGAGATCTGGACAGGCAAACACATACAGGGCCCTGGAAGAAAGCACAGGCTGCAGAAAAGTCAGGAGGTGCAAATAGCACTGTGCTCATGGGGGAGGCATAAAGAGGGTGAAATCCCAGTCATTAGAGGTGCTAGAAGACTTGAAGTAACATTCCAATCCCTGGGGCTAATGCCGAATCATTCCCTGTCAAAGATTCATTTAATGCATTTTGCTAAACAGCTTGAGAGGGGACACAGCTTCCCCAGAGGAGATTTTAAGGCCACTGGGTCTGGAAGGGACTTCAGGGAGAGAACAGGACAAAATCTCTCAACATGTGGTCCGTGTACCACTAGTGGCATAAGAAGTTATTTTAATGGTACACAGATTGTTTTTGTTACTTGAATAGTTACATTTATTTTATTTTATGTTAGGAAAAGATTATAGCTAAAACAATGTGAAAACAATAATTCCTTTTTTATTTAATTAATTAATTTTTAAAAAATGCTGAAGGTCAACGAATTTCATGTATTTCATATATACAGATTTAGGAACATAGTGATACTTCCCACCCTACCCTTCCTCCCACCCTTCTTGTTCTTTCCTCTGTTATTCTCTCTCTTAATTTTTACAATTATCTGCTTTCAGTTTACTTTATACTCATAAATTTTTTTAAAGATTTATTTATTTATTTGAAAGTCAGAGTTACACAGAGAGAGGAGAGGCAGAGAGAGAGAGAGTCTTCCATCTGATGGTTCACTCCTCAGATGGCCACAATGGCTGGAGCTGCGCTGATCCAAAGCCAGGATCCAGGAGCTTCTTCCAGGTCTCCCACGTGAGTGCAGGGGCCCAAAGACTGCGGCCATCCTCTACTGCTTTCCCAGGCCATAGCAGAGAGCTGGCTTGGAAGTGGAGCAGCCGGGTCTCGAACCTGCACCCATATGGGATGCCCGCACTGCCGACCAGGGCATTAACCCGCTGCGCCATAGCACCAGCCCCTATACTCATAAGATTAACCCTTCTTGAAGTAAATAGTCCAACAAATAATAAGAAATAAACACTGTCCCTCAGCAATTGAGACAAGGGCTGTAAATGATCATTGAATCTCAAAATGTGAATTACACTCATATATTACATTTTTAGTACTCTATTAGTTATCACAGATCAGGGAAAACATACGGTATTTGTCTTTTGGGGATGGGCTTGTTTCACTAAGCATAAAGGTTTCGATTTGCATCTATTTTGTTCCAAAGGACTGGATATCATTTGTTTTTATGGTTGAGTAGTATTCCATAGTGTGTGTGTGTGTGTGTGTGTGTGTATACCACATTTCTTTTTTTATTCTTTTTTTTTTTTCAAGATTTATTTATTTACTTGAAAGAGCTACACAGAGAGAGAAGGAGAGGCAGAGAGAGAGAAAGAGAGAGAGAGAGGTCTTCCATCCTCTGGTTTACTCCCCAATTGGCCACAATGGTGAGAGCTGGGCCAATCCAAAGCCAGGAGACAGGAGTTTCCTCTGGATCTCCCACACAGGTGCAAGGGCCCAAAGACTTGGACCATCCTCTACTGCCTTCCCAGACCATAGCAGAGAGCTGTATCAGAAGTGGAGCAGCTGGAACTCTAACCAGCACCCATATGGGATGCCAGCACTACAGGTGGCAGCTTTACCCTTTATGCCACAGCGCTGGCCCCTATACTACATTTCTTAACCAGTCATCAGTTAATGGACATCTGAGTTGATTCCATATCTTAGCTATTGTAAACTGAGCTGCAGTAGACATGGGGTACAGATAACTCTTTCATATGCTGATTTCATTTCATTTGGGTAAATTCCCAGGAGTGGAATTGCGGGGTCATATGCTATCTCCAAATTGTCTTCCACAATGGCTATGCAAGGTTACATTCCCATGAACAGCGGATTAGGGCACCTTTTTCTTCACATCCTCACCAGTATTAATTGTTTGGTGATTTCTGCACAAGAGACACTCTAACTGGGGTGAGGTGAAACCTCATTGTGTAAAACCATAATTTCACAGATTCCTGTATTTAAGATAAGGCTACAGCTAGTAGTAATATTAGGTCTGCAGTGATTTAAATAAAATTACTAAGCAAATAAAGCACAGGTATTGTGTAGATGCTTCTAAAGTGAAGAAGGTTTGGGAAATACTGACCTAGAGCAACCCTCATCTTGGCTATTGGGAAACTAAACCAGACAGGAACATGACCGGCCTAAGAAAAACATCCAAATCTGTTAAATCACAGACCAGAGTTGTGCTTTCTTTTGCAACTAACAAATTGCCCTCTTAATTTGAGAGAATGCAAAATTGCAAAGGTTTCTAGGTAGTCAGCTTACCCTTCCGGACTATTAAACTTTACGATATGTGTATTTTGTCAATAAACTCTTTATCTTCATGTAATCATTCATTTAATGAATATTACATTGCAATGTGGGAGTGATATAAGTAATACTGAGAGAAGATGGAGTCTCTGACCACAAAGACTTTGGAATTTTATGGAGAATTATATATTTAAGTACTAAAAGTTATTTAAGATGTAACAAAGTAAAGATACAGCAATACAAGAAAAATTCTGTAGGAGAACAGAGAGAGACTTGATGAAGGAGGCACAAATGAAATCAGGCTTAGATGGGATTTCAATAGCAAAAAGGGAGGAAGAAAATTCCACGAAAAAATTTAAGTAAAATTAACAAAGACTGAGAAATGACTGAGCATACAGGGAGTTTGGATGATGTTGAATAGTCTGATCTAGCTAGAAGGTAGTCTGGAGGATGCTGTGTGGGGTTAATCTCGGAGGACAAGATGAGCCTGGGCATTGGATGGATGCAGTATTGAGAAATTTAATTTCTCCAACATTATGTGGGAAGGTAGATAGTACTGAAGTGTCACATAGTCTTCTGGTGATCATCACACACCTGTATTCCCATTTACTTAACACAAAAGTATTCAGATCATGCCCTTGAGTCTTTGGAGAATTTGGTGGAGAGAATACTAAGAGAACAAGATCACAATGGCAAATTGTACTATAAACAGGCCATTGAGGGTAAGGAGCCAACCAAATGAAGAGACATTTGGCTGTCCACTTGAGAAAAGAAATCCCAGTGGGATGAAGAACAACTCCCTTGTCAGCATAGGAAGAGACATCAAGCGAAAGGAGGAAAAAGATAGCAATCATCAGTGACAACAATTAAGTTCCTGTTTGCTACTGTGACGCTGCAGAGACTCTAGGCCTTGGAAAAGAAGGGAGCTTAATGACTTCATGTGATCTGAGGATCCAGAAAGTAAGAAGTAAGAACAGGGCTTGAGCTCTGTGATAGCAAAGCCAGAAGTGATGAATAGAAAAATAATAGAAAGTTTGGTTGGAACCAACCAAAAGAATTTTCATGGCCATTTCCAAGACATGAGGTGTGTTCTGTGCAAAGCGTTAGCTTGAAGAGAAGATGAGCCCTTTACTTCAGTAATCATGCCTGTCTGAACATGTAATTGACCCCTGGAGATCCTAGGAGATTGAATACACAGGTAAAGGCCACCCATAGTCCTAAATGTAAACCAAGGTAAGGAATAGAGCTATGTTAACAGGCTAAAAGAACAGAGGAAACAGAGATCAATCAGAATTAGTATCTACTAGAATTACACAGTTAATGATGTGTGTGAAAATTGTTCTCTGATCTCAGTATAATTGTGGGGTAAGACTCTGGTCCTTTCTTTTAAGTATTCCCAGGAATGCTAGTAATATGTTTTCTTGAAGTAGTACATGTAGTTAACTACCTGGGGAATTAACATGATGAATGCATTGAATCATTTGTAGCATTAGTAATCTGAAAACAAGTGTGTGTTCATGCATGGCAAATTAATGAATAGATGGGAACAGCAATGAGGATAATTGCAAGGTATCAGAAACTCTAAAAACAATGTATATTCTGCCTTGGTTTGATTTAAATCAAGCAATCTTTATTGAGGACCTTTTGTGGTCAGAACTGTTTTAAGTGTCCCTAGAGAAACAAGAAAGATAAAGAGTTTTTTACCTTGGGTACCTTGCAATCTAGTAGTTGATGGACAACTATAATACAAGGAAGACAAATAAATGCTATGGGAGAGGCTCATATAGGGATGAGCAATCACCCTTCTCTTGTCTCATCAAATACAAGATGCTGTCAATTAAAAGGCACATCATAATTTCATGCACCACTAAAAAGGAAAGAACTCTTATAATTAAGCTATGACATGTCATTGATGATAAGAGGCATCCTTTCTCCAGAGATGTTAGAAATGTGGAAAAAGGCCATTATAGAACTGATGAAAAGTGGTAATTGAAGAATTTTGATAGATTAAAATAAGAGGAAAGGCTCACCGAGTAGGGGTCCTTCTGTTTTTTATATACTATAAATTCTTTGATCATTCATTCCTATGATTTCAAAAGCCCCCTCTAGGATTGTAACTCACAAGTCTTCATCTCCTGCCAGAATTTTTTTCCTAAAATGTAAGTCCTTATATCCTACTTTACTTCATTAACACTCATGTAGTACCTATCATGTGGCAGGCATAGTTCTAAGACTTTGATATTGTCATTAAAAAACCTATGAATAGACATTATAAGAATGAATAAGCTGATGATATTCCCACTCTACAGAGTAACTTCCCCAAGGTCACACACCTAGCAAGTAGCAAAGCCACTTTAACCAGCTGCCAGTTTTCCCTCAAATGGCTTGGGGTATCCATTAATAAATATATGTCAAAACTGCATTCATTGTTCTCTTATAGACGTGCTTCTTCTCAGATTTCATGGCTTTTTATCTTCATGATCTCTCAAGTCCTGCTCCTTCATTCACATATCCAACTTTATTGTTATGTCTATCCATTTGTTTATTTTTCTTTCCACACCATTTTCCCTTACTTAAATGATTGACAGATTTGCCTGGATTCTGAAAGTTACTAGAGAAAATTTATTATTGATAAAAATTCCTATGCCCTTCTCTTGGAGTTTACGATTCAGTGACTTTGTCTGGAGTAGAATCCAGAAAGATACATTTTTTAACAATCACCTTAGATATTGACTATATTCAAGCAAGTTTGGGATACAGTACTATGTCAGTCAATGTTCTTTGCTTATAAGCAATAGAAACAAACTCTGGCTAGCTTAAGTGAAAAAAAGAATTTTTTGGAAAGATATGGATAGCACGTAGATTAGTTTAAAAAGAAAAGTAAATATCTCTGAGGATTCAGGGAGTAGAAACTGACTCACAGTTTAATCAGAGACTACAGTTGGGATGAATAAGCTGCAGTCACTTTTCAATCTTTGTGTCTTCCTGCCCCTTGATGGCAGGGCAAGGCATCTTTATTGACAGCCTCAACAGGACAGCATCCAGGGGGAAGAGACACAAGGCAGCTTTAAAAAGCTCATGGCATTCCCTCTGAAATCTGGAACCAGGCAAGGATACCCACTCTCACTACTGCTATTCAATATAGTTCCAGAAATTTTATCCAGAGCCATTAGGCAACAAAAAGAAATCAAAGGGATACAAATTGGGAGAAGGAAATCAAACTATCCCTATTTGCAGATGACGTGATTCTATATATAGGGGATCCAAAAGACTCCACTAAGAGACTGTTGGAACTCACAGAAGAGTTTGGTAAACTAGCAGGATTGGCCGGCACCGTGGCTCACTTGGCTAATCCTCCACCTTTGGCGCCAGCACCCCGGGGTTCTAGTCCTGGTTGGGGCGCCGGGTACTAGTCCCGGTTGCTCCTCTTCCAGTCCAGCTCTCTGCTGTGGCCTGGGAGGGAAGTGGAGGATGGCTCAAGTGCTTGGGTCCCTGCACCCTCATGGGAGACTAGGAGGAAGCACCCAGCTCCTGGCTTCGGTTCGGCGCAGTGCCGGCCGTAGCGGCCATTAGGGGAGTGAACCAACAGAAGGAAGACCTTTCTCTCTGTCTCTCTATAACTCTCTCTCTGTCTCTCTCTCACTGTCTAACTCTGCCTGTCAATAAAAAAAGCAGCAGGATATAAAATCAATACACAAAAATCAATAGCCTTTGTAAATACAAACAATGTGACGATTGAGAAAAAACTTGTAAGATCAATCCCATTCACAATAGCTACAAAAACAATCAACTGCCTTGGAATAAATTTAACCAAGATTGTCAAAGATCTCTATACAATGAGAATTACAAAACATTAGAAGAAGACACAAAAAAATAGAAAAATCTTCTATGTTCATAGATTAGAAGAATCAATGTCATCAAAATTTTCATACTTCTGAAAGGAATTTACAGATTTAATGCAATGCCAATCAAAATACCAAGGATATTCTTCTCAGATATGGAAAAAATAATGCTGAAATTCAGATGGAAACACAGGAGACCCCACATAGCTAAAGCAGTTTTATACAACAAAAGCAAAGCTGGGGGTATCACAATGCCAGATTTCAAGACATAGTACAGGGCAGTTATAATAAAAACAGCCTGGTACTGGTACAAAAACAGATGGATAGACCAATGGAACAGAACAGAAATTCCGGAAATTAATCCAAGCATCTACAACCAACTTATATATGACAAAGGAGCTAAAAAATCAATCCAAGGAACAAGGACAGTCTCTTCAACAAATGGTGCTGGGAAAACTGGATTTCCACATGCAGAAGTCTGAAGCAAGACCCTTACTTTAAACCTTTCAGGAAAATCCAATAAAAATGGATTAAAGACCTAAATTTATGACCTGATGCCATAAAATTATTAGAGAACATTGGGGAAACCCTGTAAGACATTGGCATAGTCAAAGACTTCTTGGAAAAGACTCCAAAGGCACAAGCAATCAAAGCCAAAATTCACAAATGGGATTACCTCAAATTGAGAAGCTTCTGTACTGCAGAAGAAACACTCAGGTAAACGAATAGGCAACCAACAGAATGGGAGAAATTATTTGCAAACTATTCAACTGATAAAGGATTAATAACCAGAAAATATAAAGAGATCAAGAAACTCCAAAACAACAAAACAAACAACCCAGTGAAGAAATGGACAAAGGAGTTAAACAGACATTTTTCAGAAGAGGAAATCCAAATAGCCAACAGACACACAAAAAAAATGCTCAGGATCACTTGACATCAAGGAAGTGCAAATCAAAACCATAATGAGGTTTTATTTTACCCCAGTTAGAATGGCTTTCATACAGAAATCAGCCGGCTGGCACCGCAGCTCACTAGGCTAATCCTCCACCTTGTGGCGCCAGCACACCAGGTTCTAGTCCCGGTCGGGGCGCTGGATTCTGTCCCAGTTGCCCCTCTTCCATGCCAGCTCTCTGCTGTGGCCAGGGAGTTCAGTGGAGAATGGCCCAAGTCCTTGGGCCCTGCACCCCATGGGAGACCAGGAGAAGCACCTGGCTCCTGCCTTCAGATCAGCATGGTGCGCCGGCCGCGGCACGCCGGCCACGGCAGCCATTGGAGGGTGAACCAACGGCAAAGGAAGACCTTTCTCTCTGTCTCTCTCTCTCACTGTCCACTCTGCCTGTCAAAGAAAAGAAAAGAAAAGAAAAGAAAAGAAAAGAAAAGAAAAGAAATCAGCCAACAACAAATACTGGCAAGGATGTGGGGGAAAGGTACTCTAATCCCCTGTTGGTGGGAATGTAAACTGGTAAAGTCACTATGGATGACAATATGGAGAAACCTCAGAAATCTGAATATAAACCTACCATATGATCCAGCTATCCCATCTACACCCCCATGTTTATTGTAGCTCACTTCACAGTTGCTAAGACCTGGAATCAACCCAAATTCCCATCGGCTGAAGACTGGATGAAGAAATTATGGGATATGTACACTATGGAATACTACACAGCAGTAAAAAAAAATGAAATCCAGTCATTTACAACAAAATGAAGAAATCTGGAAAACATCATACTTAGTGAAATAAGCCAGACCAAAATAGCACTTTATTCTCCTTGACCTGTGATAACTAATAGAGCACCTAAGGCAATCTGTAGGAGTGAAATTGACACTTTGGAAAGCAATTACTTGAACAGCTCTTGTCTTGACTGTTGAGGAATGGTTTTTTTATATACTATTTGTTGAACTCTTTACTTAACATAGAATTAAACATATGTGTATAAAGTCAATTGAAAATAGATCTCAGTAAAAAGTAAGAGTGGGAATAAGAGAGGGAAGAAGAAGAGGAGTTGGGAGTATGGGTGGGAGGGTGGGCATGGTGGGAAGAATCACCATGTTCCTAAAGTTGTAATTATGAAGCATATGAAGTTTGTAACTGTAAAGCTATATAGTTCTGTGTACATTCCTACAACTTACTTCTAAGGGTAGTTTAAAAACTTGCATTGGGACTGCAAATCCCTTTAGGCTGGGTGGTAAAAATACCATCTTAAGTGTTAGAGTGATCATATGGATACGATTAAGGGTCTGGTAATAACAATAGATAACTTAACTGAAAAGTGATCGCTGTTAAATATAAGAGTGGGAATAAGAGAGGGAAGAGATGTGCAATTCCGGACATGCTCAAGCTGACTTACCTCAAACGGTAGAGTTAGAAACATACCAGGGGATTCCAATTCAATTCCATCAAAGTGGCATGTACCAATGCCATCTCACTAGTCCCAGTGATCAATTTCTGTTCACAATTGATCATAATGATAGGACTAAGAACCAAAGGGATCACTTAAACAAGAATAGTGTCTGCAAATACTAGCTGATAGAATAAAAAAGGGAGAGAACGATCCAACATGGGAAGTGAGATACACAGCAGACCCATAGAATGGCAGATGTCCTAAACAGCACTCTGGCCTCAGAATCAGCCCTTAAGGCATGTGGATCTGGCTGAAAAGCCCATGAGAGTATTTCAGGCATGGAAAGCCAAGACACTCTGGGGGGAAAAAAAAAAAAAAAAAAAAAAAAACACCTAAATGAAAGATCTCCACGAGTGAGATCCCAGTGGAAAGAACGGGTCATCAAAGAAGGAGGTACCTTTCTCTGAAGGGAGGAGAGAACCTCCACTTTGACCATGGCCTTGTCTAAATATGATCAGAGTCAATGAACTCAGGGGGCTTCCATAGCCTTGGCAGCTCATGACAAGAGCCTAGGGTGATTACTGATGCCCTAAACAAGAGTGTCAATTTGTTAAGTCAACAACAGGAGTCACTGTGCACTTACTCCTCATGTAGGATCTTTGTCCTTAGTGTGCTGCACATTGAGATTTAATGCTATAACTAGTACTCAAACAGTATTTTTCACTTTATGTTTCAGTGTGGGATCAAACTGTTGAAATCTTTACTTAATGTATGCTAAACTGATCTTCTGTATATAAAGAGAATAGAAAATGAATCTTGATGTGAATGGAAGGGGAGAGGGAGTGGATAAGGGGAGGGTTGCGGGTTGGAGGGACGTTAAGGGGGGGAAGCCATTGTAATCCATATTCTGTACTTTGGAAATTTATATTCATTAAATAAAAGTTAAAAAAAAGAAATTCCAAAAAAAAAAAAAAACAATAGATAGAATTAAAAAGGAGTGAATGCTCCAACATGGGAAACAGTCCACACAGCAGACTTGTAGAATGACTATCGCCTTAAATAGCACTCTGGCCTCAGAATCAGCCCTTGAGGCATTCTGGTCTGGATAAAAAAAAAAAAAAAAAAAAAAAAAAAAGCCCGCAAGAGCATTTCAGGCATGGAAAACCAAGACACTATGACAAAAAATGTCCTACATGAAGGACCTTGGTTGGTGAGACCCCAGTGGAAAGAAGTGGTCATTAAAGAAGGAAGTACTTTTCTCTGAAGGGAGAACTTCCACTTTACTTATGGCCTTGTCTAAATACTAATGGAGTTTGTGGATTCAAAAGGCTTCTCTAGCCTAGGCAGCTCATGTCAAGAGCCTCGGGTGATCACTGATATCATACATAAGACTGTTAATTGTTAAATTAACAAGAATCACTATGCACTAACTTCCCATGCAGGACCTCTGTCCTAAAAAAGTTGTATTATAACTATGTCTTAGTGCTCACAAAAGATGTATCATTCTTGGGTGCTTCTTTAAAGTTAATTAAGTTTCAAAAAAAAGTGAAATTAACTTCAATATGCAATGACTTTGGACAGCCCTTGTCTCTACTGTTGAGGAACAATTTTTTTGTTTTGTTTTGTTTTTTGTTTTTTTTTTTCAGTGCAAATTGTTGAACTCTTAGTATAGAGTTCATCTTCTGTGTATAAAGTTAATTGAAAATGGATCTTAGTGGAGAATGGGACTGAGAATGGGAGAAAGAGGAGAAGGAGGGATGGGAGAGTAGGTGAGGGTGGGTATAGTGGGAAGAATCACTATATTCCTAAAGATGTACTTATGAAATGCATGAAGTTTGTATTCCTCAATAAAAGGGTTTTTTAAAGGGGGAAATAAATAAAAATAAATAATTTTTTTAATCTCATGGAAAGTAGAATTAAAAGATAAGTTTATTTTGGTGCAAAAAAAATGAATAGCTTTTTTGTAATACACATGGACTTCATTCTTTCTCATCTGGAGGATATGAAGTCTAATCTCTCTGTTCTGAGGCACTGTCAATGTGACCTTCCTAAAACATACATCTTATCATCTTACTTTCCTTTTCACAAATCTTCATGGATTCCCTACCATTCATAGGCTAAAGCTGCATAACAACACTTTTAAGGCCTGCATTGAGTAATTCCTGCCTACTTATTCAGGGTCATTCTTTGCTGCTTCCTTTTTGTAAACTAGTTATTTATTTATTTTAAAGTCAGAGTTGGGGGCAGGGCAGGAATATTCCATCCATTGGTTTACTCCCCAAATGGCTGTAACCAGGCTATAGCATGCTAAAGTCAAGAGCCAGGAGCTTCTTCTGGGTCTCCCACATGGGTGACAGGGACCCAAACACTTGGGCCATTTTCTGCTGCTTTTCCCAGGCCATTAGTGGGGAGCGGGATCAGAAGTGGAGCAGCCAGGACACGAACCTGCTCTCCTATGGGGTTCTGGTGTTGCAAGCAATTGCTCTACCTGATATGCCCCAGCATCAGCACCAAAGTTTTTAATTTTGACATTATCCAGCTCAATCTATTTTTAGTTACCTACAGGTTTTTGTGTCAATATGTTTGCTTTTTTTTTTATTTTGTTTTTGACAGGCAGAGTGGACAGTGAGAGAGAGAGACAGAGAGAAAGGTCTTCCTTTGCCATTGGTTCACCCTCCAATGGCCACCACGGCTGGCGCGCTGCGGCCAGCGCATCCCGCTGATCCGAAGGCAGGAGCCAGGTGCTTCTCCTGGTCTCCCATGGGGTGCAGGGCCCAAGGACTTGGGCCATCCTCCACTGCACTCCCTGGCCACAGCAGAGACCTGGCCTGGAAGAGGGGCAATTGGGACAGAATCCGGCGCCCCGACCAGGACTAGAACCTGGGGTGCCGGCGCCACAAGGCGGAGGATTAGCCTAGTGAGCCGCGGCGCCGGCCCAATATAAGTTTTCTTAAAAACAAAAAAATTTTATTGCTCATATGGGATGCCTGTATTGCAGGCAGTCACATTACCCACTATGCCACACACCAGCCTCAGCTGCCTCCCTTTTCTCACTTCCTCTTCCAACTCCTTGTGTTCAGCCATAGAACTACAGTCACCTCTCCATATCCATGAGAGACTTATTGACTCCAGTGTTCCAAAAACCTGAAGATGCTAAGTCCGTTACAGAAAATGCCATTACATTTGCATGTAACCTATGCACATCTTCCCATATCCATTAAATCATCTCTAGTTAACTTTTTTTATATACAGACAGTGAGAGAGAGACAGAGAGAAAGGTCTTCCATTGGTTCAACCCCCAGATGGCCACCACGGCCGGACCTGTGCCGATCTGAAGCCAGGAGCCAGGTGCTTCCTCCTGGTCTCCCATGCAGGTGCAGGGCCCAAGCACTTGGGCCATCCTCCACTGCCCTCCCAGGCCACAGCAGAGAGCTGGACTGGAAGAGGAGCAACTGGGACTAAACCCGGCGCCCATATGGATGCTGGCACCGCAGGTGGAGGATTAGCAAAGTGAGCCACAGCGCCACCCCTCTAGTTCACTTTTAATACTCAATACAGTATAACTAATATGTAAATCGTTGTTATACTATATTGTTGTTTAGAAGATAATGACCAAAAAAGTCTGCATGTAATCAGTACAAATACAATTTTTTCAAATATTTCCAATCTGCAGTTGATTGAATCAGTAATAGAGTCAATACTATTATTTTCCTCATTTTACAGATGAAAAAACTGAAGCTCAAAATTTTAAACAGCATGCCCAAGGTCTCAAAACCAGTAAGTGGTATATAAGCAAGATTTAACTTCAGATAACTTGATTCCAGAATCTTAATTTTCATACTGGAAGATGATAAAGATTTTGAGGTTGCTGGAGTGCAAGTTTAGGATACTCACATAAGGTAGCCTAAAACTTTGTGGGAAGGCCGGCACCGCAGCTCAATAGGCTAATCCTCCACCTAGCGGCACCAGCACACCGGGTTCTAGTCCCGGTCGGGGTGCCAGATTCTGTCCCGGTTGCCCCCCTTCCAGGCCAGCTCTCTGCTATGGCCTGGGAGGGCAGTGGAGAATGGCCCAAGTGCCCTGCACCCCATGGGAGACCAGGATAAGTACCTGGCTCCTGCCATGAGATCAGCGCAGTGCTCCAGCTGCAGCGCACCAGCCATGGCGGCCATTGGAGGGTGAACCAACAGCAAAAGGAAGACCTTTCTCTCTCTCTCTCTCTCTCTCTCTCTCTCACTGTCCACTCTGCCTGTAAAAAAAAAAAAAAAAAAAAACAAAAAACAAAAAAAAAAAAACCAACAACAACAACAAAAAATTTTTTGTGGGAAAACAGGACTTGAGAGCATCTGCTATATAATGGGTAAAAGAAGGAGGCTCTGTTGTGGCAGAAATGATTTAGAATTTACTGTGTGCAAACATTGACAGTGATCCTAGTAAAAGATGAATCAAAAGACTGATCTCCTTTCTACCTGCCATAGTGAGAGAAATACGGCTACCACAGTAAGATTAATGTGCTTACTTGTCTTGATGCCTTTCAAGACAGAATCAAATGTTCAAATACTTGGTTGTAGAATTAAGGGCAAGGGAAATGGACTCAATCTCAGCCTCACAGGGTGCTTAAATGGGATTCCTACACCAAATGCCTAAGTCAGTGTTCAAAAGAGCTCTTGCTCCTCCTTATCTGAAGATTGAAAATACTAAGTCCGCATCTTTGAATGTCTGAAATTTTACAAGGAGATAGAGGGGAAAGGGAATCTGCCAACCATTATTAACACTGTACTTTTTCTACCTTGCACCTTTACTAAATCATAAAATCAAGACTACAACCAAAGCTTTATAAGAGCTCTTAGTAGTGAGCAATATATTATTCTCCTCTTGTCACCATAGTGTTTTGTCCTCTTATGGAATATATAAACTGTCATTATCTTGTACTTATGTATCGCCCAGCGATCTCATCAGCTTTGGAATTGGGACTCTGTGTTATCCATATCTGTATTTCCAGTGCTCAAGACAGTGCCTTGAATCCCATAAATGCGTAAGAATCCTTCACACTGAATGATTGTAAAGGAAAAGACCCCTGCTATTGTGGAGGGGAAGACCTCTGCAATAGATGGGATTCTGACTTCTTGCAAATTATATCTTATTCAAAGAATCCTGAGTGTAAATGAATACTTGGATATGGACAGGTCACTTTAAATATCCTCACTTTAGTTTTTATTATAATTTGTGGAGACAATTGCATTGTTGCAGTAAAGATAGTATTTCTGTATGGTCCAGAATTTGACTTAAGCAGAACATTTCAGAAGAGCAAAGTTCAATTTTGAAAAATTGAATTTTAACAATTAAATACTAAGGTTGCACTATAGGAATATCCTAACATCAAAGCCTTTTTAACTATAATTGAAAAGTAGAAAACTAGTTTTCCAATTACAATGATTCCACATTTATCCCACACAAAATTATTATATTAATATCCTGTTTTTAATTGTGTGAAGGGGTCTAGTGAGTAATTCTCTTTCTAATGAGTCATCTGAATACTAAATAAAGATTATTTCTAAAAGAACAGCTATTCCTCTTTCTCATATTGTACTTACTTCATTTTTAATTTGATACAGTTTATATTATAGTCCTTAAGTTCACACAACCTTAAATTTAATTATACTGATATTTCCTTTTTACATCTAGAATCCAATTATATCATGGTAGATGCATTTGAAATGGTTGTGCATTTCAAACTTGCTGCTCCCTAACTGGATTATAAGTCCTAATGTGCTATGGATTAGTTGCTTTTGTTTACTTAATTTTCTTGTTGTTTAGCTTTCCCTCCATCTTGTAAGCTATATTTTCAGAGAACAAACATTATCTATTTAAGTTATTTATGTGCTGTTGAAAGAGTTTACATTTTATATCTTTGGTTTATTGCTCCAGGATCCTTTAAATTCTGTCTCTGTTCATGTAGTCTATTTTTTGAATGATTTTTTTTGCTTTGTTCATATGCTCTTGATTTTCTCAAAAATCTGTTTAAGGCACATTTGTAAATGGTTTGAGAGAATGGTCAAGAAAACCATAATTGCATTTGGCCTACTACAACTTTATGGTCCAGTGATGGTCAAGGTCACAAGCCCTCTACCACATGGGCCAATTTATGTCACAGCATTTACAGATCACAGACCTTGCTCGTGACCTTGTTCAAAATTCACACAAATGTGTACTTTTATGCACAAGAGGAAATAGAGGAAGACATATGTATGAACAAATCCAAATCTAACACACTGCTTTTAAAAAAATGGTTCAACGTCTTTGCTTCTGACACTTATTTCCTGAGGATATACAGTGAACCAAAGCGACTATTTTAATCTTCATGGAATTGTCATTATTTTTGGCCTCCCTACCCCCACTATAAATAATTAACACTATTATTAGGTAAGAAATATTGTATGTTACATAGAGATAAATAGTATTTTTTTGAAAGGAAGTAAGATTAAGGTGGTTAGGAAGTATTAGAGAAAATGTTAAAGTTTTGAGTAGGGTGTTCAGTTGGCACCTGCTCTTTCCATGAAGATGGTTAGAAAGCAGATATGGTTCCTGCCTTCAGGTAGCTCACAAGTCAAGTAGGAAAACCAATACTGAGTAAACAATTACCATGAGTGTCCTGGAAAGGTGAGAGTCAAGCATGACCAGCTACAAAGAGGGTAACCTGAAAATGAAGAAAAGCTCCCTGGAGAAGTGATTTTTAGAGAAGACCCAAGGGATTAGGAGTTAGCTAGATGAAAATCTCAGCAGTATTTCAGGTGTAACAGAAGGGTCCCCTCTAGAAGTCCAGCAAAGGTAAAAGAGCGTAGAATTCAGGGCACCCCTGGACATCACTCTTTCCAAATTTCCCATGTTACATATGGGAAAACCAAACTCTAGGAAGATTAAATGATTTACCCAGCTTACACAATGTGATAGGGACACGATTAAACCCCTAGGATAAAAGCTTACCTGGATTGGACTTTTTATCTGTGTTCAACATTACTGTATTCCTAGGACTTAGAACAGTAAATATTTGTTGGAGCAAAGAATGAATGAATTGCCTGGCTAATTCTTCAGTGCCTTTTTTCCTTCACTCTGTGCTAAAGGTGATACATAAAGTTTTGCTGGCCTCTTGGGGCTGAATGTGATGTGTGAAGTGAAACAGACACATTCCTTGCCCTGTGTTTACCATATTAGACTAACAGGTCTCAGGTCCCCTTTACACTCTTAAGAATTATTGTAATAACCCAAAGAAGTCAAGGTTATAACTATCAATATTTACTTTATAAAAATTAAAACAGAAAAATTTATGTATTAACTTATCCAAAAATACAAAACAATTAGCCCCATTACATGTTAATGTAAATAACACATCTTACAGCTATGTTTTCCAGAACAAAAATTGGTGAGAAGAGAGGCATTGTTTTACCTTTTTTGCAAATCTCTGACTTAACAGAAGACAGCTGAATTCTCTTCTGCTGCTGCATTCATTTAGTTGCAATGTGTCACTTTGATAAAACTACATACATGTAGAAAATCTGTGCTTACACAGAAATGTGGTTGGAAAAGGGATTATTTAATAGGTTTTTCAGATAATTCACATATTCTTGTTTGATACTACATCAAAACTCAATTAATAGTGGTTTTTTCAAAGGTTAATTGAAATATGGAATTAAAAACCTTATCAATGAACTTTTCTTACTCTATGATACTAAAACCTGTTTTTCCATTTGAATGGATCTCTTACCCATGTGTGATTTTGTATTATTCATTGTCATTTGAAAAAATATAGGCTCACTGAGCTATATATAAAGATCTTCTGAATGTTGTATAATTTCTTTACACTATATCAAAAAATCACTCCAATATTACCCGCAATCTCATCATAAAAGTCATAAATATTGAGAACTTGTCAGAGTCACAGAAGTCCATCCATGTTTTCCAGAATTCTTATTTTCTCCTGAAGGCCCAAACTTTTATAAATGGCAACAAACAAGGGCAGTCACTTTCCATTAAGTGACAGGCTCACTTCACTCATTTTGGAGAAAACATCTTCCAAAGCATCCAAATGCAAATAATCATTGTCTGTAAATAATTTATTGAAGAAAAAAAGTGTATTTCATGAAAAAAGCTGCTAGTTTAGCTTCCAGCTCAAAGGGCACACAGTAGCTTCTCAGGGTAATCCCTATACTTCAGAATGCAGAAAAATGGTCATGGGTAATTCCCATTTGGGGATATTACATGGGATATTAAAAAGAGTCAGAATTAGAAAGTAATTTTTTTACTGTTTCATCAGGAAAATTCTTCAGTGAAACTGCTTTTGCTGTTGTTGCTTACCACATGGATGGTAGTGAAGAATCCAGTGCTAGCAGTTTGCTGGCACTAGGCTATCTGAACTCCTGTGGTTTTATCCTCCATTATTTTCCCACTGTCAGCCCAGATGCCAGTGTAGTGAGTGACATAACATCTTAGCATTTTTGTGAAACTCATTTTGAATTAAAAGACCCTCTGAAATGTTCTTTGGGATCCCCAGAGGTTTACAGACCATTCTTTGGAATCTGCTGAATTAGATGAACCCTAACAGTTCCTCCAGGGTCTCTGTATCACTAGTTCCATAAAACTGAAGTTGTCAGCTTTTATTCTACAATTTTTACCTTTTAATTCATGTTAACACCTCTGATTGAACTTAGATAAATGCTTTACCTTTTCTCATTGATCTTTTCCATGCAGTCGTCTGAGCTTCTTACTGTGTGTTGTTTGCTTCATTCAAGTCAGTATAGATGCAATTTAATTAAAGGTGACTTTCAGCTAATCCTCTGAGATTCCTTCTCTATAGCCTTAGTGCTATTTGCTCATTCCAATTTATTTTTCACTCAGACCTTAAAAGCCTAGAACCTTGGAAGTAAGAAACTGAAAACTTCTCCAAAGGTAGAGCCAAGCTGGTATAGACAGAAGAGCATGGAATTGAGTTTGGGGATTCTGAGAGCAGTCGAGCAGTCTCCTTATTCCTCCGTAGACAGAGAATGTGAACCAGAAATGGTCTCTTCACCACATACTCTGACTTAACTGATATAGAATGGGACCCTACCATGGAATTGTCTAAAAAAATTTCCAGGAGGCAGATATATGACACAGTGGGTTACGTGGCCACTTGGGATGCCTGCGTCCTGTATTGAATTGCCAGTTCAAGTCCTGGCTATTCTGCTACCTATCCAGCTTCCTGCAAATGCACTGTAGGTGACAACTCCACAACATTGAACAGTCTGATAGCTGCAAGGCATGGAGTAATTTGGAAAATACTGGCTCACTGAGCTATATAATGATTTTCTAAATGTTGTATAATTTCATACAGTTATCATCTAATCACTGGTCACTCACAAATGTATATGCTTTAGCCATTTCTCCTTCCTTACAGCTTCCTACTGGACTTAGCAAATTGGGTGTTTCATATGCATATCTAGATATAACCCCAAAATATCCATTCTCCTACCCTTCCATTCCCTTGCCATAATGGATGTCCATACATTATCTGGATGCCCACATCCAGACAAATGGCACCACTATTCACCCAATTCCTGAGCTGAAAAACTTTTTTCATCTCACTCCAAAAATCTTATTTCTGTCCTGCCATACCTCTCTTTAATATATTTTCTACACTGTACAGACAAATTGATTTTATGACACAACACTTCTTAACACTTCCCTAAAACCCTTTAATTCATTGCCTATGGGATAAAATTCAGATTCCTTAAAGTGGTCCACAGAGACCAGTATGATTTGGCCTTTACCCGTATCTCTCTTGTCATCCTTCTTCTGGTTCTCTGTTCTCCAGCCAAACTGAATTTAGCTGAGTCCCTTGAACGTAGTTAATGTCTTATCTCTGGGTAGGCTCCCTCTGTTGTGTTCATTGCTGCAATTCCAGTGTGTTCATTGCTGCAATTCCAGTGACTACCACGGTCTCTGCGACAGGATCAGTTTTCAGGAAGCATTTGTAGCATGTGTGTGCATGTATGAAAGAGTGAATATGTTTCCAGGCATTTAAAGCCTTAGATGTTCTCCTCCCTGTTAATGAACTAATTCCTCTGCACCAATCTATTCACTCAAAGCTATATTGCTTCTCTTGCCTTCCCCTGGCATTGATCTCTGCTTTTCTCAGGCTTGAGCAGATCCTTCCAATATTGACCGCACTTCCTGGTGTTTCACCACCAGCTCTAACCTTCCCCGCTCTTCCCCTATCTTTGGTAACCAGCTTCATCTCCACTTAACTCCACCTTGATAGTTCAGTAGGAAGGACCATCAGTGTTATCTGTTCACATCAAAAGTGTCTGTGTCCAGCATCACCTCAGTGGTTTCCACCTGACCTGCTTCTCTGGCAGTTTTGAGTTTTCTACCAACACAAAACAAACCAATAATTGAATCATTTTCTCTGAAATTATTTTTATAATGATGAACTCAGAATGTCCTTTCAGTTCTGTGTTCTGAAGGTCATTGTCTCTGCTTTTATGATAATGAGACTTTTCAACTGTCCCTTTCAGCTGAGGCCTCAAAGCTGAGGCCAATGGATGTAAAATGCCCACAGGTTACAGCAAATTATCCATGCAGAACTTCCTAAAGGGTTGCCCCAAACCTCTTCTGGACCCAAATGATATGGGGCTCATTGATTATATCCCATCTACATACAAAAGACAACGAGGAGGTTAATGGGAAAGAAGAGTCTGTCAGCCTGAAAAGAGTTGTTTCAGTTTGGCAGTTGGGAATGCGGAAAGCCCTTCCCCTCTGCCCCAGGCATTTGGTCCCAGAAACTTTACAGGAGAGTGTAAGAAGAGTTCATGGGAGGACGTGACATGTGTACCCTGAAGTTTGGTAGGTACAGATCCCAGTACCTAGGCCTTACCTGGAAAGGGCTAATGAAGAGGCAGCTGGAGCTGTCCATAATGATTGAATGAAGGGAGAGATCCACGTGTTATCAAGTTACATCTAGGCCAGCGCTGTGGCTCACTTGGTTAATCCTCCACCTGCAGTGCCACCATCCCATATGGGTGCCGGGTTCTAGTCCCAGATGCTCCTCTTCTAGTCCAGCTCTCGTCTGTGGCCCGGGAAGACAGTGGAGGATGGTCCAAGTGCTTGGGCTCCTGCACCTGCATGGGAGACCAGGAAAAGCACCTGGCTCCTGGCTTCAGATCGGTGCAGTGCCAGCCATAGTGGCCATTTGGGGGGTGAACCAACGGAAGGAAGACCTTTCTCTCTGTCTCTCTCTCTCACTGTCTAACTCTATCTGTCAAATAAAAATTTTTTTAAAAAAAGTCACATCTATATTGAGAACAGAGCAAAGGTACTATTTCTCTTAGGTACAATGGGTAACACAGAAAGTAACCAAGTTTTAGTCGTCTTAAAAGAATCAAACCCCAACAGGAAGAGGCTGTAAGAGGTACAGATTGGTGTAAACTTAAAGGACTTTTAAGTGGTCAGCCATCAAGTATAGTGCCTGCATAAGAAAACAGTTTATGGAGACTATATAACAAAACTATGGAATATGTACAGCATGGAATACTACATAGTGGTAAAAAAAATCAAACAAAAGAAATCCTGTCATTTGCAACAAAATGGATGAAACTGGAAAATATTGTACTTAGTCAAATAAGCTAGTCCCAAGGACAAATACCATATGTTCTCCCTGATGTGGGATAACTAATAGAGCACCTAAATGGTAATCTACAGAAGTGAAATTAACAGTTCGAGGTGCAATGACTTTGAACAGCCCTTGTCTTGACTGTTGAGGAACAGTTTTTTTTAATACAATTTGTTGAACTCTTTACTTAGTATAAAGTTAATCATATGTGTATAAAATTAATTGGAAAAAGATCTTAGTAAAAAATAAGAATGGGAATAGGAGAGGGAAGAAGAAGAGGGGTGAGAGTGTGAGTGGGAGGGCAGGTACTGTGAGAAGAATAACTATATCCCTAAAGTTGTATTTATGAAATGCATGAAGTTTGTATTCCTTAAATAAAATGTTTCTGAGTGAAAAAAAAAGAAGAGTTTAGCATGGAGTTTCCCAGCAGGAAAGCATTGGGAGAACCTATAAGAATGTCCCAGAAGAGAATTTGGCAGGATTTTGCAGGTTTTTTTGATGCTGATTTTTCTCAAATTACCTGTGATATCTAGTTAGGAATTGCTTTCTGAGTTTATGGCACTCCCTTGGTTCCTTATCCATCACTAATATTTATCCTTGAGTAGCGAGGTAGATTTAAAAAAAAAAAAAATACACAGGGGCCAGCACCATGGTTCACTGGGTTAATCCTCCGCCTGCGGTGCCAGCATCCCATATGAGCGCCGGGTTCTAGTCCCGGTTGCTTCTCTTCCAGTCCAGCTCTCTGCTGTGGCCTGGGAAGGCAGTGGAGTATGGCCCAAGTGCTTGGGCTCCTGCACCCGCATGGGAGACCAGGAGGAAGCACCTAGCTCCTGGCTTTGGATCGGCGTAGTTCCAGCCATAGTGGCCATTTGGGGGGTTAAACCAACTAAGGAAGACCTTTCTCTCTGTCTCTGTCTCTGTCTCTCTCTCTCTCTCTCTCATTGTCTAACTCCATCTGTCAAAAAAAATTTTTTTTTAAGTAGACAAAAGTTATTTGGAGTCAAGATTAATGAATAGAGTGGATAAACTGGGACATTTTTCCTTGTGTAAAAAAAAAAAAAATAAAAGTCCTAGGATATGTCTATGAAGTGGATATCTTCCATGACTTCTATAGGCTCAAAAGGCAATTCCAAATTAAATATACACATGGGTGTGAGTCACGGCAGTGTTATTTGAAGCACCAAGTGAGAAAGAACTTTAAGAATCAAACTGATATTTTGAGATTTGGTTATTGTTTATAGCCCTTGTCTATACTTACAAGGAACAGTAGTCTTTCTACTTACTGCATGTTGAATTCTTTATCTAGTGGATGGTTAAGCTTAATGATTATAAAGTAAATTGAAAGTATGTCATTGCAAAAAAATTAAAAGAAAAGTAAGAAAAGAAGGAGGGGCAGGGGTAGGCTGCATGGATGGGAGGGAGGGTAGAGTGGGAAGGATTGCTATGCTCCTAAGTCTGTAAGAATGAAATACATGAAATTTGTTCACCTTGTATAAATTTTTAAAAATTGTAAATAAAAAAACCAGAAATTCACTGAATTGAGGGAGTGATATAGCTGGCTCTACTGGACTGGAGGAATCATATGCTTCTCCAGTAGATATTGTCCAGTATTGTCCAAAGGGGTTTGATTAGGGGGATTCCATGCAAAGTCTCCCACCCAGACTTTCCCAGAAGAGGGAGGAGTGGAGAAGAAATGAGAGACCCATACTCAAGTCCATAAAAACCCCAGTCTGAATGCAGATTGGGCTGTCTCTCCTTTACTGAGATACCTACTTGGTCAGCTGTAGGAATTTCTGTCTTCTCACTTTTTACAATAAACTATGCTGAAATCAAAAAAAGAACTATATATATATATATATAGTTCATATATATATATATACATATATATATATGATACATGAAATTTGTTCTCTTTACAAAAACTTTTTAAAAATTTTGGGGGCCGGTATTGTGGTGAGGTGGGTAAAGTCCTGGCTGCTCCACTTCTAATACAACTCCCTGCTGGTGGCCTGGGAAAAGCAGTGGAGGATGTCCCAACCACTTGGGCCCTGCCAACCATGTGGGGGACCCGAAGGAAGCTCCTGGCTCCTGGCTCCTGGCCTCTGTCTGGCCTAGCCCTGGACATTGAGGCCGTTTGAGGAGTGAGCCAGGAGCTAGAAGATTCCCCCCCACACACACTTCTCCTACTCTCTATATAACTCTGACTTTCAGGTAAATAAATAAATCTTTTTTAAAAATTTTTAAAGAAAAAATAATCAAACTGTCATCAGGCTCTTTGTCGGATAAAAGAAGTAGTACCTATCCCTCAGTCTCATGGTTTTTGCCAGTTCTTCTAATTGTGATATCCTAGCATCTAAAGCCTTATGTCTCACCCTAATATCTGTTACTTTTTAAACTATAATTTTCTTCTTGTTCTGGAAGGCTAAGTCATCTTCCAGCCTTCTTTTGTTCAGACAAAACAACAAGCACAGTTGTTGGACACCAACAAAAAGTCTGGTTAATTGCTCTCTGAGGACTGAGACAAACTGTTTCACATCATTAGAAAAAAATGAAAATGGTCATTTTGAAATTCATAATGACTATTAATGACCACGAAAATCGGTATGTTCTCCATCTGCATTTAAAGTCCCCATGAAAGGGTTCTCACATTGGCTTTCCTTGTTCTGTCCAATTTTCAAATTTCCAGATCCTACCAAAGTCTGCCCAACAGCTCCCTGACTCCCTCCATTCCTTAGCGTGAACAGTATTCACTGAGCTATCCCAGTCCTTCATGGCTTGCTTCAAGAAGTAGCCTTCCAAATTTTCTGCTGACCCCGTTGCTGGAGTGCTTTAAGGTTTTCTCCCCATCTTGAATACCAATCAAAACCTCCTCTGAAAAAAACAATCAGACCCTAATTTCATCAAAGAGTTAACTGGTGTTTGGAATCATACAGGTCTATTCAATATAAAAAACATATGTTTAAAATTGACATTTGGACCAATTTTTGCATCCATTAGATCCCAGATTTAGAAGAATTGCATGTGATTAACATTACGAAACATAAACACTCTGTTCCAGTGACTCAAAAGAAAGCCAGGAAATTTTGTATTAAAACATTATTATATCTTAAGAAATGTCCCATTTTGACTTCCAAAAATACCTCAAAATGCCTATATTCTATAAAATTCTACTTTGTGCTGTTTGAGCCTCAAATTACGGGGATGCTTCTTGACATCATCGTTGCTTCATTTGCAGTCCTAGCCCATTGGCGGAAATCTTTCTTGCCCACACTATCCTTGAATGCATCCAGCTTTGCAGCAGTCAAAGCCAAACATCAGCTGGAAAAGAGTACCAGCTGACCTTCACAGACTCACAGAACACTGAGTAAGAAAGGGCCTTAGAGAGATCACCCAGTCCCTACAGCTTAGAATGCTATGGCTCCAAGAAGGGACAGATAGCAAGGGATTAGAGCATGCCCAGAGCACTCACAGAAATGGAAATCAAACTGGATCCAGCAAAGAGAAAGATCAGGTCAGCCATGACCCCTGAGAATCAGTAAGGCCAGAAGTAGTGGTCCAGAGAGACAAAAACAAAAGCAAGAAAACAAACAAAATGAGAGCTTTCTCAGGATCTGCAGTCTGTTTTCTGAATGACAGACAGACAGACAGACAGACAGACAGAGTTAGTTCCACCCTCTCAAAAGGAAAGATGGTAAGATAAGATCAGCTTATTAGGACTGGGAAGACCCTTGCCCCACGTATTTACTTCACAGAAAAGTAAACTTAGGCCCCAGGATTACTAGTGACACATTTGGATTGAAACTCTGGCATTTCAACTCCCAATCTGGTCTTCTTTCCATTATATAAGAGTTAATATTATGGAGTGTTTACTATATACCCACTCTCTATCCTAATAGTGTTAATAGTGTTTTACCTAAAATATATTAATAGTCCTCTCAACAACCACTTGAGATAGGCACTTTTATCATCTCCACTTTTTCAGGTAACTAAAACGAGGCAAAAATTGGCCAAGGTATAGGCTTCAAATCTCAAGGCAGAGGCAGAATTCAGACCCAGAGTGACTCAAGAGTGAGCTTAGTATTCTACAGTCCTACAGATCAAAAGTCAGCTCAAGACTTCTGTGCTGTTCATTTATGTTGCAGACTATCCTTTGGGATCTATGTTTCCTTTCCTCTATTTTTGAAGCTTTGTACCTCATCAACAATTTGGGGGAGGTATTGAAGAAATAGCTAAATACCTAAAGAGCTGCTCAGTCATAGAAATAGATTAGGGATCTGCCTTGTTGAATGGACAGACATTGTGCACGGTCTGTCTTAAGAAGGGCCCTCATGAAATCGAGATAGAGTTTTGAATTAAAAACGTGAAAAGGGACAGGAGCTATGGCATAGTGAGTTGAGCCACCCCTGTGGATGCTGGCATCCCATTTCAGAGTGTTGATTCTGATTCAAGCCCTGGCTCCTCTGCTTCCATCCTGCTAATGCTCCTGGGAAGACAGCGATTATGGCGTAAGTCTTTGGGTCCCTGCCACCCGTGTGGGAGACCTGGATGGGCCGGCACTGTGGCATAGTGGGTAAAGCTCTCAGTAGCAGAGCACTCTGTAACTGTTTATGTGTGGCATCGACCCTTTTAAATATAGTGTTCTGCACTATATATGTGGGACAACTTTCTGTATCTGTATAAATAGACCCTCCTTTTCGTACTCTAAAATTATGTTAGTCTTGTTAATAGATGTGTAGATTGTTTATATTATTTCCTATTACAACAATACTGTAACAACCATTTTCTATTCATTCATTTCTTCAAATATTCATCAATATTTACTGATCATCTCTATATGTGATATGGTATGTGAAAGGCTGGGTATGCATCTCTGAATAATGATCCCCACCTGGGAGAGCTTACAACCTAGTAGCAGAAATATGCATAATAAATGAGAAAGGAAATATGTGATTGTACATTGTGACAGTAGCTCTGATGGAAATGAAGTGTGTGGTGGCAAGCTACCTGGGAACACTTACCTGGACAGCAGAACCACAGATGGATATTTTGAGGAGTGGGTCCAAAAGATGGCAGGGCATTTCAGGCATGTGGAGCAGCATTTGTAAATCCCTAGGAGGGAAAGCACAGCATTTTAAGAAGCTGAAAAGAGGCCAGTGCAGCTGGAAGGTGACGGATGAGGGAGAGGAACATGAAATGGAGATGGAAGGAGAGACTCATCGCACAGAATCTCGTAAGGAATGGTAAAGAGTTTGAGTTTTATCTGCACTGCTATGGCAGGCCACTGGAGAATTTCATTCAGGGGGTGTTGTGATCATGTATACTAAAGATTACTCAACTGCTCTGTGGACAGATTAGAGTGGAGCAACCAATGGATATGAGATAAGGTAAGAGATTATTTCAGCAGTATAGTCAGTGTGATGGATGGCTTGACCTAGGCTAATGGCCAGAGATCGACAGTTTCAAGATTTATGTAGAAGGCGAAAAGCGACATTCCCACTGGGAATGAAGATTGGGGTTAAAGAGAGATCTAGGCACCTGCTGAGTACTGGGGCATTCACTGTCATGGAGAGAATAGGCGTGTGAGGAAGGACGAATCAAGGGTCCCCTGGGAGCATGTTAAGTTTGAGATGCTTGGGAGATGTCCACCGGGAATGTCGAGCATGTGGGTCGATCACAAGCCTGGCACTCAGAGGGGACTTTGGGGGAAGACATACCAGTACTTCTAAGTCCAGATGAAAGTAAGAGGAGAGATGCCGAACACCCAGCCTAACCTTGCTCGGCGGAATAGCACTTCTGACTTGTACCAGAAGAAAGAGAAGGGCACAGAGGCAACCATCTGAAGACTGGGTGGTAGGAGTGAGAACTTTCCCCCACATCTTGGTTTCTTGTATTCTTGGAGCAGGACGTAAGATCGATAGCTGAAAGGAAGGGGAGTGAGTTGAGAAGAGGTTGTGAGGAGAAAGGAAATATACAAAATAGTCAGCTTAGAGTTGAGAAAAACAAGCTAGATGACAGACTAGGGAAACGCTGGCAATGTTGAGAGCACATTGGAGGCTTGAGATCTTGTTAAGATGAAATCTGTGTGCCTTTTCCATGCTTTTATCCAGCCGCGTTCAGCTCCTTGGGTACAAAAGTGGAGACAGTGGATGGGTAAGGATGTCTTATTTTTGTAATTCTGTAGTAGAAATACATAGAATTACTTAGTTGAAGAGCATGTGCATTTTAAATGCTGAGTACCTGTCATGATCAATCATTATTTAAAGACTTAACTGGAAAAAGTTTTTAAATACAGTTATCACCCCTGTTAGTCTGTTTCAACACAGGAAAAATTAAAACACTAACTGGATAATATTGGTAAGACCTGTATTTGAGAACTTTCAAAACAGCAAAGATTAATGTAATTTAAGGAGGGAAATAGAAATTTTAATTGCATAATTCACCTTGCATGTGTGAGGCTGTTGCTATCTGTATGTTGGATAAGAGCCTTGGTGTGTGTGTGTTCAAAAGTGGAGGTGACCTGCCTTGCCCTAAATGGACCCAGAGACACCGTGGCTAGGCCCAGCGTGCACCATAAGTGGTTTGCGGTTACTGCTACAGACTTTTCACAGTGCCTCCCCACTGTGCAAGTCTCCGTAAGGAAGACAGAGTGGTGTGGCCAGAGGGATGCGTTTTCTGTGAGTGTGGTGCAACTGTCAGACTTATATGGCTTTTTCTCTTAAAAATATATGGCCTTCCTTTTCCATTCACAGTAACTGTAAAGTCCATTTGGGGCTGTTGCTTCCCAACCCCTTGGCTCCCTGTGGTCGAACAAATGCACGGCACATCTCTCAGAAGAGCTGCCCTTCTGGCTGACATATCAGATAGGAAACTCAGAGTGGTTTGGTCTCCAAATTCATTCTTGGTGTCCATGTTTCCGTAGTCCTTTTTCACTTACAAGTCAAAGGTTCCTATGACTAATTGGGTGTCTGTTCTTCACTGGCGCTCATGGTTCGATCTGCACACACTTCACTTGACTGATAGAATCACCATGTGGCCTGGGGAATGAGTGTTGATCAAGGTATCGTCCATCCTCCTGCTTTCCTACTCTTGCTTGGAATTCCAGCTCTGCCTTCTGAAATGCCCTCTACAACTCAGAGCATGTGCTTTTTTTTTGATAAAATGGCATGATTCAGAGAATATAAACATCTACAATTATAAAGCTCAGCTTTCAAAATTTAAGTGTGTTTGAATCTAAGCCAACCAAATGAACTAAAAGCTGGCTGGGGAAAGGCAAACACCAGAGAATAAGTGGCTCTGGCTGAGCCAGAGGTGCCTGCTGGGAGGCTGTCAGGGATGAGGAACCTCTTAACTGTTTCGGCATCACTTGTGAATCTGGAAGACAGATATTAAAGCCACCTTAAAGAGTGTGTAAGTGATAGGAAATGTAAAGACATTTTCCGAGGCATAGAAAATGCAGGTGGGAAACATGCAGAAGGAAAAGGATGTTTTTTCCCAAGTTGCCACTGCTATAATAAAGATTCAGAGACCACCTAACCATGCTGAATACCAACCTGCCCCCACCTCTACAGAGCCTCAGCTAAGCACCTTGGAAGCTTAAAAAATATGCATAGCATTTAGGTACATTTGTCAGCAGTGTGGCTGACAGATACTACAGATACAGCAGTGTGGCTACAGATACATGGGATTCAGAGGGCCAGTTGTTAAATATGCTGGCCGCCAGACTGGCCGTGTGACAGGAGACAGGTTTTGTGATTCCACAAATATTTATAAAAGCCAGTCTTGTGCCAACACTGCAGCAGATTCTGGGACTGTAGCTATGAATGAAAGAGACATAACCTCTTGCTCTCAAGGAACTCAGAGTTGATATAGGGCAGAGACAAATAATAAACAAGTAACCAGATAAAAAAGGTAAGTATCACAGGTAACAGGAAAGGTAATAAGGGTTTGGAGAGTTGTGGCAAAGTGGCTGTTTTAGACAAAATGATAAAGTTAAGTCTCCAGAGAAGTACATTTAAGCAGAGTCCTGAAGGAGGAGAATGAGAAAGCCTTGAGAGGAGCTAAGGGAAGCATTGCATTGTGCAGTGGCCTTAGTGGGGAAAGGACCCAGAAGATTCACAGAACAGAGAAGACAGCTAGATTTAGTGAGACAGTACAGCACTAGGAAACGGAGTTGCAGAGCTGACAGAAGCCAGATCCTGCCCAGCGTGCAAGTTAATATAAGAAGCCTGGATTCTTGTCTGAGAGCAGTGGGCACCCATGAAGGGATTTCAGGAGGAACTGATATGATCAGATTTTAGTTTTAGGAGGATGACCTCAGCTGCTTTGTGGAGAACAGATTTTAAAGAATCTAAAGTGCGAAGAGAGCCTAGATAGGAAGCTATTTTCTCAACTAGGACATGGCAATGAAGAGGGCAGAAGGGGACAGAGGAGACACATGAGAGAGTAGAGATGAAAGGACATGTGGATGGACTGAGTGGGAAAGGGTCAGCAGGGAACCGAGGCACCATTTTTTATATTCTCCCCTTTATGCAAACCCCGGGATAATCTTATCCTAAATCACACCACCACTACACAAACCCCAGAATGAGTTTTAGCTCCCCTGAAGGGAAAAATGTGTTTTTTATCTTCTTCAAGCAGAGTGGACAGGCTAAAGATCTTTTTGGTGGATTTGAATTGACATTAGCACAACTGGCCCTAGAGTACTGTGTGCCAGAAATGTACACCAGGATTGTTCCCCAACACTGGTGAGCTCTGGTCCTCATCGAGTCATGACCACACAAAGCTGCCAGTCCTTCCCCATCGTGTATTGGGTGGTTAAGATGCTCTCTTCAGGCCCTACCATGAATTTATTCCTAACCCACCTTTCTTCATGTCAGTGTCATCTGCAAACCTAATATTGACCATGTATTGTGTTTTAGCCTCCGGGTCCTTAGAAACAGTGTTCTCTGTATCTGTTTGTGAAGTTGTGAGCAGATAGCCATGCTGCATGAGCCCAAGCCCTGAAATGGGAACCAAAGAAATGTGATTCTGGAATATGACTGCTTCCCCAGCATCAGTGCTACATTTTATATTAGAAGACTTTAATATAGCAGTTGGTGGCCAGCGCCGCGGCTCACTAGGTTAATCCTCTGCTTTGCGGCGCAGGCACACCGAGTTCTAGTCCTGGTCGGGGCGCCGGATTCTGTCTGGTTGCCCCTCTTCCAGGCCAGCTCTCTGCTGTGGCCCGGGAGTGCAGTGGAGGATGGCCCAAGTGCTTGTGCCCTGCACCCGCATGGGAGACCAGGATAAGTACCTGGCTCCTGCCTTCGGATCAGCGCGGTGCGCTGGCCACGCCAGCCATGGTGGCCACTGGAGGGTGAACCAACGACAAAGGAAGACATTTCTCTCTGTCTCTCTCTCTCACTATCCACTCTGCCTGTCAAAAAAAAATATATATAGCAGTTGGTGTTGTAATCAAAATAAAACTTGGATCAAAGTTGTTCTGATACATCTAATAATGAGATAAATGACATTAGTGTAAGTGACCTACATACACATCTATTTCACAGCCACATAACAAAGTTGTAGTTTTCCTTACAACTATTCAAACCTGAACTCACATTGAAAAAGAGCCTGTCTAGACCTTACTTGCCTGCTTGATTCCCTCAAGACCTAACTTGCACCCTGGGGCTGAGATCTCCTTTGCTGCACCCAGTCCTCTCCTTTACCTTCCCCACCACCCAGGTTCTTAAATAGCACCTATTCATGTGCTCCACATAGGACCGTACCAGAAGGCTAGAAAGAACAGCTTCTGAGGTTGTGGACCTCATGTCTGAGGAATGATAACAGCTCTCATGTCCGCGTTCTGTGCAGTAAACAGGGTTTGTAATGTTGGGAAGCCCATCTTAATGCCTTCTTAAAAAATTATTCATGTAAGTTTGCGTTGCATTCATGGGTGTATCCATCACACAGGAGGTACTGTTACTGAAGCGCCACATCACAATTTTTAGTTGAAATATTTTTTGTGTGTGTGGCTGGTGTTGAAAGCTGCCAAACACTACTTTTCTCGTGCTGCCAAATTTCTGAATGATTCTATGTAGGTAAAATACTGAAGAGTCTACCAGAATCAGCCTTCTGAGTTCACATGTCCCCTGCAACCATTGCCACTCCTGAACTTCTCTCTCTGCCCCTGTGAGATCCAGGGTCACACAGATGGGGGTCAGTCACTATTGCAGCCCGCAGATCTGCGTTGCTTGCTCTGGAACTTGCGGATCTCTCCCATCAGACTGAGATTTCACCAGAGAAAGATCCTTCTACCTCCTTTAATTAGGAGCTGTCACCTTTCTCTCATGTAGCTTTTCCTTTAATAGTCAGAAATTCACTTTGGGTACCCCCTAGGCCTGTCTTCTCAGTTCTAGTCCATAGGTCTCTGTTTTTCAGACTCCTATTCCATTGTTTGGTATATGCCTGCAAAATATGTAACAAGAAGAGTGGAATAGTGTGATGGTGAGGGCTTACTGAGAAAAGTAAGGACTAAATGGGCCATGAAAATGTGAAACTTGACTTCAAAAAGCTATCATTAAAGATACTAAAATGTAAAACCTTGTCCTTTCCTTCAGTCTGTCTCTCCACTTGCCATGGCTGCTATTTAATTTGGCTTAAATAAAGAGAACCTATCATTCTAAAAGCTGTATACAGAATGATGAAAATTGTCCATTTTTTATTTCATAACTTATATATACACGTATGTATTTTGTTCTTACCAGAACAGTGAAAACTGCACAAAACTAAATTCCACAGCTTTTATTTTGTTTATTGGTATGTGTACTTTCGACCAATACTCTACCTTCAGATTATTGATAAGGAAGAAAGGACTGGAAGAAAAGGGAATGATGACTTGCCTTCTCTCTGCCTTCCCTTTTTATGTCATCATTTTCAGCAAAAATGGTTGGCCAATTCAGAGAAGTAATATGAGTGAAAAAGGCTATGGCAGGACTCAGTGGTGGTTTGTTTCTTAGAATGCCATTGTCTTCTTCCTGCATTTGAAAAGCAAGTTCTGGTGTGAAAAGAAAGTGGCCTCTCAGTGTCGCCACTCCTCACTTACACACACCTACCGTGCACTCAACTTGAGTCTTGTTAAACTCCCACACATCATAGCTCCACCAGCACTGTGTGCTTGGGGGGCATCACAAACACTGTAAACTATTTGGGTGGCAAGGAACTTGGAGTACACATATGGTGCACATCTCCTTGACTCAGGCACATGCTCCATTGTCCCAATGGACATCACTTACAAAACTCAAGTTCAGAGATAAAATGATTGAAGATGTCAAGGCAGCAGCAACAGGAGCGGTAAGCCACACACAGGACACTTTTGAGCAAAGGACTCTTCTAAACAAGGGGCCCTATGGAGCAGCACAGGTTGTGTGCCCTGGGGCTGGCCCTAGGACTGAGAAAGTTACAGGGTTGGGTGGCCGTAAGAAAGCAGGTGAAGTAGAAACTCTTGGCTCTGCCAAAAAAGATCCCATACTATATTATGAAAAGTCCCTAACCTGTTAAGCTTTCTGGTTCAATTTCTGTTAAGAACATCTGAAAATTGTATTAGATCTTTGGCTGAGGAGGAAGAAAAGATAGGATGGAGCTTTGCCAATGTTTTTATTATAGTTGACAAGGGAACTTCTGAGGTAGAAATCTAGAAAGTGAACCTCTATTACATAGATTTTTAATTCCTAATCATAAGGGAAATTTCTAAATACAGTTTTAGTATCCCACTTACACTTTTGAAACAACTGCTGGCACTTAAAACTGCAGAATTATTAAGAGAGAAAAATTGGGTAAAGTTTTCCATACAGTTGATTGTATATGGAGAGTCTGCCTATATATAATTGAAGATTTACACCATTATGTTTTTACAAATGTCAGAATTATCAAGGTACGTAATAAGATTTATAGAATATCTTCATTCTGGATTCAATAAGCTGTTTTCCAGCCTGCAGTTTTCTGAAATTGGGCTTTCCTTTGAACTTTGAAAATTTTGCACATGTCAAAGTCTATGTTCTATTTTACACTGAGTTTATGTGCCAAGATTGCTGTTCTCTCCAGCTTCTCCATATCAATTGGTATTTCATTATACAAGGTCTGGAAGACCCCATAAATGAAGCTCTTTAGGTTTGTAATGATTGATTTTCAATATTTGGGTATTTGTGTATGGAAATGTCAAAGAGAGCTCTGATTTGGTACTGTGGCTTCCCATTTGCACTTATGAAGAATAAGACAGGGTCAGACTTTTGGCAGAGCAGTTAAGCTGCTCGTAAGGATGCTCACAAGCCATATTAGAGTGCCTGGGTTGAGTCTCAGCTCTAATCCCAGTTTCAGCTTCCTGCTATCGTGCACTCTGGGAGGAATCAGGTGATGACTCAACTGGCTGGGTCCCTGCCACCATGTAAGAGACTCAAATTGAGTTTCTGGCTCCTGGCTTCGGCCTAATACTGTACTGGCTATTGTGGGAATTTGGGGAGTGAAACAATGGCTAAGTGCTAACACTCTATCTCTCTCTTTCCCTTCCGCTAATCCCTAAGATAGATAAATAAACCTGCTCAAAAGTGTTCTAGTAACTAACTTGTGATCACCTCCTGCATGGTAAGGACAAATTAATGTCTAAAAATGAAAAACCCTTTCCAGTGGCTATGTGCTATGGTCAGCCAAGCAAACTGCTTGTTGTCCCTGGTTATAGGGCAACATCCATATAGGAAGAATTGATCCAAAACCCAAAAGAACCTGCGATAATGACAATTGTGTGCAAGGCCCAGAATAAGATACAGATCTTCTGTCTTTCCTCTCCGCTGCCTCTGACTTCTGTTTTCAAGATTTCCTGACGAAGGCAGGCCTCATTCCACAATGTCTGTTTTCTCTCACCCTAGAACTGCTCACACACCTCATACATTTCTTTGCTCTTCATAAATACAAAGCACTGCTCAGTTTCCTTTATGGAGGAGAACAAGGATTCTCTGCCCCTCCCTAGCTTTAGTCTTTATTTTCTTTAGCGTATTTCTATACTTAGGCCCCGGTTTTGTGTGCAGCAGTAGACATTGGAGGTTGCAGAGTTAACTACTTTTTAAAAATCACATAAAGTCTCATGTCAATGAAAATATTCTAAAGGCCATTAGATATGCAGGTACTTCTTAAAGGATGGATCTTACCTTGAAGACCATGCTTTTTGAAGTTTTGACTCAATTGAGTTGGGGTTGAGAAATCAGAGAACCTTTGTGGATCCATAACAGCAAAGACAGCATATTCTACTTTTTTTAAAGCTTTTATTAATGAATGTATTTTTCACAAGTACAAGTTTAGGTATATAGTGGTTCTTTCCCCCATACCCGCCCTCCCACTCCAATTCCCATGCCACCTCCCACTCTCTCTCCCATCCCCTTCTTCATTATGATTCATTTTTAGTTTAATTTTATATACAGAGGACCAACTCTGTGTTAAGTACAGATTTCAACAGCTAGCACACACACACAACGTGTAAAGTACAGTTTGAGAACAAGTTTTGCAGTTAATTCACATAGTACAACTCATTAAAGATGGAGATCCTACATGGGGAGTAAGTGCACAATGACTTCTGTTGTTCCTTTAATGATTAACACTCTTATTTATGATGTTAGTGATCAACCGAGTCTCTTTCCATGACTGCCAAGGCTATGGAAGCCTTTTGTGACCACAGACTCCATCACTATTTGCAGTATGCTCTACCTTAAAAATTGAAATGTGTGGGGCGACACTGTGGTGCAGAGGGTTAGGCTGCTGCTTGCAACTCTTGTATCCCATATCCAAGTGTCAGTTCAAGTCTCAGCTGCTCTGCTTCTGATCCAGCTTACTACTGATGAGTCTGGGAAGGCATCAGGTGATGGAACAACTACTTGGGTCCCTACCACCCACATGGGAGACATGGATGAAATTCCTGGCTCATGGCTTCAGTCTCACCCAGCCCTGGCTGTTGTGGGCATTTGGGGACTGAACCAGAAGATGGAAGACAGCTCTCTCGCTCTCTCGCTCTCTCGCTTGCTCGCTCACTCCCTCATTCTGCCTTTCAAATAAATATTCTTTTAAAAAGTGAAATGTGAGCTTATTTAGGACCATTTGTCTCTCTGTAGGTGGCCCTGGAGTCTGTCAGTTGGGGCCTACCAATTTAAGTTGTTTTGCTCAGAAGCGAGCAGAGAGATGTAGGGACTGACCTAATTACCTGCAGCCAGCATTTCTTTTCATCAGGAAAGATCCTGAACTTAGAGCTCTCAGGTATAGAAAACCCTTCCCAGGGCTCAGAAAACTAAGGGAAGTGGCCCCTTCTTCCTAACTCCTACTGAGTTCTGGGTGCATTTGTCCTGCAGCGGCTGATCTGATAGAACAACTAGGGTTGTGCTTTCCCACTAGCTACACATTGTAGCCATTTTAGGTTCAGCTATGCATGCCAGATTGAATTAAATGCCTTTTTAAAATCTCCAAAGCAGGAAAACATCTTTGTCTGACTAGTATTTTTTATGTATTTGTTAATGAGTGTCTGCACAATAAAGATGTGGTCTGTAGCTTGTTTTCCAAGGAGGAATCCAATTTGGCTCTTGTGGATGTTGCTGCTACTCAGATAGAGTTTAATTATTTAATTGGAACAGCTGCAAAATAGCTTGTGGACACACAGTGTTCCACAGACTCTCCTGGAGCTGAGTGGAGACCACCTTGACTTTGGGGTTCTGAATCCCCTGAATGCGTCAGTGAGTGTCAGGAAAATGTCTCCTCTGGGGCTGGTTGACTGCACCGTCGGCCTCCTCAAGTCAGGCTGAGCTCTGCAGCTCACTGCACAGATTCAGTTCTTCTCTTTGTATTCGGCAGGTGCTAGCATGATGCCATCCAGAGCAAGAATCAGCCAGGTTCTCGCCAGCTTCCTCCCCTGAGATTTCTTCACTGGCTCGGCTCCTGTAACCTAACGAAAAGGCATGGGGTACTACAAGCCACGTCTCACAGGCACTGGCAGCTTTCTGACTTGTGCAAATACTTTTTGTGCAGAAAAGCTGAGGTTGTAAAACAGAGCAGGAGTATTGGGGGAGAAAAGGGACTTGTTCAAGTCTATGGGGGACCCACTTTTCAGCCCACCAACATCCGAAGAACAAGTCAGTTAAGGAAGGGAAAGTGGAACTTCAGAGTCAATTCAACCACTCTGCTCAGAGTTCGTCCTAGGCTTTGGCCACTAAACTGTGAGCTCTTTGTGATGTGAGACTGGGTCTTAGTTGTCTCTATTTGTCCCATGCAGCACAGGTGCTTAGCAAATGTTGACTGTTGTTGATGATGACACTTAGCCAAAAAATCCTCCTAATATCCTGAAATTCAGAAGATCCCTTATCATTGTTTTTCTGCTGGTGACTCGCGACTGAGAGCTCGAGTTTTGGCAGCCTGCTCTTTGACTCTTCACAGTGCTCAGTTCTTACGCTGCCCCAGGTTTGTTCATTTCAGGCCTCTCCTCACCACGTGAGCATCTGGACAGTGACTTCGCTTCCAGGGCTCTGACTTTGCTCAGGTATTCAAAGAGTTGCAACGTGGGCTGCAGGGCACCCAGGGGCAGTTCAGGTGAGGAAGAGTAATTTTACGTCTTGCCTTCCCCATATGTAATTCAGCCAGTGGAGTGGAATGTGCCTTTCTGTTTTACTAATTCTCACAGAAGAAGCTGGAGGAAAAAAGGACGGGGCTTCTTGAGGCAGCAGTAGCTCTGGAGACGCAACACAGTGAGTGACAAATTGGGGAGACAGCTGCTTTTCTACCTTCGGTGCATACTGACATCTTACTCATTTGATCAGGCTGGGACTTTAACTTCTAGCAGCTTCTTTTATTTATAGTATCAGAACTACAATAGCAAGATTTATCTGCAAAATTTTAGTACATGCATTCATTAATTCAGCAAATATTTATTAAGCACCTACAAAATACCTATGCATTGTGCTAGGTGCTAGGCTATAACATTATCACGCAGGTAAATTGTTTTATAACTCTAAGCCTCCACATATTTATAAAATATGAAAATCAAAATAGTGCCTCCTTAGAGGATTGTTCCCTGAATTCAGTGAGATAATATATGTAAGGGCTGATCATGTCACTCAAAAAGTGATAATTGGCATTATTATGAATAAATAGGAACTGTGAACTCCCTGAAGGGGCTGGTCAAGAACGCGTGCAAGTAAAAGGCAATTAGCATATAGCATGGCCACTGCTGTGGAGGGGACTACAGAGTCTTGTGATAAGGTAGTTAAAAAGAATCCCCAACTTAGACTTGGGAGTTCAGAGGCCTCCTGGACGAAGTTTCAGTTAGGAAAAAAACCCAAATGATGAGAAAGAGTTAACCAAGCAGGGCTTGGAGGGAGGAAATGCACAAACCAAAGGAATGGCATTTCTAAACAGCAGTGGCCTTGCACGGACTTAAATGAGGGACAGTAGTTCAAGATAGCTGGCGTGCACACGGGAAGCAGTTTGCAGTGTTCAGAGGAGGAAAGAGATAGCGTGGAAGGAGACACTGTCCTGGGAGTAGTGGAAGCTACTGAAACACGTTTGAGGATGGGGGACAGGATCATGTTTGCATCTTAACAAGTTCCTCCTGGTAGCAAGAGGACGAGGAAAAATGTGGTGGTTTGCAGACCCCATGTTTTTTATCAGAATGAGAGTAATGAGGAGGTTTAGAGAGGAATGGAAATGGACAAAATATAAATTTTGATTGCATGTGTAGGGTAAAGAGTAAGGATGAGTCAACAGATGATACCGAGGCTTTTGACTTGAATAATTAGGTGAGGAAGGGTGTCATTCATTAAGATTGTAAACATACAGGGCCGGGGTTGTGGCTTAGCAGGTAAAGCTGCCTCCTGCAATGCCGACATCCCACGTGGGCACTGGTTCATGTCCCAGCTTCTAATCCAGCTCCCTGCTAATGGCCTGAGAAAAGCAGCAGAAGATGGCCTAAGTGTTTGGGCCCCTGCCACCCATGTGGGAGGCCTGGATGAAGCTCCTGGCTCCTGACTTTGGCCTGATACAGCCCTGACCATTGCAGCCATCTGGGAAGTGAATCAGTAGATGGAAGAGTCTCTCTCTCTCTCTCTCTTTCTCTCTCTCTCTCTCTCTCTGACTTTTGAATACATAAATAAATCTTTAAAAAAAAAAAAGATTGAAATCATGGGAGAAGAAGCCATTGAGGGAGGGGATGGTGGAGGAAGGGGAGAATTGACATATTTGGATATTTTACATACTGAATTTGAGGTGCTTATACAGATGTAGAAAAGCCTGTTTTATGAAAATACACTTTTGAAGGAAGAATAACAAGCAAAAACTTTATTTTAAGCCTAAGGAAATTGTCAACAGAAATTTGAGTATGTGTTTCTTAGGAGAAAAAACCCTTTTTCCTCATTTTAAATGTTCAGTCTTGAACATTTAGAGAATATTCTTAAAAAGGAAAAAACAATGGCCTAATAACCCTATGGCCCAGAAATAACTATTTTAATTTAGACATACAAATACATCCTTACCTGCACAGAAGGACATTTTATCATCTTAAAATAGGATCATTCTATTTTAGAGTCTGTTCTTCCTCTACATAGTATAATGATTATCTTTTGACAACAGTAAATATTCATCCAAAATATAATTTCTGATGACTTCAAAGTATCCATAGTTGAATCTACTATAATTTACTTATCCATTCATTTATTTATTCTTCCATTCAACATAATTTATAATGACCATTGAACCAATTGAGTTTCTTTGGTCATAAAAAAAGAAAGGGTAGCAATTTGTATGACAATATTGTGGAAAATGTTACATTAGTTACATTTGGGGAAAAAAAAACAGACACACCCAGCTTGGAAAGATAGGGTTTAAGACAATGCAGGAAATCTATATGGCTACACCTCCTGGAGGCTCCACTCCATAGAATCAATCAACACTCTCCCAAAGAGAAAATCCTACTGACCTAATAGGATTACTTACTCAACAGAGGTAAGAGAGCCTAAGTAAACCATATGCAGTCATGGCTGAACCATTTCCCAGAGAAAATCCGGAATCTGTAAACAGAAGGATTGATATTTGTTACCAAAGCCAACAGTAGCCATTATAACCATTTTACAGATAAACCTTTGCACGTATCTATGTATTTCTTGGGAATATGTTATGAGAAATAGAATTGTTAGGTCAAAGGCTATGTAGCAATCTAAAGCTTTTGATGCATATTACTAGGTTACTCTTAAGAAAGTTTATTTCTGGAACTTTTTTGTTTTTTTCTTTTTTATTGTGGTAAAATATATATAACAAAAATTACCACCTTAGCAGTTTTCATGTATATTATTGAATAATTTTAAGTATATTCTTAATGGTATACAACTATCTCTACTATCTACTCCCAAAATTTTTCATTGCTCCAAATAGAAACTCTAACTGTTAAGCAGAAACTCCATTCTCACCTCCTCCCAACCTCTGGTAACCTTATTCTTTTTATCTCTATAAATTTGTTTTTTCTTGATAATTCATGTAAGTAGAAGAAACCACTTTGTGCCTGGTTATTCCATTCAGCATGTTGTTTCATGAATCAAAATGCCATTCCTTTTTGCAGCTGAATAATATTTCTTTGTATGCATACATCATGTTTGTTAATCATTCTTCTGTTGATCAGTATTTGAATTGTTTCTACTTTTTGACTACCATAAATAATGCTCATGTGAACACCCATGTCTAAGTAACTGAGTGCCTGTTTTCAATTCTTTTGGGTATATCTAGGAGTGGAATTGTTGTTATGTGGTATTTTTATCTTTAACTTTTCGAGTAACTCACCACTTTTCCACAGTATCTGCACCATTTGGCAATTGTTTTCTTACTAAATACCTGGAAATGTTTCACTGGCATACTAGATCTTCATGATCTGAATGTCCAGGCCGTGGAAACAATAATTCAAATGTAGTTTTTGCCAAAAATAACTCTCACTAAAAGAGTATAGCTTGGCATTTTTACAGCAAATTTATCAGTCTGCCCCTGGCTCTTTGAACCCAGGGAACACCACCTACCTTTTCTCTGTGAGCAGATGAAGGTATGTCTTTATAATTGCTTGTGCAAAGTCTGATTGCTTTTACTTTCAGAACACTTGGAATTCTAACTCCATACCCCAATACTTCTGTTGTCCCTTGTGTGTGACTCTGTGGAGTGAATTCTAGGTTGAGTGTCCATGCTACTCAGTTCTCTGGTTTGAGCATCACTCCATTGTATTGGGTTGGAAGTTCCTCACTGCTACCACTGATGGCTTCATGGAGCCTCAACACGGCCAATATCTGTCTCCTCTCACCTTTCACAGGTCTGGGGTTGATGGTGCTGAGTACAGAAAAACTCTCTCTCTTTTTTTTTTTTTTTCAAAGTAAATGACCTGAAATCTAACTATAGATAAAACTGAATAAGACAAGCAAGAGATAAGAAATTAGAACAAGGGAAAATTGCTTCCCTAGGTTGTCCTGTTTCAAACCATTTGTTGAACATTTTTATGTTCTAGATAAGATGTTAAGTCTGGAGATAGTCTCATCATCATGTAATCCATAGTCTACATTCAAGGAAATAAGTATATGAATCAGATAATCTTACTAATGTCTAAATACCAGCAGAATTGAATGTTCAAGAGAGAGAAATTGTTCTGTGAGAACATTTAACATAATATGTGACTTAGCTCAGACAGAGGATGGGAGTGGTCCAGGAAGGCTTCCTCAGGAAGTGATCCTTCCGCTGATAACTGAGTTAACAAAGGGTGTGTGTGTGTGTGTGTGTTGAGGATATGGGGGTGGATTGAGATTAGGAGGTAATTAGGAAAATAGAAATGCCCTGTTGGTGGTGTCAGAGAAAAAAATAATCAACATCCTTGAGCATAAAAAGCCAGGTAGAGAAAGGTGAGGTGGTAAGAATCCATTCATTTCAAAATCACTGGCCTTCCTTCCCTAGCCTGCCAGCAATGGGAAGCCATTTGACAGTTTTAAGTGGTGTAGCAAAAATGGTTTGGAGGGAGTTTCTTTTCCTCTAAAAAGGGAAGCAGGAGAAAACGCAGTTTTAGAATTTCTCAAGATGCTTTAATCACATGGAAACTTTCCGGGTCTGCCTTGCAGCTCGCTCTCTGTGGAGGAAGTTGGAGCAGCAGGGCTGTTTCCCTACATGTTAGCTCTGGCGTCCGGCCACATCTGGGGCAAGAACCAACAGTGGTGTTCCACTTCATTTCTTGTTGGCTCTCCAAGGTCAAATATCTAGATGAAGAGCAGCTACTGCTGTAGCATTTGTGCCCACTTAGAGTTAACTAGATTTAAGGGACTTTGGAAATCACATAAGAGGCTCCATGAAGGAAAATATTTGCTATTTGGCTGTTACATTTCAGCATATGAATATTTCCCACAAACAGAAAACACTGAGATTAAATAAGGTGAGGCACTTGCAGCAAGGCCTATCAAGAGCTTAGACAAACCACGACCTTTGAACCTCCCAGAGTTCCCATTTCACTCCCATTCAGCCTTGGAGGTTCTCTCATCAGCTTCAGGCAGTGAATCTTAGTATGAGTGTTCTTCAGTCAAACTACATTTATTGAATGCAAATATCTAGGGCACCGAGGCTGCAGAGACAAGCCCTGATCTCTAGGAGCTTCCTTCCAACGCTCCTTACAACACACACACACACACACACACACGTGCACACACACGTGCACACACACGCACACACATCAGGTATGTTTTCAGGGAAACTGAAAGCACAACTGTGTACATAGTAGAATATTTTGATGAAGCTGAAAAAATATTTCAAGGAATAAAGAGAATAATAAGCAACATTTATTAAATGCTTTTATGTAGCAGGCATTTTGATAGATGTTTCCAGATTTATTGTCTCATTAAATCCCTATGAGGAAACTGAGGTTTAGAGATAATAAATAACTTTCCAGTATTTGAATATATATCTTTCAACTCTAAGCAAATTACTTCTCCGCTTTTATTTCTCTGTGAAGCCTCCCCCGAAGTCCTGCAGTCATAAATAATTGTTTCCTCTTCTGAATTCCCAAAGCACTGCAAGTGGTCCCAGTTCACGTGGTATTGACTTTAGTCGTCTCATGTCACTGAGCCTTGTCTCCATGTGTCTTTGCTCCTAAGTCCTTTGAGGATAGGAAGCCGTCTGGTTCATCTTTGCATTTCCCAGGCTCGACAGAATACCTCAAACACCATTAATATGTGCTCAGAAAATGCTTGTAAAATCAATCCACTAATTCATTCCTAGCTTTCACGGGTAAGTCGGGGCCTAGAGCCACGGCTAGCCCCCTTTCTCACCCCTAGCACTGTAACATAGCATCAAGGGTCTCATGAACCCAAGCCCTGGTCACACCTCCATAAACAGGATCACCCTGCCAGCTTTCTGACCTGGTGGCACGCACTCCAGAGCTCCAGTGGGAAGCCAGACCTCAGGTGGCAGCCCACAAAGATCGTGGCAACAAGCTAAAGGCTGTCTGGCCAGAGAAGTCTAGAGTCCTGGGTAAGCAGAGTGCAGTCTAGAAAAGGATACCAGTCAAGTGGAGAATGGCCCCTTAGCTCTGGGCGTTCTTGGTCCCATAAAGGGGGGGGGGGGGGGGTGAAGCACAAGGAGGGCCAGCGCCCAGCCCTCTGAAGCAGGAGCCCCCTTGCCTGCCTCTAGGTGACTCCACATAGGAAGTGCAAGAGACAGGGAGTGAAATAAGTGGACAAAGACAAACATTTAAAAAACATGCATTGGATTCAAATGTACTAAAAATCTTAAACTTGAGAACTAAGCTTTAAGGACACATGATGTACATTGTTAGTTATTGCTACTACTAGGACTGCTTTTTTTAACATATGTTCTTTTCGGACTTATTATTGGCAGAACTTGGTATCAAGAAGCTTCTGTTGGCTGGGACTGGGTTGGGAGGAAGTGGGGCTGAGGATAGAAGGAAAATCCTGCTGCTGGTGCTGTGCTACCAGTAGCCGCCCCGTCCTCCAGAACTAACAAGGACTTGAGCACTTAAAAAGCTATGAAGAGCGTTTGGTGCACGTGCCCTATATGCAGTCAATCACCCAGTCCCATCAATGTTATCTCCTAAATCAGTTAATTAAACTTACCTTAATCAAAACTATCATTATCTTTCTTCTAAACAACCTCAAGTGATTTTCTCTGTTCCGTTTTCTGCACAGCCATGAAAGTCAACCCATTAAATGTAAATCGAGTAATACCACTTTCTCTGTTAGAATCTTGCCATGACTTCTCATTTATTTTAAGATGAATTCTATAATTTTTAGGTCTTTATGAACTGCCACTACCATCCTCATCTCATCCCATTCTTGCGTGTGTTTGTTGCACTCTAGCTGAATTGACTGCTTTCAAATTCCTTCACATCTCAGAGTCTTTGCATAGCTCTTTCTCTTACCTGACACCCCTTCTGTCCCCACTCTCTTCCTCCAGTCGTAAATGTCACTCCATGAGAGGCCACCTCGCTGGCCCCCAGGCTGGTGTATACCTTCTATTATGTGATCTCGTAGAATCCTGCCCTACCCCTCCATTACCATTAGCACTACCAAAATTAATTAATTGCTTAACTCTTTGGTTTAAGGTCCATCTTTATTGCTAGGTGATAAGCTTCAAGAACTTGGCAAGAACTCTATTTGCCGTATTCCACATATGTTCCTGACACCTAGCATAGAGCCTTAGACATAGCAGGGATTCTATAATTGAATTCTAGCACCACCTCCTATAGGCCTGGCACACTGCTAGGCACTGAGCTATAGGAATTGGCAGGGTAGTTTTCAATCACAAGGAACACACAGCTCAGCAATTCATCCAGTAAATTCTGTAACCTTTTGTCATTCTCTCTCTTCCTATTTGTTGTGGTTCAATTTACTCTATATACTGCCTGTCTAGCTCTCAGACAGCAATTGACTTTTTGACAAATACTGAAGAAAAAGAAAAGATTTAAAACCTCTGTCTTTCTAGTGTCATCTGCTATTAGTTTTCTCTCTCCAGCTAATAAATGGACACTATTTTTCTTCAAGTTCTTCTCATGTCTGCTACATTTAAAGAATGTCTGTCTGTGTCTCAGTCCCTTGAAAATTGCAATGTCTTGCTTCCTTTGGATTTATTACTATTATTGACATAAAAAGTCATTATATGACGGGTTGTCTTCCCTCTTAATGAACTCTTACTATCTGGAAACTCCTCACTGTATTCCATCTTTCAGGAAATATCCTCTTTGTTGTTAGATATGTATGTGTGTTCTCTATTGTTTTCCTATCTGTTCTATGCATCAAGATAATCTTTCTACTTTTTGTGACATTTCCTTACAAAATATGCAGGAGTCATTTCATTTATATTATGAATGGTACATGTTCATAATAAAATAAAAGAAAGAGAAGAAGGGAGAGAGAAGAAGGAAAGAAGGGAAGAGGAGGGAGGATATACAATGCGATTCTGTTGAGAGATGATTTACAAAAAGGAGAGATAGATGGAGAATGGAGTTTCTTAAAAAGAGGCAGAATAGACAACTGAAAAAGAGTAAAGGCGAAAAAAAAAAGAGTCTGAAAATGGTCCATGAGACTAAGGCAAAATTCCAAGCATCAACTAACTTGCCAATCAGAATCCTCCATTCCTCTGAGGGAAGAGATGATAAAATGAAAGTAAATCACAGTTTGTCTTTGGGTAAAACAATTTGTTTGCCTGCTTATGGGTGAATCAATGATGTCATCTTCATAAAGGAAGCTCTGATGGACAAATCATACAAAATGTTTCATGCATCTCTTTAATATATTATTTGACCCATAGAAAAGATTATTTATGCCTAAATGTTGCTTTTAAAGCGAAATAATACAATCAGTACCTGTGAGTCTACTACTCAAATCTGAAGCGTTACCAATAACTCCTTCCCACCTCTAAGTTTCTTGACTTTCCTATTCCACTGATTCCTCTTGTCCCACCCAAAGTAACTGCTACCATAAATTTTATGTTTATCAGTGCACTGCATAATGCATACAAGTATATGCACAGTTTTACTACAGATGCATGTCTGCTTAGACAATATATATTTACGAGCTTTTTTATTTTTTTTGTTTTTTTTAAAGATTTTTATTTATTTATTTGACAGGTAGAGTTACAGACGGTGAGAGACGGAGACAGAGAAAAAGGTCTTCCTTCCATTGGTTCACTCCCCAAATGGCCACCACGGCCGGAGATACACTGATCAGAAGCCAGGAGCCAGGAGCTTCTTCCTGGTCTCCCATGCAGGTGCAGAGGCCCAAGCACTTGGGCCATCTTCCACTGCCTTCCCGGGCCACAGCAGAGAGCTGGACTGGAAGAGGAGCAACTGGGACTAGAACCCGGCGCCCATATGGGATGCCACTGCCGCAGGTGGAGGATTAACCTAGTGAACCACCACACCGGCCCTCTATGAGCTAATTTTTTTAAAAAGATTTATTTTATTTATTTGAAAGACAGAGTTACAGAGAGAGGTAGAGAAAGAGAAAGGTCTTCCATCCGCTGGTTCACTCTCCAGATGGCCGCAACAGCCGGAACTGCGCCTATTGGAAGCCAGAAGCTTCTTCTGGGTCTCCCACGTGGGTGCAGGGTCCCAAGCACTTGAACCATCTTCTACTGCTTTCCTAGGCCATAGCAGAGAGGGATTGGAAGTGGAGCAGCCGGGACTAGAACTGGCACCCATATGGGATGCCGGTGCTTCAGGCCAGGGCTTTAACCCGCTGCGTCGCAGCGCCAGCCCCTTATGAGTTAATTATTAACAGTTATTTTAATACTGAAAAAGCAAACATTTGCCTATAGTATACAAGACACATACAGTATTACCTAAATCAGATACTTTGCCTGGGCTTTGAATTAGGAGTTGAGGTAGGAACTGAAGGCTTTGTCTAGTGGTATGCACTTCTGGAAGTGGAAATGAAGGGACTCATCACAAATAGTTTTCATAGAATATCAAATGGATCCATGGGGAGGACAGGCATGCAGAAGTACTTTGAACGTGTGTTTTCTAGAAATGGAAAATCGACCTGTATCTGTGTCTGCCCACAGAGTAAGTTTGAGACTTAACACTGGGTTCTCCTCAAGGCTCTGCTTACCACTAAATAGTTACTAGAAAACCCTATAAGTAAATTTTTTTCTGATTTCCTTGTCTTAACTAAAAAGATTTCCATGTTTTCTTCTTCATTAAAGACAGACAGTCAGATATTTTTTTCCTCCTTGGCAGGAGTTCTTTTAATATTTATAGATAAGAAGACTAAATATAATAAAATGTAAATTTTCCTCACTTGATTTATAAATTCAATAGAGTTCTAAAATCCCAGAATACTTTTTTTAGATATTGGATACCCAGTTTATTTTAGATAATCTGATTCTGAAATTTCTATGACTAGCAAAGGACCAAGATTAGCAAAGCATTATGGTAAGGGGCTTATTCTGCCAAATTTCAAGACATAACATAAAACAGCAGTGAGTAAAGCAGTGTAGGATTAGTGTAGCTCAGAAAATTGGGACAGAATGGAACTCAGGAACAGATCCATGAATATATGGGACACAGAGGACACTGCAGATCACTAAAGGAAGGGGATACCATGTAATAAATGACACTGCTGTAATTGACTATCCACATGGAAAAATATGAAATTAGATACCTACCCTTTACCATACCCCAGGTCATACTTTTGTGATTAAAGACTTAATAATGAAAGAGAAAAAGTTTAAAATATTAAAAGAATATATATTATAATAACTTAATAAACTTAAGTGCAGGAAGAAATTCTTTTGTTTTTTAATTTTTTTTTTTTTTTTGACAGGCAGAGTTAGACAGTGAGAGAGAGAGACAGAGAGAAAGGTCTTCCTTCTGTTGGTTCACGCCCCAAATGGCAGCTACGGCCGGCGCTGCGCTGATCCGAAGCCAGGAGCCAGGTGCTTCCTCCTGGTCTCCCATGTGGGTGCAGGGCCCAAGAACTTGGGCCATCCTCCACTGCACTCCCGGGCCACAGCAGAGAGCTGGACTGGAAGAGGAGCAACCAGGACACAATCCAGCACCCCAACCAGGACTAGAACCCAGGGTGCCGGCGCCGCAAGCGGAGAATTAGCCTAGCGAGCCACGGCGCCGGCCTAGGAATTCTTAACAAACAAAAAGAGGTAGACATTTTTGTCCACTGGATGGGCAAAAATTAAGAAGTCTGAAAATAAAAAGTGGGCAAGGATGTGGGTCAAGAGAAGTCCACACAGACTCTGTTGGAAGGAGATATCACTTTGGGAAAGGTGGGCATTATCCTGTAATGTATATTTTTATAACTGTATCTGATATAGCAGTTCTACTCGTAGGTATGTACTCTAGAACCATGCTTCTCAATCTTACGTGAGTATCAGAATCACCTGGAAAGCCACCCGGGGCCCAGCCTCTAGGGTTCTGATTCAGGCGGCCTGATGTGAAGTCCATGAATGAGCGTTTTTTGGAGCACCAGGATGATGTAGCTGCTGCTGCGTACCAGCCCCGGCTGGAGCTACACTCCTCTGGATTTCTTCACCTGCGTGTGAGGAAATAGGAACAAGAATGTCAAAGCCACGACAAAAGACAAAAAATGGAAACGCAACAGACAGGGTTCCACATGTGGAGCGGAGATCATGGTAACCTCGAAGTTCTCTGCAACAACAGACACCACAAAAAGTGACTTCAAAGTTTATTTGGAAAAACAAGTGGGTATGGCTGCTTCAAGAGTATGTGAAGAAAGAAAACACAGGATGAAATAGACTTGAACTCTAGACGTTAAAATATAAATTATAACAATTGAAATGATGTGAAACTGATAAAAAATGAAGCATTCAGTGGAAGAGAATAGAAACTCCAGACACAGAAGTTCAGAAGCACTATTTCTTGTCAGTATATTATGATATACATATGATAAAATATCAGATATATAATATATATAAAGTATATAATATATTTAGTATATAATAAAGATGGGCTCATAGATTATTCACTATTTGATACTACAGGAACAAATTATTTAGAAAATAATAAACTTAGTAGCATACACTGAGTCATTTTCAATGAATTAAAAGTTTAAAATTTAGGCCGGCACCGCGGCTCAATAGGCTAATCCTCCGCCTTGCGGCGCCGGCACACCAGGTTCTAGTCCCGGTCGGGGCGCCGGATTCTGTCCCGGTTGCCCCTCTTCCAGGCCAGCTCTCTGCTGTGGCCAGGGAGTGCAGTGGAGGATGGCCCAAGTGCTTGGGCCCTGCACCCCATGGGACACCAGGATAAGCACCTGGCTCCTGGCTTCCGATCAGCGCGGTGCACCGGCCGCAGCGCACCGGCCGCGGCGGCCATTGGAGGGTGAACCAACGGCAAAGGAAGACCTTTCTCTCTGTCTCTCTCACTGTCCACTCTGCCTGTCAAAAAAAAAAAAGTTTAAAATTTAAAATGATGATATAAACTAAAAAGAAAAAAATACAAATAAAGATGTATGTTATCCTTGCATGAGGAAGGACTTTCTAAGAATAAAAGGAAGAAATCAAAATAAAAGTATTGAAATATTTCCCATAAAATTATTTTATCCTCTGTCAAAAACTCACAAAGGTAATAAAATGCACCCACACAACTTGAACAGAATATTTATATCATAAACAAATAGAAATGGTAAATATTATGTTATGTGGATTTTTCCACCAAAAAAAAAAAAACCCTGGGAAAATTATTTGTCATTAAGAATTAACTTCCTCAACCTCTTTTGTGTATCTGTCTCAGAACCTTTTTAGAGCTTTACCCAGCCCTCTCCTCCCTTCTTAGAGCACAAGTTAGCTTTTACCTATCCCCCAGTGGAAAGTGAGCTGATAATGGCCAGTGCCGCGGCTCACTAGGCTAATCCTCCACCTGCAGTGCCGGCACCCCGGGGTTCTAGTCCCGGTCAGGGCGCCGGATTCTGTCCCAGTTGCCCCTCTTCCAGGCCAGCTCTCTGCTATGGCCCAGGAGTGCAGAGGAGGATGGCCCAGGTGCTTAGGCCCTGCACCCGCATGGGAGACCAGGAGGAAGCACCTGGCTCCTGCCTTTGGATCAGCGCGATGCGCCGGCTGCCGGGGCTGCCATTGGAGGGTGAACCAACGGCAAAAGGAAGACCTTTCTCTCTGTCTCTCTCTCTCTCTGTCACTGCCCACTCTGCCTGTCAAAAAAATTTAAAAAAAAAAAAGGAAAGTGAGCTGATTTCAATAAAACAGAGTGTAAGTTCAACTTTATCACTTAATGATGAGGATTATCTGTTGTTCTAAAGTTAATTTTTTATCTTTACACAAATATTGAGAATTAATAAATATCTCTTCATCCTGCATGTGAGAAACTTGCTGCAAATGGATCTTAAGAGAAAATTCTTTTTTGTTGTTTTTTGGTTGGGTAGGTGAGTGGTTTTTTTCTTTTTTTTAATTTAATTTTTATGCATTAATATATAGAGAACAGATTTCATAGATTTGCTTCCAATAATACAAGAATACTTTCTTCCCTCCCTCCCTCCTCCGTCCTTTCTTTTCTTCTTTTAGTTTTTTGCAATAGCATGCTTTCTTTTTTTTAACTTTTATTTAATGAATATAAATTTCCAAAGTACAGAATATTGATTACAATGGCTTCCCCCCCATAACGTCCCTCCAACCCGCAACCCTCCCCTTATCCACTCCCTCTCCCCTTCCATTCATATCAAGATTCATTTTCGATTCTCTTTATATACAGAAGATCAGTTTAGCATACATTAAGTAAAGATTTCAACAGTTTGCTCCCACACAGAAATATAAAGTGAAAAATACTGTTTGAGTACTAGTTATAGCATTAGATCTCAATGTACAGCACACTAAGGACAAATAGCATGCTTTCAGCTTACTTCATTATCGCAGGCTCAGTGCTCCTCTAAACGAAGAGCTCTACAAGTGAAAGGCAGTAGACCACTGTTCCCCAGGGGTGTAGGCAAGGGTTACAGACAACAGTCACCTCACAAGATGTCAGCTTAGTCTGATATGCACTAGGGGGTTTTGGAGTTTTCTTTGCTTTTTGCTGCATTTTGTTGTTGTTGTTTTCTGTATATTAGCTACAACCAATCAGAGAAAACACAGGACATTTGTGTTTTGGGTTCTCACTCATTTCACTAGGCATTATGGTCTTCAGTTGTATCCATTTTGTTGCAAAACGCAGGAATTCATTCTTGTGTACAACTGAGTAGTATTCCATCATGTATTTGTAACACAATGTCTTTATGCAGTCATCAGTTGGTGGACATTTGGGTTGATTCCATATCTTACCTATTGTGAACTGAGCTGCTATAAACATCAGAGTATAGATAACACTTTCACATGCAGGTTTCAATTCCTCTAGGTATATTCCCGGGAGCAGAATATGGTAGATCTATTTTCAGATTTCTGAAGAATCTCCAGACTATCTTTCACAATGGTTGTGCTAGTTTACATTCCCACCAACAATGCATTAAGCTACCTTTTCTCTACATCCTCATGAGTAGTCGTTGGTTTTTTTTATTATTATTATTTTTGGATGATAGCCATTGTAACTGGGGTGAGATGAAACCTCATTGTGGTTTTTACTTGCATTGTCCTGATGGCTAGTGATGCTGAGCATTTTTCCAAATCTGAGAATGTCCTTGGTATTTGGATTGGGATTGCACTGAAATTGTAAACTGCCTTGGGTAATATGGATATGGACATTTTGATTATATTAGTTCTTCCAATCCACAAACATGGAAGGTTTTTCCTTTTTTTTTGATGTCTTTCTATTTCTTCCCTAAATGTTTTATAATTTTCATTGTACAAATCTTTCACATCCTTGGTTAAATTTATCCCAAGTTACTTAAATTTTTTGTAGCTAATATGAATGTAACTGATCTTATGAATTTTTTCTAAGTCATGGCATTGTTTATGTATACAAAGGCTATTGATTTTTGTGTGTTTATTTTATATTGTGCAATTTTACCAAAATCTCTTAAGAGTTCCAATAATCTCTTAGGAGAGTGTTTTGGTTCCCCAATATAAAGGATCATGTCATCGGCAAAGAGGGATAATTTATCTTCCTCATTTCCAGTTTGAATCCTTTTAATTACTTTTTCTTGTCTAATGGCTCTGGCTAATACTTCCAGAACAATATTGAAAAGTAGTGGTGAAAGTGGACATCCTTAGGGCCAGCATTGTGACGTAGCAGGTAAAACTGCCACCAGTGATGCAGGCAATACATATGGGCACCAGTTGGTGTCCCAACTACTCCTCTTCCAATCCAGCTCCCTCCTAATGGCCTGGGAAAAGCAGCAGAAGATGGCCCAAGTACTTAGGCCCCTGTCACTTATGTGGGAGACCTAGAAGTAGCTCCTGGCTTCTGGCTTCAGCCTGGCCCAGTGTTAGCCTTGCAGCCATCTAGAATGTAAACCAGCAAATGGAAGATATTCTCTCCTCCTCTTTCTCTCTCTCTTTCACTCTCTCTCTCCCTCCTTCCCTCACTTTTTCCCTTTCTCCTTCCCTTTCTCTGTAACTCTGACTTTCAAATAAATAAATAAATCTTTAAAAAAAAAAGCAGTGGGCGTGCTTGCCTGATTTTGGATCTTAATGGAAGTGCTTCCAATTTTTCCTTATTCAGTGTGATGTTGGCTGTATGTCATTTATTGCCTTGATTGTGTTGGGATATGTTTCTTCTACACCCAATTTGCTTAGGGTTTTTATCATGAAAGGATGTTTTATTTTATCAAATGCTTTCTCTGTGCCTTTTGAGATAATCAGTCTAGATGCACAAAGATCATGACCATGCCTGAATGCAAATTTGAAATCAAAATATATTTAGCTTTTTCAAATTTCCTAAATAAAAGCCAGGGTGTTTGTGATAAGACATTGGAATGAAAGACAAAAAAAGGAAAAAATTGTAGTAAGAGTTTAAGAAATAGAAGTGATTTATGCTTTATCCCCAGAGGAATGATTTGCTTCATCGGAGGAACCATGCTTGTAGGGTCAAGGTCTCCGTAGGTGATGACTCTCAGGACTGGTGGGGAGTGGTTTCTGGCCTGCACATTTGTCATGTCTACTCAGAACACCTCTGCTGTGTTCCCTCCCTGACTCTGCACCTCTCTGTTCTCCTCAGGACTACTGGCTCTCTCTCCTTTACAAGCGCCTGATCGGGCCCAAGGTCTTGGCTGTGCATGTGGCTGGGCTGCAGCGGAAGCCACGGCCTGGCCGTGTGATCCGGGACAAACTGAGGATTTATGCTCACTGCACAAATCACCATAAGTAAGTCTTCATGGACATAGAAGAGAAAGGCCACCCTCCGTGGACTTCAGCCCCTCTTAGAATTCCATCCCATTTGGGACCGCCTTGAGGTGGATCTCCATGCAATGATCTTAGTTGAAAACTCCCAGACTCGCTCTGCGGTGGCCATCCTATGTCTGATACATGGCTTCTTCTCCAAATGGCTTTTCTCTAAGGAAAGCTCCCTTCTTATACTTAACAAGATTTATTCATAAAGGTCCATAAAATCTGTGCCATTTGTTCATTTCTTTATTTTCCCAATTAGTTTTTATGGGGCATTTTCTCTGTGCCTGTTGATGTAATGCCCATGAGGCTCTTCTGTGCGCCTCGGCTTGAGCCAAGGCAAGAAGCCAGATCTGTCCTGTGACCCAGCGGCAACGCTGGAGGAGATATGTCTCATTTCTGAGGTACATGCTTGAGAGCTAGAAGCCTAGCCCTAGACCAGTGTCTCCAGCTGATCTTCCCAGAAACACAGGAGTACCCAAAGGTTCTCATGCCAGTTTTTCAAACATCTTTCCAGCTCTTTTAAGTGTTAAGAAACCAAATGAAATCTGGGCTTCATTTTGGGGGGAAGCACGGACTTTTCACAACCCAGTACAGTAAGGTATGGTTGTTCTGTTTTTTATTTGAAGTGCTGGTTGTCATTAGAGCTGTCTTTAAACCAAACAGGAAATTTAATCATCAGTAAATGAAGTTTGACAGATAAAATGTTTTAAAACATGAAGATTATAAGGGAAAAAATTTTAAAGTAGGCCTAAAACAAAACCCATCTGGCCAAACATGACTTTCTTACTTCACTTCCTGTTTAAGGCAGAGTAGGCTGCCCTGGAAGAGACTTTTTTCTCTCAATGCACAGAAAACCTGCAGAGGAGGAATGGGCAGGCAAGCGCCTCTGCCAGACTTCATTCCACCCCAGCCTATCAGGGCTGATCAAGACAATGGTGAGCACAAAGAGCCGGAGTGGTCAGGTTTCAACAGATGCTCCTTCTCCTTCCTTGATGAGAGGGGAGCCAAGCCAATTAATTTATCATGATAAGATTTCTCAAAGAATCATGTCTGTACATACAAGTGCCTATTGTGGACGAGGGGAGGCTGCTCTGGGCAGGGGCCAGAGGTTTTCAACATCCCTTTTGCTCAACAGGAAGCTCAATCCAATACCTGAGAGAGTGACTGCTTTATGGCCTTGGCCTGGAGTTATCTGATCACCACACAAGGAAACATTGTATTCCTCGTCTCTGCTCCGGCCCTGAGGTCACCACCCAAAAGGTGGATCCTCAGCTTCAAGAGAGAAAAATTATGCTTGGCACCTTCTGTGGCTGTTAGAAAGCACGTCAGTCTGTGGCCTTTAAGCTACTGGTCTGAAGACCCTGGGGAAAAAATGTCGGTTGCCATGGGCTTAGCAGGACCTGGTGCCCTCACACGGGGATCCTCACGTGGTCTCATTCCAGTGTTCCACCTGGTGCTTTCCATATTCTCATGGGGAGCTGTCACTAAAATCTGAGTATCCCTTGAACTCAGGGCCAATGTCTCATTAATTTTGATGTCCAGTACAATGACTAGCATGCAGTTCTCAGTAAATGATAAATGCATGGATGACGGAATAAGTAAATGCAGAAACAGGCTCCAAGGTGTTACTGTTGATTTAATTATAGCTCTGTTCCTCTTATCAGCACAGCATCCAGAATGCGGTGTGTGGAGTGACTAGGAGTTCTACCACTCACTAGCATGAGACCCCAAACAAGTTACCAAATCATCTAGATTCAGGACTCTACATCACCAGCCCTCTACTTCTACCGCTAACTCCATCAGTACGACTTCTCCCTCTGTCCATTAAAAGGAAAAAAATGATGATCATAATTAATCCCACACATCACCCAAATGATAATAACTGGGGTGAAGATCTTTTTCTTCCTATTAAATACCTACAGCGAGCGTACAATGGATACACTGAGCCAGCCGAGGTTGAGGTGTCCCTCATGCCAGCGGGTGTCGTGTGTTCAGAGAGCAGTGCCGAGGCTAGGAGAAGTGTCTCCTCTCCGCTCTGGGAAGCCGCATGCCCTGCGTGTGCCCTCACATCTGCCGCAGCCATCACAGTGAATCAGCGCTGATTGATTATGTTACTTGTGGCAGTGCGGCCAGAGTCACAGCACGCTGGCTTTACATTAATCAGTCTTGACCAGGACTCTGAAAATATGTGTCTTGGGTCAAAACAGGGATTGAGTGAAAAAGTAGAAAATTACTAACAGAACCACCCAAAGAAAGTGTCCGTTAAAACAACTCCTGCACTCCAGAGTGCATTGAATCCTCGCTCTGTGACAAGCACCTTGTCATATATTTGCAGTTATATTATCTTACTGAATTCCAAAGACTCTGTGGAAATAATTGCTTGTGCAAATAACAGCATTAGTGATGGCAAGAATTTCACATTTGAAAGGAACCCATAGAGATAATTTGGCCTAGTGTTCAACTTAACACAGCACTCCCTCTTATATCACTCAAGCAGTCAGGCAACTTCCAGTTGGATACCCCACTGCCTCTTATGATAGCCTTTTGCATTGCCAGTCATTCCTGACATACTAGAGCATTGTCTCTGTTGTCTCTTGTCATTGATTTAAGAGAAAAAGTTAGAAACTCACACCAACACCAGCAGGTGCTTCTCAGCTTCCTGTTCTGGAGTTAACAGAAGTTCTCACTCTAGGCCTTCATGTACAGAGCAATCAAATTTTGACTGGGAAACCTTATTTTTATAAGCCATTTTGTTGAGACAATGTATGTTTCGAGGGTGGAGCCAAGGTCCTTAGCCAAGTTCGGAACCAATTGGAACCTGGTGGATGTTAAAGCAAAATTGAGTCTTTTGGGGTTCAAGTTCATTTATTATTGGCAAAACATGACTTCCTGTTTTTCAGAAGAAGTTTTTTTAAAGACTCATAAAAAAGGTTCCTGAGGCTTCTTGGACATCAAATGGCTCTTACAAAACAATATTTTGATGAGTTAAGTGTAAATGAATCAGAAACATGTGGATTAAATTTCCCTTAAAATACACAGGGGCTTTGAAATTAAGGGGAAAAAATGTTTGGCAAAACATGGTCTGACTTTTACCAAACCTAAAACTTTTGAATTAGATTTGGAGACAACGGACCAACCCAATTTTTAAGCACATTGACTTTAGCTGGGAAGGACTATGGTCTGCAAAGCGTTGTCTCCCCTTCCTTTCCCCAGCCTTCCAGCTTGACTGGAGACATTTCTAGAACATGACTGTTTTCTATCTGGAAACCAAGATGCACCTTCCCATATGACGTCCCCCACCCTCACATTCGGCATAGTCCAGTTCCAGCCTTCCTTCCCTGACTCACTTCCTCCTCCTCCTATGGCAACACAGGAAAGATGTCAAGCAGGAACAGAACAGCCAGAAAAGATGAACTCCAGACACCTGGAGTCCTTGCTGTTGAAAAAGTCTCACCATGCGTGAGACATGCAGCGAGACAGATGTTCTACCCAGATAGCTTCTCTCCAGAAAGGGGAATTCACTACAGGAACCAAAATCTACCTGAATTTGACAACATCAGAGGTCAAAAGTTGCCTGCAGGCCAGGATTTCAGATGCAGTTTTCTTGAGGAACAGATACTCCTCCAGGATTATTTTTCTGTGATCCAGCAATATAGATGCTTCAGCAATATGACTTTTCAGCCATGAATGTGTCTACACATCAAAAAGCCTCCACTTAACGTCCTTGCCCCTCGGCCAAGCAGGGAGAGAGATGGCTGAAGCACTCTTCAATGCCAGTTCCTCCCTGGGGAGACTCCATGAGTTCTATGAGAGCCTCTGCATGTTGGTATCTGGGCCTCGCTGGTTTATCTTCCCAAGGAGAACCAGATAAATGGATAACAGACCATTGCCAAGCTGCCTGGAAAGACAGCTTCCCTGCAGTGGTGCTGTGATCTCAGGTCTTCCCTCCACCCACCACTTCCCCACATCCCACCCTTCTCCTCTGCAGTCTCTGAGGACTCATTCTTCCCCAGCCCTGCAGAAGAAAAACTCATAAAGGCAAGCACATGGCTCTCACCCTCCTCTGCCGCTGACCTTGGAGAGTACTGTTTGATAGTAGCTAGCAAAAGGGTTTACCAGAGTCTGAAAAAATTGGTGCCCACCCACATTTATTTCACTCACACTCTGAAGCCCAGAATGACTTCAAGTTTTCACATTTGCTAAGCTAATCTGAGAACCCACCAAAGGAATCTAGTTGTTATTCTTTTAATGATGGTCAACACTGACACAGGCTGTCAACATCTCTCTTCAGAGCTCTGGTGATACAAGTTTGCTCAAATCAATTGACATTATCTTCTGACCTAACTCTTTTGCCTACAAAGCTAATTCACACACTACAGTGGATTTAAAGGAATCAAAGGAGGAGAAATTAGATAGGAGATTCATTTAATAATTTACCAAAACAAATGCTGGCATCTAAAAACCTTGAATACAACAATATGTCCTCCTACTGGTGCATGAAAAATCATCCTATGCACAGCCAGCAGGATATACTGGGATTTCTTCTTACAGCCCTAACGGATGGTCCTAAGCAAGTAGTAGCCAAACTCAACTCATCTGCCAGATATCTCAGAAACATTTTTAAAATACAGATTCTCAGGCCCCAATCCTAAATGAAATGAATCAAAATCTCCAGAGAGGAGCTCTGGGAACTATACTTCTTTTAAATATCCCAAGTTATCATACTGACCTGCCCTTGGCCACTTGACTCTTAATTAGCACCTTTAGAAACAGAGATGAGTGACCCTGAGATGGAAAGGGGAAATTCTACAAGGAATGATGTTTTCCTCTGGGCAAAGTTGACTTATGAGTTTTTCTGAACTCTTCCTTTGAATGCAGGGCAGTCATTTTTTCTGTTTCCTCTCATTAACCCATCCAGATGGGGCCCTAAGGGACCCCTTAGGAACAAGGTCTTTTTCCTTCAGAGTGAAGGAAATCGTTAGAGTTTTGTTGATACATGGGTGAAAGGCTCTTGCATGGAGCCATATAGTTCTCCCAGGCTTCTGAGCATCTCGTGCTAAAGGATTCCAAGACAGTGAATAGTTTTATCATCTTGGGGTAGATAAAACGGCAAAATCAGAAGTCAGAAAGATAAGTACATTTGACCACATAAAAGTTTTTAACTTTTATACATAAGAATGCAATATGAACAGACTGAGACAGTCGAAGAAAATTATGGTAAACTGGACAACACATATGTAGACAAAGGATGCTATCTTTGATAAATAGTTTTTACAAATCATTAGAGAATAGGCAAAGGATATGAACAGTTTACAAAAGAAGGAATAAAATGGCAGGTGGGCAAATGAAAAAAAAAAATGCTGTACCTCGGTATGAGTTGAAAAAATTACCAGTTAATATGACACTGAAATCTCCTTTCAACTCTCAGGTTGTCAAAGTATTGTTCAATGTTAATGCCCATTATTCTTAAAAGTATGAGTAAATGGATATAGAGATGATGGGAGAAAATTGGTACAAGCTTTGTAAAGAATATCAGTATTCTAAAATGTGTGTATTTGTCAGGCTACGTAAAGCTGTGCCGTGGTACTCACAGGACCCCAGATCGCCATGGTTTCCAATAAGAAAGTTTATTTCTCACTCGCACTACGTGTCCATCCCAGCACAGCTGCAGCTCTGCCCCACATCATCTTCCTGGCAGCGCTCAAGTCACCCGAGCAGCCTCTTCCAGAACGCTCGATCTGTCAGAGGGAAAAGAGACATGGCAAAACGTGGTCTGTCTCTTAAAGCTTCTTCCCAGAGCTTTGAGCATGTGCACCCACATTTCATGAGATGAAGCAAACCATCTGATCGCACGAGGCCTAGGGTTTCACAGAGCAGGGGCATAAAATCTCCCCACGGGAAGGGCACAACTGGGAATGAACTGGAAAATTTGTTGAGGAATGCCACAATGTAATTCCTCTGGACTTAGTGACTTCAATTTCTAAGACTTTAGCCATCAGAAATGCTTATGAAGTACAAAAATTTATGTACGATGAAGCCCTTCATGACATAATTTTAATTTTTGAGATAACATTTTTAACTTACATTATAGTCAGAGGCTTCATGCTTCACTTTACAAAGAGTGTCACATAATTTTTGATGGTAAAAATTCAAAACAACATAATTCTGCAAAAGTAGATGATTAAATAAATTATGTTGCATTTCTCTGATTAAAAAGTTTAGTATTCTTCTATAGGTAGAATTATATAATAACATAGGAACATGTTTAAGATGTTCATTAACACACAAAAAAAGCTGTGTGAGTAGTGTGATCCCAATTTTCTGAATATTGAGTTTCATGTCAAAGCACTTGATAAATATTTGTCAAATTAATAACTGAAAAATACTGGAAGGATGTGTACCAACACATTGACATATCTCAAGTTACTGAATTGTGGGAAATTTTCTTTCTCCACTGTATATCTCTATTTTTTTCATTTTTTTGTAATCAGCATGTTTTACTTCCATATTCAGAAATTCTAAAACCTTTGCAATAGTTTAAACAAAAGCAAAAGGGGTATGGTGGGAAGCAGTTCTCTTCTTTGCAGGAAACCACAATAACAGGCCTTCCTGTTTGTGAAGGGCTATGGTGGCCAAGGCCCATAAAGTAAATGCCCTTTTCTGGGGTGGTCCTATTTTGTGCAGCCTATAAATTATTCAGGAGCATCTAACTGACCACTTTGTTTCCATCTTTTCCCTTCCTCCCTCTGGATCTCAGCCACAACTATGTTCGTGGGTCCATTACACTTTTTATCATCAACCTGCATCGATCAAGAAAGAAAATCAAACTGGCTGGGACTCTCAGGGACAAGCTTGTCCACCAGTATTTGCTGCAGCCCTATGGGCAAGAGGGCCTGAAGTCCAAGTAAGTGCTGACCTAGAAACAACCAAGGAGCCAGTGTAGCCGGAGCATGGTGGGAGGAGACAGTCACCCCTTTTCTGAAGGCGTCATGCAAGGTTGCTACTGATTCCCTGGGGCTCAGTGGGAGGAGGGTAGGACAAAGAGCAGCCTGGAGTTGGGGAACTGCTGACTCCTCCCTTCAGGACCCTAATCAGATTCCTCCCCGTCCCTAGGTTTAGAATCTTCTGCAACTGTTAAGTCAAATGGTGGACAAAAATATTTCTGAAAAGAGTATTTTTGGTATTTGAGAGAGAGAATTCATGATGCAGAATTATCACATTGTGAGGTGCTCAGTGTCTGTGGCACCTGCCCACTAAATGCCAAAAGCACCCCCTGGTCATGTGGCAACCAAGAATCCTGGGAGTTGAAAACCATGTCCCTTCCAGTTCTATAATGGTACAACTCCATTTGTGTCATTGCAATCTTCCTGGGGCATAGAGGAAGGAACACTGGACAAAAAGTCAAAAGTTCAAGATCAAGAATCAGTTCTGTCCATAATTTTATGACTTTGGGGACATCACTACATCTGAATTTCTTCATCTGAGCAGTATGAGAGAGATGACATCTGTGGTCTGTAAGACCCCTTCAAACTCTCTAAATATATGGTCCTCCCTGTGACACTCTCCACCTCCCTAGACGCTGCAACAGACTATCCGCAGCACTTATCTCTGCCAACAGAAAGCACCTCGAGGCCATATTGAGGAGGACCTGGTCAAGGGCAAGTCCACCCCAGCTACCCAAGCAAGGCCGCTCAGGAAGGGTATGGGATGCTGTACAGACGGGGGCGTTCCCGTTCCATTTTTGATGTTTACCAAGTTTAACAAAGCTGTAAACTTGGAGCAGGTGGCTTGCACTCCCACAGCTGCCCACAAATATTTGTGCTATAATTGTTCACTGATTCATTGCAACCTTGGTGGTTTGCATTTGGCTTCCAACTGCATGTGCAATGGAACAAAATACAATTTGGGAAGTCACTTATTGAATCTCTTTAGCCCACCCTCGATCTGTTTTCAGCCTTGGTTCACATATGGCTTTTTTTTCTTCTGGCTACAGGTACATTGCTTCTACATTTCTTTCTTCCTAGTCCTGCCTATCACTAGGACTCTCTTGGGTTTTTCAATTCCTGTCTCTCTACTTCCTAGTAGTTCATTGCTGGTGTGTTAGATTCATGGCCTTCATCCTAAGAAAGGTACCTAATTCTAGTCCCAGCTTTACCACTAAATAATCAACCACATGAACCAGGAAATCCCCTAACCCTAAGCCCTTGGCCTCAGTTTCCTCATCTGCAGAATTCAAGGGTTGCTGTTTACTTGATGAGGTCCCTCCAGCTCTAAAATTCTCGTCCAGGATCTGAGTATATGGGGACCACAAGTGTGTTTAAGTCTCCTGCTGCCAAGCAATAGCCATTTGGCAGAGCGGCTGATTCCTGGCAGTAACTGTGGTAGGTTAAGTCCTCTGGACTGAAGAGCTTAGGAGCTGAACCTGCCTGGTGTCGGGAAGACCATGGGCCCTGTGTTGAAGGACGTGCCAAATGCTTTCATGGACGAGGCCAATGCCTCCATCCCTGCTGTGTACTAGGCAGGTTCCGTAATCGCTGTGAGCCTGTTTCCTCAGCTATAAAACTTCTCCTGTGGAACAGAGTGAATGAGGTACTGTACGTAAAGTTCCTGACACATAGTAAATAATAAATATCCATTGCCTGCCTTTCTCTCAACACAGAACTCTAGCCTGTGGGGGAAGTGCAGGGAAACGGTCACTTTCCCTAAGAATATTCTTTTACAAAGACGTCTTCCCAGATTTTTGAGATCATATGTTAAGCCATTTGTTAAGATTATGTTAAAGGGTTTGCTAAGAATCACATAAACAAGCAGGAGGAGGTGGGAGGCATAGGGTGGCATCTTCTCATGAGCTTGTTTCTGCACCAGCCAAGGACACAGGCCACCACGCCATCTGTCTGCCCCGTCCCTGTGTCCCTGCCTTCAACATAATTTCCTTACTGTGTGAGCCTGACTGCTCCTTGGCCCCTGTCCCGCCTGTACCCGTCCTCGTGGTGACTAAAGTGACTGAGTCTCACTGGCTAGCAATGTGCTTGTTGTTCAAATTTCGCTATCATCACCTTGTCAGCATATTGATGGGGAGTTGTGTTCCATTGTTAATAGTACATTAGAGGGACAAGGACAAAGAGAAATTCATTCCACAGGGATCCTAAAGAGGGGTTTGGTAACAACTACTGAGATCAGTGAGTAATGTCATGTAACTGGAAGAACAGTGGAGCTCGAGTTAGAAGACCCGAATCTGAATCCCGGTGCTCCCATTTATCTGCATGATGAAACCTGTTTCCTAGCAGTCAAACGTGATTCTTGCGAGACTCAAGTTAGGGGATATAGGTGAAATAAAGCCGTCTCCATAGGTGAATTCCACTTCCCGTGTACACACATACATCTAGAAATATAAACACGTTTACACACATAGATTTCACATACGTTGTATCAGAGAGTTGTAGATCAGACGTCAGAGAGACTGGGGTCCAGCCCTTGATGCTCCCTGTAACACTGTGTGAAACGTTGGGCCCTTCACTCACTTTTCAGAATGTGTTCCTCTCCTGTAAATTATGCTCATTTCACACCTATTCTGTGCTGGACTCGGGGGACTTTGCGCCTCTGCCTCGACCTCTCAGCCTGTAAGCCACCAGGCAGGGACAGTCCCGCACACAGTCCGGTATCCAGCACTCTGCGCCCTGTCCCGCACACAGTCCGGTATCCAGCACTCTGCGCCCTGTCCCGCACACAGTCCGGTATCCAGCACTCTGCGCCCTAACTGCTGGCGAGAAAGCCCTCAGTGGCTCTGGGATGAGGGGCTCACAGGAAGGCTTTGGTTTCAGGGAAGCAGGCTGTGCTAAGAAGGATGAAAGGAAATATAGGAAGTGATTTCAGCCTTTGGTCTCTCTTTCTCTCTTTTATAAGCCTCTGGGGCCAGGCTCTGTGTTCTGCGCTAATTCCTTGCTATAGCCTGAAGCCATGTTTGCTCAGAAGAGAATATAAAGTTCTGGGAGTAGAAGATTGTTTAAGTGCTCCTGTCTAGAGGAACTAGAATGAGGGTATAGAGTAAATCAGTGCCCCACCAAAGCCACCAGTTGGCCACTAAGGTCTGGGGTTCAGAAAAAGGGAAATGCCAGAAAACTTGAAGTTGAGGGCGTGGGATAATTTCCATTCTCTTAGAATTGCCCTCAGGGCTGGGAAGATTTGAAATCTCTAAAAGGGTTAACTGGGAGCTAAGGGATGCCAGCTGTCACACGGGAAGCACACTTGATGCCACTAGTGAGGCCCGGTTTAGGCGTTCAGGTTCACAGAGAAGGTCCCTGTCACCCTTCTCAGTGAGTGAGCCGATGAGAAGCCCACTCAGGTCTCAACTCCTTAGGTAAGAGATCGCTCTCATGCTGAGAACCAGACAAAAGGGGAGTGCTCTCTCTGCCCCATAGGATAGAAGTTTTGGAAAACTGCAAGGGAAGGGGATTCTGCCTGAATACATAGTCTTCGAGGAATGGCTGAAGGAAATGGCGTTCAGTTCAGAGAAGAAAAGTGACGTAAGGTGTAAGAACTTTCTTCAGATAGTCACAGGCTTGCCAAGTGAAGGTCAACAGATCTGGCCCAGAATGACAGAACGACAGAAAGCCAAGGAGTACGATGTAAGAGATTTCACCTCTAAGCGAGCTCACCTTGCACCAGCTCCGCTCGGCTGACCGAGGACAGCGCGGACTTTTCTCACGGGTGTTCTCGGGTCCTGACTCAGTGGGAGCCGGGGTAAGATTACCGCTCCCATGAGTTGGAGGACTGCAGTGTCTTCGCCTTTCTCCACTCCCACCCCATCTTGGGAAGCAGTGGTCTCCCTGGTCACCAGCGAAGTAGTTTCTCAAAGCTATCAGAAAGCCACGCAGAGACGCTGCCTGTACTGAGGGAGGGAATGCGCAAACTATGTGGCTGGTTTTTCCCAGCAGATCTCCAGCTCTGCGGCCCTCCCTTGTTGTGTTTCCTCCTGTCTTGCCCTTTGGGAAAAGGGCCCCATTCACACCTGGGAGAATAGTTCCCATTCTGGGGAAGTCAGAGAACACAGTTGGGGAAGCCCTACCACCACCAAAGAGGGAATCTGCCCATTGCCTCCTGTCATCACACACGAATACACGTTATCCTCTAGAGAATCCTTTCTACCTGAGACGTACTTCTGTCCAATGTCTTTCAACAAAGAAGCAACATGAAGCTAAACTAAGCAAAGCAAAAGTAAAAGGATTTTTCCCGGGAAAGCTCAGACTAAGAACAGGTCATAGGTCAGATTCCAGGGGTTTTGCACAGATCTCCCATGTGGAAGGCAAATAATCCAAAGGTTAGAAAAAATGAAACAGCTCAGCTGTTCTACTCAGGGACATCAGCCTCAGGGAACTGGCAGATGCTAAGAATACTGGGGTGGAATGACATTTTAAGGTGATCTAGTTTATTCTGCCCTCAGACAGTCTTGGCTAAGCCACGTGGATCAGAGAATGCCCAATGTTTAAAGACCTCTGGGAAGAGAGTGGCCACAATTTCAATCTGTCTTAACAATTGATTTTATAAGAACACTAGGGCCCACCATACCTGAGGCTGTGACTTTAGAGGTAATCGAAAGTTTTAATAGTCATTATCTCATTTAACCTTCTGAATGGCACCATGATGCATATAGAAAGACTCTTGCCCCTCTCCCATTTTAAAGTTGAAGAAACTGAGGCTTTGAGCATTAAGTGACCTATTCAAGGGTCACAATACTAGTGAGTGATGAGGCCAGAAAGCACCTGCCATCCTGCTACCCTGACCTCTAATCCAGTGCACTCTCTTCAACAGTGTGCTACTCCAGCGGCCCAGTCACAGAAAATTAGAATTCACAGGATAAGCATACAGGATGGATAACTGAACTCTGTCTCTGTATTGTCTGGATTCATTTCACCTCAGGCTCTTGATAGACTGAATCGATTTGAAGAGTATTAGGTTACCCAGCAGCTCTCGCCTTTGGGCTAATTCATCCCAGATCTTTAACTTTTCTTCATAAGTCCTAATTTCAGGAATTCCTTAAAAGTTATTCTCTTAGCTATTTAAAACTGTCTCCCAGCCATAGAGTTCTAGGAAAAGCAAATAAATTGGGGGATTCCCTCTGTTTTCTTCTATGTTCTGAGACAAAGAGATGATTAAATTAGTTTGATCTGAGAGATATGAGAATCAACTTCAATATATTATACTCTGACCCAATACTCACAGGTACTCTGAGCTCCCTAATGCCCAGTGGAATCCGCCCTCAGAGAGATACTTCTGAGGCAAAGATGCTCACCAAGGTGGCTTCCCAAGGAAAAGGGAAAAGAAATATCTTCCATTTATCAATTTTTAATGAGATCCTACTCTGTACTGGAAGTGACTTGTTCCTCTTCAGGAACCTAACTTGCAGTGGTAATTAACCTGGCTAAAATTCTTAAAGAAGTGTGATGCCATAACTGAGTACTCAGGAATTGCAAGTAGACAAATTAGGGGAGATGTGGGAATGTCAAGTTCAGTGTGAATGCCTCCAATCCAAATGTCCCTTGATCTTCCTAACACTAGACCACATTGTCACCTGGCCTTCAAGAGCTATTTAATGTGGGATATTTATGAGTAAGGCTGGAGGGAGAGAATTCTGGGTCCCCACCCTCAAAGAGCGCATCTCTGTTATTACAAACAACTAGCAGGAAGCAGCCTGTGGGCTATGCCGTAATAGAGGTGCAAAGCATTTCTGCTTTGGAGTTAATGGGTTCCACATTAATGTTTAAATTTCATATTTTCATGAGTTTCTCCTTTAGCTGCCATGATTGTAACTGAAAAAGATCTCAAGGCTCCTATGAATCAAGAACCGTATTGCCTATTCTGTGAAGAAATAAACATCTTTTTTTTTTCCTTTTTCCACAAACCACTGCTCATTTTTTCCATCTCTCTGGTATATAACTTTTGCTTTGATTTTACCCTCATTAAATCCAATATCAAAGAAAAACACTGGCATCTCACTGCAAGCCTTTAGGGAGGTGTCATTTGATGTTAACCAAACAGAGTGGTTCTGAAAATACTCCAGTAACTCCCAGGTGCTAAGACTTTAAAAATATCTTCATGTCCTTGTTGGAACAGACTATATTATGATACCTCATCTCTGGATGCAGAGTGCGGCTAATGTGAAAAGTCCTGAGCACAGAATTGGCCACCACCTGACCCACCACAATCCCTCACTAATGATAACTGGAAGCACTACATTTAGATTTTGGCCGCAGATAGACCTGGTAAAAGGATCTTCGGGAAAAACCCTAACTCCAAGAATTTTATACTAAGACTTCTCACACACTCAAAAACAAAGCCTGAAGACCTGTTTTCTGAGACCAGGGGCCATTAGTCCACATATCTCACAAGACTCAAGACATTCCAGTGTTTAACTTCTGCCAATGTTAGTGGGTACCTGGATTTTCTGAGCTCTGATCAGCCAGATGTATGCCTGCAGGTTTCCATTACTTTCACTTATCTGGGATTGTTTAAATTAGTTTCTTTTTTAAAAGGAACCACTCTGAACATTCTGTAGTTATTAAAAGATGACTTTATAGAGGAAAAACTTAGAAGGATGTCTGTGCATCAAAGATTTCCCCTGTGTTGTCCTTGAAAGACAGAGTTCAGCATCTGTTTAATGGATTGGTCTGTCTCACAAGTTAGCCCACTTTAGGAGTAGACAGCTCTGTGCTGTGGCACAGCGGGGTAAGCCACGGCTGCCAGCATCCCATATCAGAGCGCCGGTTCAAGTCCCGGCTGCTCCACTTCTGGCTCTGCTCCCTGCTAATGTATCTGGGAAGGCAGCTGAAGATGGCCAAGTACTTAGGGCCCTGCCACCCATATGGGAGTCCCTAATGGAGTTCCTAGATGGAGTTCCAGGCTCCTAAATTTGGTAGCCATTTGAGGAGTAAACCAGCAAATGGAAAATCTCTCTGTCTCTCCCTCTCTCTCTCTGTCACTCTGCTTTGCAAATTCATTTATAAAATAAATCATTTTTTAAAAAGTTCATGGAAAAATGGATCTCAAAGTTTATTTTGGTGCCAAAAAATATTTGAAATACATGCATGGTTTTTTCATAATATGCATTTTCTGTAAACCTTCTGAAGACAAAGGGCATGCTCTTGACATTTCTACCCTTGTTTTGGAAAATTAGGCAGCGTAGATCTTTATAACAGTTTTTCAGTAGAACTCTCCTTAAAGTTCCAGCCTCCAAGTTAAACACTCTCAGCTCCTTCAGCCATTCCTTGAACAGGCTGGTTTCCAGATTGTTCATCTTGGAATCTATCAAGTTATAGGACCTTATATCAAAGGATTAACTTTCAAATTTCCCTACCTTAGTCAAGCTTACTTGAAGAAGGAGTAGGACATGTGAACTTCTTATTATAACTCACCTCACCAACACAGTATGTAACATTTTCCCATTCTTGCCAAATTCATAATGGAAATGGTATTCTTATTTAATTTATATTCTTTGAGTTTAGTGGTATAAGAAGATTTTTCATGTCTTATATGTTCTTTGCTTATTTTTCTATTGGGATGTTAATCTGTTTTATTAAATTTGATCTAATAAGACAGTTTCTCCCTTTGCTATCAGTCATACTTACTGAAATATTTTATCCAGTATTTTATTTGCTATTTTTCAATAATTTAACTTTCAGGTTCTTACCTTGACAAACAAAAGTGTTCCCTTTCTATATAGTTAAATATGTCTTTTGCCTTATGGTTTCTTCCATTCGACTTATGTGTGTGTATTTATATTCCTGAAGTCAGATAAATATGCACCTTTACTTTCTTCTGGTTTATTTATTGTTTCATTTTTATGTTAATTTCTCTAATCTGTTTAGAAAAGAGCTTCAGCTGTTGTCCTGTTCAGGTTGATAGGAGTGAGGAAAGCTGCTAGCCCATGCAGAGCTTCAGGTACCGGTTTTACAAATCAGGAAAAAAGAGGATCCTTTTTTGAAAAAAAAAAAAAAAAAAAAAGCGAGACTGAGAATGGAGAGCTCTTTCACCGGGAGGAAGAGTCTCTGCTGGTACAGGTGCAACCCCGTTAGTTGCAGCCCTGGTCCCAGGCCATTTTGAGCCCCTCAGGAGGAAGGACAGCACAGAGGCTGGGAGCACCCAGAGGCAAGGAAGGTGCCTGGGACTGGGAGATCTAGAAGCAGGCTGCTCGTGAACAGGCAAGTGGTAGCTATCCCGAGCACTGACATTCAGGTTACTATTCCTGTTCAGAGAGGCTGAAATAGACACTGTAAGCAGCACAAATATAAATAGATGCAGGCAAATATATGCATATAAAAATGCTTATACCTCAGAGTTCTCAAGAAGTCTATCAAAAAAGGAAAGAGAAGAGAATGTCCTTCATTTCAGTTAGTGCAGACTTACTCACGTAACTTAGAGCTATTTAAATCCTTTTAACCCTTGGGAGTACTTGTGGCACAGAAACAGGAGCTATATCCAATGCCTGTGGGGTCAAAGTAAATAATTATACACGTTTCTGAAAAACATGGGATACTGAGTGATCTAGTCTTCATCCCTACTTGCTCTGCCTAAAGAGAGCTTGAACCACTCTTTGTCCGTTGGGAGCTCACTATGGCACAATCCAGGACTTGAGAGAAATCTAAAGAACTTTCTAGGACTTGTCTTCCAAGGAATGTGTATTTATTCAGTGTTAAGGAAACACAGGGTTCCTAATCAGTGCTAAGGTTTCACCTGGCTTAGTCCTTAATTCACCCGGCAGAGTGCTGCACCGTGCCTCCCCAGCACTCATCTCCCCGCTGTGCAGGCCGAGAGCAAGCAGGAGCTGACGCAGCTCTGTCCCGATGGCAGAAAGGCCCACTGCAGTCTATACAACAGCAAAACTTGCCTTTGAAAAGTTCCCATATTTGTTTTAGGTTAAAAAACGTGGCCTTCTGGCATGCACTCCAAAAGAGTTTAAAAAAAAAAAACTTTTTATTCAAAATAGATTCAAAATGTAGTGGTGAGAAAGTTGCTTAGTTTCCTTCCATGCCCCGCTGCAAATATATTCCTGCCTCTTCTACCCGCCGTGTTCAGCCTTGGCTCGACTTTGAGTCACCTGGGGAGCTCTAAAAATTCCAGTGCCCAACCTGCCCCAAAGACCAATTAAACCAAAATCTCTGGGCTGGGGCCCAGGCCCCAGTGTTTCTTAAAGCTCCCCAGATGATCCAAATATGCGGCCAAGGTTGAGAACCACTGTCCTTCCATAAACTGCTGGAACAAGATCCTAGCTGATTTGCATTTTGATTTCTTTGATTTCTCCCAGATTATATTCTTCATTCGGGCACCAAGCCATTTTGCCAAAGGTGCGAACCTGCCATGAGCCCCTGGGAGTTCTCTGAGACTGAGTGGAAGAGTACTGGCTCCCCCAAGGTTTCTATTGTTTGTTTTGTTGTAAATCCCTGATTAGTAATGTGCAGATCACTCTGTAGATTAGAGGATTATAAAATGCTTTTATATTTTCTGGTGACTTGACATCTTAAACCAAGATGTTTAGGAATCCAGGGTTTTCACTGTTACTTTCCAAGAGTTTCTCGTCCGTCCTCAAGTCAGGAATATGTTTTCTTGCAGCTCGTTCCCAGCAGCTGGAAAGCCTCTGCATAGCTGTCCATCAGGGCTGGGTTCTCCCCTCCCCACCCCCACTCAAATGGGGACCCTTGTTGCAGGCAGGGATTCCCAGTCTGTCCCAGATAAAACATAGGAGATGAGCACTTTCGGGTATCTGAACAGTTGGTTCTAAATGGGGGGGGGGGGGGGCCAGGGAAGCAGGAAACATGGGCAGTCCTGGTGGACTGGGAAATGGCCTTTATCATCGGCTTTCTCTGCGCCTTCCAGAGGCTATGGCTTGGTGATGGACAAATGTAAGTAAGCCCCAAGGAACTTCTGAGGGTTCCCCCAGCACACCTGATGTCACAGGAAAAAAGGCCAGCAAAACTGGAATACATATCTCCTTGATTTCACATATTTGAATAGCTGTCCATAGAGCCTGGGGTATGGCTATGGACCTCTATCTCATACTTCTACGTAGGAAAAAGCTGTCTGGGGGCGTGCCTCTGTGCACACACGCCCTGCCCTCTGCTGACTCTTCACGTAGTGTGAACTGTCTGTAAAGAGACGGTTTCTGAACCCCAATGCTCACTTCTTCCAGCCTCGCACAAGTAAGGCTTGGGGAACCTGGTGCTTCTGCTTTAAGGATCTATTACATCTCAACAAAACAGATCACATGAGAGTAGATCCAGAAACTGGGAGCACATGGAAGGAAGAGACCAGTTCCGACCTGGGAATCTGTGAAGTTCTCAGATGAGCCATATTCTGGGAAGTGCTACAGGGAAGGCAGTTCCAGGATGGGTTTACTGAAGGTTTGGAAGGACAAAAGTTCAAGGCTCATGGCGGGGCGGGGGGGGGGGGGATCATCTCACGTGATTGGGATATAGGATGCTTTGAAGGGTGAGGGGAAAGGCCACAAAGACATATTAGGGCCAGACTGCCAAAGACCCTGAAATGCAAACTGAATGTTCTTTTTCTTCTATCTCCGCTGTTTGCGTAATATGTTTATTATGGTGTGTATGGCCACATATTTGCATGTTTCCATGTTTCTGCCTTCGAGGGCAAATATCAAGTCTGTTATAATTAAATTTCCACAACGCACAGAACAGTGGATTATGAGTAATGCTCCTTAAACACCACTTGTGAATGCCAGTGACCTTGGCATCAATTCTAGGTGGGGGATGGGAAGGCAGCGTAGCCACATAAGAAAGTCTCCATGGTTTTATAGCTGGTGCCTATTGTATCCCATGGTTTTTATAGCTGATGCTATTTGCCCTGTGGTTTGAGTTTGATATGCCCATGGCATGGAGCTTTGAGATGATTGAAGAATCAAATTTTCTTCCCAAGTTGCCCCAAACGATTCCCTCCTCTGTTGGAAGTTAACAATACCAGTATAAATCCAGGTTCCTTAGCTAGGATCTCATCGTGCCTGCCAAGTGTGCTAAGTGGGTTTAAGCCTTTAGAAGCACATGGTAGAATCCCATTCTGGCTTGGATAGAACACACATCAAAGCATGACCCCAGACTTGACTACACACAGGAAAACCTAATCCCAAACAACTCGCCTGCGCACACCACCCCGCTCCTGCCTGGCCCTGCTGCCCAGCTGTGTGTGGAAAGAAGTACTGGTGTTTTCTGTAGTCAGTGAACGGAAGCTAGATCAAAACTGGTCATTGTTTCAGGTTGCCCTTCTGAGGGTAGGGTGAAGAGTAGTGATCTTATCAGGCTCCAGATGGCTCAGAGACCAGGAGCTTCCTCAGATGGGGTGTGGGCTCCTGGAAGAGCGAGGGGAACAGGGAGCCCCCCCCCCACTTCGTCTCTTACAGTCTCCTGTGCTTTAACTAAGCAGAGGAAGAGACTGCAGTGTGCAGCCAGCCACGTCAGAACGAGAGAGACCGAGTGGAACTCCACCAGTGTGAAGTGACATGTCACAGGCAAGGAGACACGGAGCCGTGTGCTACTGAAAATTAAAACGTGAAAACTAAGCAGTCTAGCGGCACAGTGACTCAGCACAGGACTCCTGCCTAAGTGAGCGGGCAGGCAGGGAAGGCTGCGCAGAGGCAGGTGCAGATTCTGCCCCTGTCCCATCTGAGCCGTCCGGGACCACGTCTGCCAGGGCCGGGGGGGGGGGGGGGGGAGAACAGGCTTTTGTTTTTCTTCTAAGATCCATTCATTCATTTACTTGAAAGGCAGAGTGACAGAAAAAGAGGATGGGAGAAACAGAGAGGGATTGAATATGAATCATCCATCCCCTGGTTCACTCTCCCCAAACTACCAAAACAGCCAGAGAGTCCACGGGATTGATGGAAAAAGCACAGGAGAAACTCTGCAGGGCACACTTGAAGTAAAACTCCCCTTGACCTTGAGGTGTGGGAGCCCCCCAGGGAGTGTTCCAGTGTCCTAGGGCTCTGACTTCAGCGGGGTAGGTGGGACGAGGTAGCCCTGCCGGGCGGGGGGCTCAGCGTGGTGGCCACACTCAGAGCCGACTCAGGCACACGTCCTCTCTAAGCGGCCCCACAGGCACACACAGGCTGTCTCAGAGCAAGAGAAGGGAGCAGAGCCCCTCTCTCCCGAAGCCCGGCCAGGCCCCTCCGCGCTCTAACCCGCCTGTGACCTGGAGAGGGCAGGGGCTGCACATACCAGCTTCCCGACTCAGCGAGGGGCCGTGGGGAGCACCAAAGCACAAACAGGTGCGGGCGACGGGGAGCGCAGGGCCGGCGCAGCACCGGGACCTGGGACCCGCGAGAGCCCGGCGCCAACCGCACACCTGCAGCCACCCCCCCTCTCTGCACACTGGCCGGGAAGCCGGCACCCCGGCAGGAATTGCAAGCCGGCTTCGCACGTTTTCTTAATATCAGGCTACATTCCACATTTGGTGGGCCCCCTGCCAAGAGGACCGCAAGGAAGTTTGGGTTGGGATTTGATTGATTCTGTGATTTGTTCCTCCGAGAGGCCACATCTCGCGGCCTTCCCCGGACTGGAGAGCCGGCTGTGGGGACAGGCCCCCGCGTTCCGGCTTCCTGGGAGCCACTGCGAAGGCTGGCTCGGCCGGCACTGTTGTGTAGGACAAGAGTGACCTCTAGTGGCGCACAGGAGAGGGCCCTGGACCGAGACTGGGAACCAGCCGTGTGTGTCTGCTGATACAGACCCGGAGCGCACACATTCGAGTTCTCACTCATCTCTTCCCTTCTTTCCCTCCCTTTCATACAACAGTTCAGAAACTGAGAGCACACCTGCGCACTGAATGCCCTAAGCCTAAGCTGAAACAAGTTTCTGACCTTCCAGGGGCTTTTTCTTCCGTGTAGTTCTAGTACTTACATATTTATATCTGGCATGTGATTTACTGACTCACCCTGTGCGAGTGTGTGGGCAGGAGAGCGATGACGGGCTCAGCCGGGCTTCCTGTCTCCTGCTGAGACGGACAAGACGCTGGCCGTCACATACATGTGCCAGGTGCTGAGGCCCAAGCAGTACGGGCACGTGGTGCACCTGGAAGTTGCACGGAGCCCCACCTGAGAGAGAAGCAAACAGCCAGGAGAAGGAAGCTGGAAGAGGAAGGCAGAATACGGAGACGCTCCGGACTGCGGAACAGCACCAAGGGAGCACTGAGATTAGAAAGACGACGACTAACAAAATGCAATGCGCGGTGAAAGGAGACGGTGGTGGGGAGCTGGAGTGGGCAGGAGTTAGGATGAGCTTCTAGGGGGCTAAGCTAGATAAAGGGGCAAAATGGCCCACTGACAGGGACTGGACAATGTCCTAAGATGAGCGGGAAGCTGCTGAACACTTAAACAGGCCGATGGCATGGCCAGATCTCTGTTCAGGAGGGAGCACTCCGAATTTGGCATTAGCTTGGCTAATGTCAGGCATGGGTCATGTGCCTGAAGAACTGTCAAGCCAGAGGGCTCTCGAGGTCCATCTGGTCAATCAGCGCTCATCATCCAGATGGAGACGCCTAGGCTCAGAGAGGCAAATAACTTTCTCAACGTGGCTGCAGTGGAACTACTTTTCTTGGAATCCCTTCACCTCCCACTCAGCAACTGAGATCATGCCAGCCTGAACCAGACATCAACAAGTCTGCTGCTGATACACACACACACTTCCCCATGGAAGTACCCGCTGGCCGGACTAGAGTCTAACACATTATCTCCACGATGGGGAAAGGACATGCTCACTAGACTTGCTTCCCTGAGACCTCAGAACAGTTGAACCCATGCTTAAATACCCATGGCTATCAGAAACCACCAGTTGTGAACACCAGAGATTGCAGACAGGTGGTGGGGGCAGGGAGGGTGACCAGGCTAAGGGGCTCCCACAGAGACCAGGGGAGCAGAGGACTTGACTCCACAGTGACACATTGAATCCCATTTCAAATAACATGAAAGATTAAGAAAGCAAGTGTAGGAATTGGAAAGTAACTCAGACTTTGTAAAAACAAATGGTGATAAAATGCAGTTGTCCTAATATTTGGATAATTTTAATGCCCTCAGCAGTTCAGGCAAGAGAAATAGTTCAGCCTGGGCCAGATCATTTAGCACTTGCTTTGAGAAATCGTGGGCCAGTAAGGAAGTCCCAGAATATGACGAAAATATGATAAGAAAGGTTTCCAAAGAAAGAAATATGACCCTAGTGAGTGCCACCTGGAATTGGAGAAACACCAGGAAATAGAAGAAAGGGATGGTCAGGAGGCCAGAATCTGAGACCTCACTTAGCCACTTATTAGCTGTGTGACCTTGCCCAAGCCACTTGACCTCTGACCTCATCACAACAGTAAAGTTACAACAATAATAGTACTGCCCTGTGGATCTCACGGGGCTCTGTCACAATCACACGTGACAAGGGAGCTCACATACGACTGCAGTTCAAGCTTCAGTGCACATCTCCCCTCTACCACTGGCCGTGCACTCGGACTCACTCAGCTGTAATCGAGGGGTGCTAACGGCCGCCTCCGCGGGTTTGAGTACCAAATGAAACAGAGGAAATCAGAGCACAGTGCCCTTTGCACAAATAGTGTCCCAGCATCAGTCATTTTCATCATTCATGTATTGTGTTTGCCGATTTACCAACTGTTCCATGTACGTAAATGAAAGGTGCTGTGAGATTCAGCGTGAGGTGACTCCGCTAGGCAATGAGATAAGTACAGAAAGGGAAACATAAGCAGGAATAATAGAGTGGGGATGATAACGTGTATCATTCATCTTTAAAGTGAGAGGTCTTTGTAGATAAGGATGTATGTGGACTCAGGGTCTCACACAAACCCTACGAAATTCGTTCGTGTTGACCTAGCTAAGTGCAGGTCCTAGAGATCTTTATTAAGGATGGAAAACCCAGCAGTGATGGATGGCCTTGTGTCAGGTTGGGATAAGTTATCTAGTGAGTGACTGTGTGAATGGTGATAATGCAGATCTAATCTCTCCTCCCCACTGAGAGCGAGAGTAATTGATAGTAAATGAAAGCTGTAAAGACACTCAGCGCACCTCTGGGGAGCCTCTTTAGACCTGGAGAAATCCAACCCCGGAAGACCAGGAATAACAGAAGAACTTCAAAAGTCTAGTCACTTTCTCAGGAAATACCGAGTCCCTTTAGACATTGAGGATTCACAGCCCAGTGAGGGATAGAGCAGGCAGGCAAGGGTTGAGAGCTCGGAGGTGGGGCTCATAACTCAGCCCAGGGCAGAGAAGACTGTCCCGGGGAGACAACTCCTGGGCAGGCCCTACACGGTCCTGCTGCAGTCTTGTCCAAAAGAGGACAAGGCTGTACTCCAGGCGGAGGGAACACCTCACACAGTGACCCGGAAGCAAACTGCAGGTCACTTAATGTGGTCGTATTGGAGCAGGAGTGCCTGGCCTCTTCCTTTTCAATGTCAATGAGTGGCATGGTCTTCCCACAGTATAATATTATTTTAAATATCTTTCTTGAAAAAGATTGACGAAATCGTCACACAGTAATTGCTAACGGACCCCACGGCCACTCCCAGAGGGCTGTGACCCATGGTGAGCATGAGAGTAAAGGGAGCTGAGACTGGGGAGGTAGCCGGTGTTTAGGTTAATAGTCCGTGTTCAAGGGGAAGGGACGAGGTTAGCGTCTGAAGCAGTGCAGTGACAGGACAGGCCACTCTGACAGCAGATGTGGCACAGACAAATTTGGAGTCAGGTATTCTAATTCTGGACTAAAATGAGAGCAGTGAGGCAAGAAAGTGGAACAGATCTGAGAACTACTAGGAGGCAGAATTGATTGTACTTGGTAGCCCTCGATCTTGTCGGTTGGAGAAGCCTCAGAAGACCTCCAGCTCTCTGGCTTGGGTGACTGGATGCATGGTGGCTCTGTCACAGAAGTTATTTTTGAAGACAGAGATAGGACAGGATTTGAGATGTTGAATTTGGGCATGGTAACTTTGGCCAACAGAGTGGAGATACCTAAGTTTGGAGGAAGAATCTAGGCTACAGATACGGGTTTGGGAAACATCAGCGTGTGGGTGGGATCCAAGTCATGGCTGTGGGTGACAGTACCCAAGGGCCCCAACAGCTGAGAGGCAGAGAGTGGAGCAGCCCCCTCAAAAGGAAGCAATATCCGGAAACGAAAGAGGAAATGAGAGGGAGAGAGAGGGAGAATGAGGGAGAGACGGAGAGGGAGGGAGAGAGGGAGAGGGAGGGGTGGGGGAGAGAGGGAATCAGAGAATCAAACATGGGAGCCAAGGGAAGAGATTTTCAGAAGGGAGCCATAAAAAGCCAGGTGCTTCTCCTGGCCTCCCATGGGGTGCAGGGCCCAAGCACTTGGGCCATCCTCTACTGCACTCCCGGGCCACAGCAGAGAGCTGGACTGGAAGAGGGGCAACCGGGACAGAATTATTTTGAGTCCAAAAAAAAGATTGAAATCCATGCATAGGTGGAATCTTCAAACAGTTCAAAAAGTGCATATAGTGAGATAATTATGCACAATTTCAAATGTTTTTACCAAGATTATCTTTTTTAAAAAATATTTTATTTATTCACTTGAGAGGTAGAGTTAGAGACAGTGAGAGGGAGAGACAGAGAGAAAGATCTTCCATCCATTGGTTCACTCCCCAAATGGCTGCAACAGCCAGCGCTGTGCTGATCCAAAGCCAGGAGCCAGAAGCCTCCTCCCGGTCTCCCACGTGGGTACAGGGGCCCACAGAGTTGGGCCATCTTCCACTGCTTTCCCAGGCCATAGCAGAGAGCTGGATTGGAAGAGGAGCAGCCAGGACTAGAACTGGTGCAATATGGGATGCCAGCACCACAGGCGGAGGATTAACCTAGTGCGCCACTGCACCAGCCCCCCAAGATTATCTTTTAATGCGACTTTTCCCAAACTTTCTGAAGTACCCTCATACAGGGGAGGCACACTGAAGGTTTTCTGGCAGAACAATTACATAAATGTAAGCGCTTTGGAGAGGTTCATCAGAACTGTGGAACTGCATCTCACTGCACTCCCGTCTGCTTGTAGACTACTCGCAGCACCTGAAACAAAAGAGTGAAAATGCACAGCGAAGACACCTGGGCCTCCTGGGCAGGTGCATCTTCCTCTTCACTCTCCTCCCACTGCAGTGAGCAGGCCGGCTTCTCCGCAAGGGTCACGCCTTGTGCTCGGAAGCCAAAGCTGCTTGCATATCTGATGAGATCAAAACAGACCTTCAGCTCCTCCACCCCAGCTTCCAGAGGCAGACCTGCCTCCTACCCAGGAGTGCCCCTGTGGCTCGCTCATTCCTCACCCATTCTAACGGGTAGCAGGGGCGGGGGGGCCCTCCGGCCTGTCCGTCAGATCTGGACCCAGCCTAAACGTATCCATGTGAGGCCAGTCTGGAGCTCTCCTGTGCTCAGCTCTCCGGCGGGGGCAATTTGCAGCCCTCTTATCTCTGGGAATTGTCTGCTCTGTTGGGCATGGGTCTGATTATCTCTCTCTAAAGCTGCCCATCATTTATAGCACAGAAGTAACACAAAACAAAGACCTACCAGCTTATCACATTTTATCCCCTTTACGGCTTGCATGACATCACTGCAATGTTATCACACGGAAGGTTGGGCAAGGCCCAGAAACACTCATCACTCCGCGATGCTGATTCTCTGGGGCTGACTCACCACCTTACTTCCAGCTGGTGGCCGGGTTCTAGCCGCTTCTACTGACCCATACAGCTGAGCTTCCATCTGGGTACATGGCTGTCAGAAACAGCTGGGAAGTTGCCTGGATTCCATATCACAGGCCATGGGGGTGGCATCTCCCTCCATCCCCTAAAGTGGGCTGTTTCTCATGTGGTCCCCTTCTCAGGGTGAAAATGGCTGGCTACACTCAAAGATAAAAGCAAGCGAGGTCACAAATACCGACTTCGCCACCTACTTTGTTGTGTTACTAAAATGGAAACATCTGTTAAATAGGGAAACTCAGACTAGGGAAATAGAATTGATAGATAATTATCTGTCCCTCTTCAGAATAACCCTAGAAAGTGACATCATGCAGTTCTCCAGTGCATTAAATCAATTAATGAAAGAAACAAATAGATTTCTGAAATTGTGTGAAGCCCGTGCATCATTCCACAGGTAACAAGTCTTCGGGTCAAAAAGCCAAATTGAGCTGCTACTATGATATTTTAAGGCGTGAAACATTTTCGACTTCTGTATCACTGAGACTTTTCACCAGTCTAAACGACATCTCTGAAGCCAGACTATGTGGATTCAAACCCTGGCTCCCGGACCTACAAGCTGAGTGACCTTGGTGAAGTCACTTAGCGACCCCAGATGAAATGGGGTTAACCGTAGTTATTCACCGCAGGGGGTTGCTGGGATGTTTAGTGAATGATTAAACACCTGGTCAGCAGGTGTCAGCCAGGGCTGGCCTGAAACCTGGGACTACCCAGGCTTTGAAGTGCTGGCTCCTCTATGATACGCTAATGAGTCCCATACTGTTTTTCCTCCCTGTAGGTCAGTGCAGCTGAATGGCCAGCCCTTAGTCATGGTGGACGACGGGACACTCCCAGAATTGAAGCCCCGCCCCCTGCGGGCCGGCCGGACATTGGTCATCCCTCCAGTCACCATGGGCTTTTATGTGGTTAAGAACGTCAATGCTTTGGCCTGCCGCTACCGATAAAGTACCCGACACTCACAAGCTACCCGTGGGCCTGCCGGACGGCTTCCACCCTTCCACCCCATAGTATCCTGACTCTTCAGACCTCTCCACGACCACTGCACCACCCCTCCTGCTGCAGTCACACAGACCTGCTCTCCAAAGGGACTCCATGTCATAGCATGAGCTTAGCGTAGATAGATCACAGCCGTCCACGAGGAAGACGGAGCCATCATCCCTATATAAGGAGTAAAGTTCATGGGTAGAGCTGTACATGTCCACTTACTAGCACCGGGAACAGAAGCTGCCAGCACACTCCCAGGCCACACATTTCCCAAGGCTCCCCCGGCCCTGCTCACACAGCAGTACGGTTCCACACCCTCAGCCCCCAACAGGAACCGGGGACCCACAAGAACCAACCCCATCTAACTCCTTCCCCTGTGTCTGTTTCCTGCTGCTGCCCTGGGTTTCCTGATACCTCTCTTCCCACTGGGGGGGCAAGTGGGCGAGTCAGCTCTGGCCTGCTGGGCGAGCTGCTGGCGGATTTTCCTGGCTGATGTATGGGAGTGTGCATCTGGGTTTCTGACAGTGGCATCCATCACTGGCTATTCCTCTGGGAAATGAGTGCTTCGCAAGGAGAATTACACTCAGACTGCAGCCTTTGTCAGAAGGTTCTATTCCTCTGCGACTCCAGATCTCCCCAGGCTTGGAATGGGAGTCGGGTAACAATATTTGTTGAGTATAGAGCAATGTATTCGGCTCCACAAAAAGCAATCATCATCCTTCATGTTGCTATGGAGGAGAGAGTTTTAGTACAAAGAGAAAGTGCACTGGAACATCAAATACATGCACACACACACACACACACACATGCACACACCCCTCAACTTAAAGCAAATTAGACCTGCTCCCACAAGGAGGGATTACTGAGGGCTTGGTAAGGCAAGCCCTTAATTGTTTGGTTGAACAAAACCGTCTTCTAAAAGCAGAAGGTGTTATTCAGAAGTCATCACTGTAGAACACAGCTGAGTCTAACCATGCTCCCCCTCCCCACACAGCCGTGCACCTCTCAGAGGCACCTACCAGACAGATGGCCAGGTCCACCCCATCCCAAACCAGCTTACCCGGGCACAGTCAGAGCTCTCAGCCATTTGAGGGAAGAACACAGGATCTGGAGGCTGAGGCTAGACTGGAGTGGGAGGCGGGAGGCTTCCGAGCTGGGAAGATGGGACGTGAAGAGACGCACAGTTCATGAAGAGGATCTTCAGGGGGTCCCAGGGCTCCTCGGTTCTTTGCAAGCAGACTGCAACCAAAATCACTTCATTTTCTGCGGGTGTGATTTTCTTTCTCAGGATAAATGCTGCAGATAATGCTTCTTTAAACAAAAAAGGAGGGAATATTTGACACTGTCTCTTAATTTAACAATTAAGAGTGTGATACAGTTTCTGTGACTGGGAAAGAATAAAATGTGGGATGGGGACAGGGTTGCTGAGAGCAGAGGCCAAGGAGCCTGCCTCAAATGCCCGTGGGGTTCAGGACTGGGGCCAGGTCTGCAAGTGAGAGACAGGCAGGAGACGAGACAAGAGGGGAAGCAGGGGATTCTCAGCTTGGAAAACAGAAGTTGGCAGAAGGATGCCATTTGTGTACGGAAGACGGTGACATGGCTCTTGGTGTGCTTACTGTTAGGCCCAGGAGGAGCAACCCCCAGGAGATGCATGACAGTGGGCAAGGAGTCACATGGTCAGTGCTGTACCCAGCACGGAAGTGGCTGGGGAGTGGGAGGGACCCTGAGCCCTTCCAGCCAGGCCACCCCAGGAGGAGGGAGAGGAAAGACGGGACAGATAGGCCGAAGTGTGGAAGAGCAAGGAAAGGACAGAGGAGTCAAAGGCTCTTTGTCCAAACTTGTCAAGACTTGTGCAGATAGCAGTCCCCTAGAGGTGACACAGGCACAGGGCCCCTGACCGTTTGCTTTACATACAGAGGAGCCCCCAGAATGCGGTTGCTGACACTACCCCTGTTTTCCGATGAGGTTGGACAGGGTCAGCAGCTTGCCGAGGGTCGTCCAGGGGAATGGGTTTGCTGAGCACGCCACACCCCAGAGCCTGCCCCCGACCGCCGTGCATACACAGGCCACAGATTCACCTCGTCACTTCTCGGTAGGTTCTGCTCATTGGGTACAGCCAGGACCGCCAGTGCTTCACTCACGCCCACTTTCTGTAAATAAGTGCTGGTTCTTCACCATGCTTTGCAGATACAGTAACTCCTTCTGCTTTGGTCTTTCTCTGCGTATTAAAAACTGCTCCCAAGAGGTTGAAGTTTTGTTTATTTTTTAGTTCATAAAAAAGGAAGGGGGTATCACTGAAATCTCTCTGGAGTCCTGCAATTCTGGCTTTGCAGCTGTCTTGTGAAAGGATTCCAAGGAACTCACTCTACCCCTGCTGTCCATGGAGATCTTAGCACGGGGCGTCCATCCCAGCTCTATCCCTCGCTATGAGGGGACCGTTACTGAACCACTGGGGATTGCTCTTTAGAGAGAAACAGCAGCACACCCACACCAGGGGAGTCGTCCACCAGTCTGGGACCAGGGACAAAAGTGCAAAGAGCTCATCCACAGCCTCTCCTGATTTTCCCTTCCTCAAGCAGGACCTGGCCAAGAGCCTCTGATCCTGAAGAGCCACGCTATTTTAAACCAAACACTAGGTTTGCAGAAATGCATATTTCAGAGAGCCACCGTGCACAGTGAGAAGGCTGTGCCTTTTGTGGAGATGGCTTTCTGTTCCTGCTGCTTCTAGGAGTGATCTTCTTTCTTCTTTCTTATCACAGAGGCTCAGAACAAGTTTTCATTGTTATCTGGAAAGACAGTCCCAATTCTTCTTGTGCCCTGAGAAAGAAGCTGCCAGTGTGGGACGCTAGCCTCATCTCCAGCAGGAGGAAAGTTTGGCAGTGCCAGACCGGTGCAGGGACCGAGACCTGGGACGCCAGAACTGCCATTCCCAAATCCCGCTGGCCCTCTGCAGCCCCACCCCTCTGCAGCAGTTCGGGCAGGTGGGCCCAAAGCCCTGTGCTCTCCCACAGGCAGCTGGCATATTCTCTCAGTATAGGCAGCCTCTGAGGCCTGCAGGCAAGGCCCTGGCGGGGCTGTGGCACAGGGCCGGGCCCAGCACCTGCAGGTCTGCTCCCCGTGCACTCAGGGCCCCAGGTTGGGGTAAATGCAGCACAGGATTCACCTTGGAAATCCATTGAGAGTGACTTTCTGAAAATGAGAGGACAGCGTTTAACGCTACAGTCGCAAAGACAAGCCAGGTGCAGTCCTGACAGCACACGCTCTGGGTCAGGAAGACTTCAGTGTTGTGAGTTACCACCAGAGCGGAATGACACAAAGATGGCCAAAGAAGACAAGGGAAGGGAGGGCGTGAGCACTCACCTGATGTGGCTTCCCGCACACCCCCTCGCTGCAGCCGCAGCACCACTGTCTGGTCTGCATGCCGACTCGCCCTCCAGTTCCACAGCCTCTCCCCTGTGCCGTCACTCTGTCCCCAGCCCAGAGCCCAGGCAAATCAGCTGTACTGAGATGGAGTTAAGTCTCAATTTGAGAATTGTTTGCCACCTGTCTTTTGGGATGTACTAAAATTGCATAGAAGATCCCAAGAAGTACTCCAAAAAGAGTACTCAGTTGAAGAACTGTGCTGTCATTATGAGGCCAGACAGCCGCAGCCTTTAGAACCCCTTGCTGAGTTCCACTGCAGTGGCACGGAGGCGTCTGTGCGTGCCTTCCTGTATTGAATGCTTCTTATCAGACCGCTCATTTCATTTATGCTTCAAAGAAGCCCCAGGTGCGGTGAGCTCACATCCAGTTACACATGGGCGGATTAGAGAAGGAAACTGTCGAAGGCCACATAGCTCAGCAGAGTGGCACACAGGAGTTTGGGCCAGGTCTGTTATGATTCCAAAGCCTGCCCTCATTGCACTGTGCTACCTGTCATCCGAGTGCTAGTAGCCGGCCTCTCTCACCTCTGCCTCTCAGAGCTAGCCGCCTCAGTGTCCTGTGTGTGTCCTACAGAGAACTCTAGCAGTGCCTTCCCCCAGAATGCTCCATCTCTGCTTTGAGGAAGCCAACTAGCAGCTCTGATGAGTACTAAGAAGAGCTGTGACCAGCCTTGGCTGTGGCAGTCCGAGTGCAGCTGTGTCCCACCAGGGGCCTTCCTGCTCGCTCATCTACGTGCTTGTGTGGAGCAGTGTAAGGACCACTCCCGAATGCCACAGGATGAGTCTCGGCGCTCCCAAGTCCTGGGAAGGAAGTGGCAGAACCAGTCAGCGCCCACACACGCTCTACCTGGAAGAGCGCTGGCTCCTCCACCCCCAGAGGTTTGGATGTCTCTCTGCATCTTTCCAGACTAAATAATAAATCCATTAGCTGTTGACCTTGGGGAGACATTGCAAAGACCACTCTAAAACAAGAAAGTCAAAGTGCAGCACACCAACTGCTGTGGCACAGAATTTCCTTCCAAATAGCAGATCCTCCCCTGTGAGTGCTTGGGAGAAGCTGAGCAAGTGCTAAATAACCAGCTCATGAATCAATCCCCTGTCCCACCACAGAGGAAAGGGGCCCTTCCTACAGCCTGTGTCAGGAACATTTGTCTTCTGATTATTATTCATGAACCTAGTCCAGGATTCTTTTCCAAGCTGTAAATGTTATGTAATAAATTATACTTTTGGAAGAAGCACAAAGAACCCTTAGTTTTATTCACCTGAAAGTTGGCATGATGAGTGCAAGAAAAGTTGTTTCTCTGTGTAGGGGATCTTAGCAAGTGTTAAAAGTTTTCTTCCAGGAAACATATTATATCATGGTTTCTATGATATTGCAGTGAATTGCAGAGAGTTTGGGTCCATGAGGTAGTTTATATATTTTCAGGCAATGATTTGTAAGTAATAAAATGTGATTACTCTCACTTTCTGTTTTCTGGGTGTTCTGCGGGGGAAAAGGAGGCAACCTTGTGCACACTACTCCTTGACCTTCAGACTGATTGCTTGATGGACTGACAAATGGGGCAGCTTTGGATTCATGATACGTTGCCCTCAGCCCTTCCCCCAAACTTTGCTTCAACTACTCTAAGTATAAATTAAATTTTGTAAATCAAGTTAGGTGCCATTCACAGTATTAAAATAACTGTTAAATATAATAACAGGCAACCCCAGAATCGCAATGATTTAGCACAATCAAGGTTTATTTCTTGCTCATAAGTCATACAATGCAACTGCTGGTAACAGGGAAGGGGGCGGTGGCCCTGTCACTTAGCCATTCAGGATCTGGTCTGAGGTAGGCCCTCTACCATCTCCAGCACTTCCCTCCAGGGCAGCGCTGGGCCTCAGCGTGTAGCTGTAGCTGGCAGAGGAGAGAGCATGCAGGATGGCACGGGAGTTAGGGGCCAAACCCGGAGCTGCCATAAACCCTCCACCCAACTCCCAACCAACTCCACAGCCAGAAGGCAGTCCTAGGGCTCCCTCTGGTTGCCAGGAGTCTGGAAGTGAAGTCCTTAGCTGGTCAGTCACTTCCCTACAACTGCGTTTTGTGGGAAAGGAGCCCAAAATGTTGGAGACCAGAGTGTGAGTCAATGATGTTAGGGCCCTCATTGATTTGCCGTCAAATAGTTTGTGTATGGTGAAATCTAAATCCACAGGACTTTTCTGCACACTCCATAATGGCCTAAAGCGCCTGCTCCGTCTCCCCCACTTCCTGAGCCCTATGTCTCCTGGCTGACTTCTCCACTGCCAGCCAGTTAGGATACACACAGTACTAGATGCTGCGCCCTCTACTGGACATGATGAAAACATAATTTGAAACCTCAAATAGCCAAAGGGTTAAAAGAGTCCCTGGAGACCGAATGAACTCCCACACCTGGAAATCACAGCAGTGCTAGCCCGCTGATCTGTCCACCTCAGAAGTCGAGTCCCTCCGCCTCTCTACACCTCGACACCTCAAGTTTCCTCGTCTGTAAACGTGGACTGGACTGAGGTCACCTGAATCTAAGGTCCCTGGGATGTCCTTTGTCCAGTTCTGTGTCCGATGGTCCTGTGCCAGCTGCTGCTGTCTCTCCACGTCCTCCTTATGTGGACTTGTGTATTAGATGCAAAGTTAAGTCATTAAAGAAAATTAAAAGATAAAGCCACAAACTGGTCCCTGCAGGCAAAACAGATACCTGATAAAGGACTTGTATCCAAGTATACAAAGAAATCAAATAAATAATAAGAAAATCCAATTTTCAAATGAGCACAAGGTTTGAGCACTTCATCTGAGAAGAGTTATGGATGGCATATTAGCATGCAAAAAGCAGTCCGATGTCATTAGCTGTTACACCTCCTGGAATGACTAACGTCAGAAAAGCACAGCAAGTGCTAACAAGGCCACAGGGCAGCCAGCAGTCTCTAAGTGCGGACGGGACTGTGAGATGCTACATCCACTTCAGGAAATGGCTGGAATGTACACACAGACGCACAGTATAGTCCAGCAGCCCCACGCCTATGCATTTACCCAATGAGATCAGCATGCATTTGGAACCACCTCACACCCATTAGGATGGCTACCATCCAAAACAAAACAAAGTAAGCAGTGTTGGTGTGCACTTGGAGAAGTTTGAGCCCTTGTGTACTGCTGGTAGGAATGGAAAATGGGGCGGTCCTCACAGAAAACAGCATAGTGGTACCCCCAAATTAAAATTAGGATTCCCTGTGATCCAGCAATTCCATTTCCAGGTGTATATCCCAAGAGAATTGAAAGCAGGGGCTCAAAGAGACCTTGTTCTCTCTGTACATCCTGTGTTCTTAACAGCACCATCGACAACAGCTAAAAAGTGGAAGCAACCCAAGGGCCCATCGGAGGACGAATGGAAAAGCAAAATCTGAGGATGCCCACAACGGAGCGGTGCTCAGGCTTCGAAAGGGAGGAGATTCTGACCCATGACCCGACGTCAGTGAACCCGGACGATGTGATGCTAAGCCAGCCAGAAAAAGAAAAGGACAGCAGCACGTGCGCACTGCTGTGAGATCCCTGAGCAGCCAGAATCCCGGAGAGGGAGCAGCAGAGGCTGCCGGAGTGAGGCAGAGGCGGGAGCACGCTCAGCAGCTCAGCTTCATAAGGAAAGAGCTCCGGCGATCGGTGACAGGGGTGGCTGCACAGCATTCGGAATTTATTCAATGCCACCAAACTGGATGCTCAAAAATGCGTACGATGGAAGTCTTATGTCTATTCTACCACGATAAAAAAATTTTTTAAACAAAAACTTACATTGACACAAAAACCTGCAGGTAATTAAAAATAGACCGAGCTGGATTATGTCAAAGTTAGAAACTTTGGTGCTGGTGATGGGACCTGCACTGGGGCACAGCAGGAGGAGCAGCTGCCTGCGACACCAGAACCCCAGATGGGTGCCCACTCGAGTCCCGGCTGCTCCTCTTCCAATCCGGCTCTCTGCTGTGGCTTGGGAAAGCAGCAGAAGATGGCCCAAGTGCTTGGCCCCTGCCACCCGTGTGGGAGACCCAGAAGAAGCTCCTGGCTCCTGGCTTCGGCCTGGCCCAGTCCTGGCCATATTGGCACCTGGGGAGTGAACCAGTGGATGGAGGATCTCTCCCTGTCTCTGTAACTCTGAGTTTCAAATAAATAAATAAATCCTTAAAACAATTTTTAAAAACTTTTGTGCTACACATGATACCATTGAAAAAATGAAAGACATGGGGCTGGCACTGTGGCGAGCTGGAGGAGCTGCCACCTGTGACAGTAGCCTCCCATATGGGCACTGGTTCAAGTCCCAGCTGCTGCACTTCTGATCCAGTTCCTTGCTAATGTGCCTGGAAAAGCAGCAGAGGATGGCCCAAGTGCTTGGAGACCCAAAAGAAGCTCCTGGCTTTGGCCTGGTCCAGCCTTGGCCGTTGCAGCCATTTGGGGAGTGAAACAGCAGATGGAAGATCTCCCCGCCCCCGTAACTTTCAAATAAAATAAATACATCTTTAAAAAAAAAAAAAAGTAAGTAAAAGATGAAAAGATAAACCATGTAATGGGAAAACGGGCAAATCTTGTATCTGATAAGGGACTTATGTCTAGAACATTTTAAAAACTCTTACACTCCAATAACAAAAAGAAATTTTAAAATGGGCCAAGGATTTGAATAGACATTTCCCCAAAGGCCACACACAAGTGACCAAAAGCACATGAAGCAATACTGAACATCACCAGTTCAGTATTAGAGAAATACAAATCGAAATCAGGAGCTCCCACTCCACACCCACCGGGACGGCAGGTGCACAATAACAGGTGCCGGGTAGGATGTGGAGAAATCGGGGCCTCCCCAGTATACTGCCGGTGAGAAGCAGAAACTGCTAGTAAGGAGCGAATAGGTAAGTAGCAACATGCCCATTTGATGGAACTTATTCAACCTCAGAGATGCATGCTTACGCAGAATCTGACACCAGACAGCCACACAGTGAGTGAACCCAGCACGACAGGGAGTGCACAGGCAGAAGGAGCTCAACTGTGAGCTGGGGGAGACGGATGCCTGCTGTGGGGCTCTGTGCCTGGATGGGGCAGGGGGCTGGGAGGTTCTGCCATGAGGGGGACTGGGGGGTGGGGGTGCCCGTTTTGACAGTGCAGACTGGAGGTGGTGCAGGCCTCGACCCTTGGCCTTGCCTTTCCCCAGGGACGCTCAAGCTGTTGCAACCCCCCCAGCAAGTCCCTGCTCCCCATCCCCTGCTGGGTGGGGCTCAAAGCGCCCGGTGGACAGCTCGGCGCCAACCGTGCCTGGGTAGGGAATTGGCCCCCTTCCACTCTTCAGCCACTCCAGATGCACCCAGAACGTGCACCCATCCCCAGAAGGCCGGAGAGCCCTAATAACGCCCGGGTCGGCCGTGGGGGCCGGGCTGCAGGCTGTGTCTCCTCCCCAGGAGCACTGAGAACGCAGTCACTCTGGCTTCACTTGCCAGAGGTGGGAAAGCACCCAGCCAGGGAGCCAGAAAACCTGGGTTCCGACCCTAGTTTGGCCCCTCGGTGAGTTGACTTCTCTCTAGGCCTCGGTTTCCCAGTGGGGATGGTCGCGGTGCAGTGGGAAGCGCTTGCGCTTGCGCTTGCGCTAAGGCAGGTGAGCCGGCCCAGGCTGTGTCTGGGACAGCTGGGAACGCGTCCCCAACACTTCCGTCCTCGGGGCCCTCCCTGATGCAGGTGAAACGTGCTCAGCGGGGCTCCGAGGCCAAGATAAGAGCAGCGGCTGGCTGCGGGCAGCAGCCACGCCAGGCAGGGGCGAGGCTCGAACCCACGGAGCCGGGCGGCGCCGGGAGCCCTCTCCAAGCGGGGCCAATCACGTGGCGTGGTCACGTGGCCCTACCCGGAAGCGCGCCCGTGGGCTCGGGGCCGCTGGGCGGTGTGCGCCGCGACCTGGTACGTGAGCCTCCCGCGCTGCCCTAGCGCCGCCCTGGGCGCGTCCCTCCGAGGACAGCAACGCCCGGGAGCCAGGGAGGGACCGTGGAGGGCAGAGGGGGCTCCCCGAGAGCGGCCGCGCCCCCGGGATCCTCGCCGTGGGTGTGGCCGGGGGGACCTTAGCTTCCCCTTTGAAAGCCAGAGTTTCTCCAACTTCGGATTGGGGTGGCTGTTTCCCGGGGTCGCCTCGGGGTTGCGGGGGATGTGGGGATTTAGGGGTGAAACGACCACGTAAAGTGGGGGTTCCGGGCTGACAGGCAGGCGGCCGCGAGTTGCTGATCAGATGGTTCCCGGGCTCGGCCGGGGCTCGCGGGGAGCGGGCGGGCCAGAGAGGAGCTGCCCGGAAGCCCGGTGCGGCGGCCCTGGGGGCCCTGGGCTGCGGGGAGGGAGGGGCGGCCCGGACCCGATGGTGAGGGTAGGCGCTGGGGGTCTCCCAGGGCGGCCGGGCCGGCTGCCTTTGCCCCAAGTCCCCTCCGGGTGCCCCTTTCGATCAGGATGGAGGAAAACAGGGGAATCTGCAAACGACACCTGCGAGGTTCTCCCGCTTCCCACCAGCCCTGCGGGTGATGTAGCCAGGCTCCCAGACGCCGGCCTCCTCGCGGCCCTTTCTCCATGGAGAGGCACTGGCTCCTTATCTGCTCTCGGCGTCTGCTTTCCTGCTTCAGCTTTGTGCTGTGCCTACATTTCATCCAGATGGGAATGGTTCTGAAACCAGTTCCTTCAGAGAAGAGAGGTTGAGAAGTAAGAGTAATGGCCCCTCCCCCATGTCCATAACCAGCTCCCTGACACGTGGAGTTGCAAGGGATTCGCGTTTTCCTCAAGTTGTTGAAGCCCCCTGTGTATGGAAGCAGTTTGCTAAGGTCGCTTAACAACCCGCCTGGCTACTCCCACGCCTCAGGGGCACCAAGAGCAGGGGTTCTTTGCTTTATTGCATAGCAGAGTTTGGAGTTCAGAGAGATGTTACGTGGCTTAGCAAAGCCTCTTCTGTTTGAGTTTAGTGCCATTCACCGGGTCATCCCAGGATGCCCCTCCCTCTCTTCCCACGGCTTCCCCACCCTCCATGCGTGTGCTGGGCCGCCTGCCGTCCACCCAGCCACCCACCGTGGAAGGACAGGAGGTGATGGGTAGCGTTTACAGGCACCTGCTCTGCATGGAGGGGTTCACAGTCTCCCTTAAGAGAGGAAGAGGGCTGGGCTATGTCCGGAGCGACTGTCCAAGGCCCTGGAGAACGTTGACCACTGAGCCCTTCTCTGCTCCCAGGGACAGGCAGCAGTGGCACCAGGGCCTCTGCGCTCGCGCCCTCGCCGGCCTCAGCGTCTGCAGGACGGAGGATGCTGTGCCGCTCGCCCGTGAGCCCGTCACCGAGCCTGCCGGCCGCAGCCCTTGCCACACCTCTGGCTGTCTGGAAGTTCGACTGTGCCCCTCGCTAAGGTAGCCGGGCCCACATGGGGCCGTGGGGTCGGCAGGCAGCACCCACCGTGGGGCTCTGGGAGGCAGACAGACTGAGGCAGTGGATGGGGCTCTCCTCCGATCTGCAGACCCATCCTCGCCACCCCGTCCCCAGTTCCTCGTCCTACTGTCACCTGCCTCCTGCTGCCTTATCGCTCCTCATCCCTCACTCCGGGTGGTCATCAGGCCTGCTGGGTCTCTAACCTCCACCTCTCCCATCCACTCTCCCCTCTGCTCTCTGAGCCTTCCCCACACCAAGCTGGCCACTAGGCTGGACGTAGCAGGTTCCTGAGGTGTCGGGATGCTTTGAGCCTCCTGACGACATGGACGTCAGCACGTGCAGGAGTTGGGCCAGAGCTTCCTAACCCTTGCCACTGCTTTGAACACGTGCCGCGTGATCGAGCACATGTGTGCCCCCATCCCCTCGGTTCCCCGGGCATCTGCACACGGCTGGGAGCTCAGGCTGTGTCCCAGGGGGCCGGCCGACGCGTGGCAAGCTCTGCATTAAGACTCTTCAGTGGATGAACAACGAAACACGTTTCCTATCCAGCACTGAAGTGTGTGGCGCGGAGGGCACGTGGGTGGGGAAGGAGGTTTGGAAGGCTGAAGGCCCTGGTGGATGTGGCCGAAGAAGCTGCAGGTGTGAGAAGGAGCCAGGGACAGGGTCCCCGGGCAACCTGTTTCAGTAAGCAGAACTACGGCACTAAATACGTGCTGGAGGGGAAAGCCGTCTGGGGCCTGTGTTCCAGACGAGGCGCCAGCCGTCAGCCACAAGTGTGACTCCCTAGATTCATCAGCTCTTTCAGACCAGGAACTGCATCCCATCCTTTATTATTATATTATTATTATTAAAAATTATTTATTTAATAAAACAAAGAGAGAGAGACACTGGGAGATCTTCCATCTGCTGTTTCAGTTCCCAAATGGCTACAACAGCCACGACTGGCCAGGCTAAAGCCAGGAGCCAGGAGTTTCTTCTAGGTCTCCCACGTGGTGCAGGGGCCCCAGCACTTGGGCCATCCTCCGCTGTTTTCCCAGGCACATTAGCAGGGAGCTGGAAAGGGAAGCCGGCTGAGCAGCAGGAACTGGAACTGGCGCATCAATAATGGGATGCTTGCGTCATGAGTGTCGGCTTAACCTGCTGTACCACAGAGCTTGTCCTGGGACTCTTCCTTACATGTGCTTCCAGGGGCTCTGCAGCAGCTGGTGAGAGGGACTGAATGACAGGAAAGAGCCCCAGCCTTTCATCAGGCAGGCCTGGTTCAGATGGCAGCTCTCCCACGTCAGGCCGAGCCCATGTCCTGCTGCCTGAGGTGGAAGGAACCCAAGAGCCCTACTCTGTCCAGTTGTGAGGGTGCAGTGAAGTTACACCAGGAGGGCCCCCAGGTGACTGCTTGCCAGGGTTAGGATCGTCGTCGTCACTCAGGCTGAGCTCCTGGGTGTGGCGGCTGCCAGTGCCCTTGACCTTGCTTCTTCCTGGCAGATGAAGTGTGTTTTGGTGGCCACCGAGGGTGCAGAGGTCCTCTTCTACTGGACAGATGAGGAGTTTGAAGAGAGTCTCCGGCTGAAGTTTGGGCAGTCAGAGAATGCAGAAGAGGAGGTAGGTGCAGGGGAGGCAGCCCCAGGAGTGATGGGTGGGAGGGGGCTGGGACCCCACCCCACCAGGGCTCACCCAGCTGACTGAGGGCAAGAGGAAGTAGAGTTTTAATCATGTAACAACTGTCTACCTAAAAAGTTTAGCATAAACTTAAGACATTTATGTTTATGCACCATAAACTGCACTTAGTGTATACAATTTGATTTGCATTTAAACCTGTGATTGTTTTTTTAAGGTTTAGTTGTTTGCTCATTTATTTGAAAGGCAGAGTGTCTGAGATGGGCAAGCATGAGAGACAAAGATCTTTCATCTGCTAGTTCACCCCCCCCCCAAAGGAGCACAATGCCCAGGGCCAAGCCAGGCCAAAGCTGGCCTGCAGGAACCCCAACCAGGTCCCCCTGTGGGTGGCAGAGACAAGCACTGAGCCACCCTCTGCTGTTCCCAGGGGTAGATGAGACAGCAGAGTAGCCAGGACTTGAACTGGCCACACTGAAATGGGCTGCTGGTGTCCCAGGTGGTGGCTTAACCCACTGACCACGATGCCTACCCCAAAGCTGTGTCTGTCACAACCAATAAAATGAGCATATCCACCACCCCAGTTTGTAACTCCCCTGCCTCCTGGTAGCCAAACCCCAATGCTGTCACATGGGCCAGTCGGCATTTCTAGAAGAGATCCTACAGTGCAGATGCACTCAGGTTCTGGTTTTGGATCTGGCTTTTTGCATTCAGCATAATTACTCGCAGATCAGTCGTGCTGCAGTGTGTGTCGGTAGCTCGTTCCTTCCTGCTGAGGAGCGGCTGCATGTGCTGGTTTGCCTGTGGCTGGACTTCCGGGTTGTCTCGCGTTCTTACTGTGGCACACAAAGCAGCCGCTACCGTTGGTATGCACGGCTCTGAGACGGCATGTGCTCCCCTCTGCCGTGGGCAGACAGCTGGGCGAGAACGGCTGGGGCGGGTCGGTGTGAGAACGGCTGGCCTCTTCCAGGCTGCGTGTGTTGTCCTAACGTTCCATCAGGAGTATGGGAGAGGGCAGGTCCTCTGTATCGTCGCTAATTTGCTCTGCGCCATCTTTTTAATTTCAGCCATTCTATCTACTAAATGTCTATTAGAATCTCAGTGTATTTTCCTTTTCATTTCCTTAGTGCCTAATGATTTAGGGCATCTTTTTACATGCTTTTTGCCTTTTTCTTATGAGGTTGGTTGTTTCTTGTTATTTTTCTTTCTGAGTTTTGAGGGTTTCTTATATTTTTTGGATGCAAATCTTTTATGAGATACACGTTTTACAAATAGTTTTATTCTAGTTTGTGGCTTGTTTTTGCATTCTAGTGAAGGGTATCTTTCAAAGAGCAGACATTTTTCATTTATGTAACTCCAATTTATCCCTTTTGATTTGTGGTTCATGGTTGTGGGGTTATAACTAAGAAACCTTTACCTAGCCTGAGATCACAAAGAGTTGCCCCTGTATTTTCTATGGAAATTTTAGTTTTGGATTTTATATTAGGCTCAGTGATCCATTTTGAATTTTTTGATTATGTTATGAGTAGTGGATTGAAGTTCATTTTGTTGCATATGGACATCCAGTTTTAATACTTTACTATCATTATAGCTTAGAAATAGTTTTGATTGGGGGCTGGCGCCGTGGCTCACTTGGCTAATCCTCCGCCTGAGGCACCGGCATTCCATATGGCACCGGGTTCTAGTCCCAGCTGCTCCTCTTCCAGTCCAGCTCTCTGCTGTGGCCCGGGAGGGCTGTGGAGGATGGCCCAAGTGTTTGGGCCCTGCACCCGCATGGAAGACCAGGAGGAAGCACCTGACTCCTAGTTTTGGATCAGCGTAGCGCACTGACCGTAGCGGCCATTTGGGGCGTGAACCAATGGAAGGAAGACCTTTCTCTCTGTTTCTCTCTCTCACTGTCTGTAACTCTATACCTCTCAAATAAATAAATAAAATCTTTAAAAAACATAGTTGTGATTTATACTTATTTTTTTAAAAGATTTAATTATTTATTTGAAAGAATCAGAGAGAAGGAGAGACAGAAAGATCTTCCATCCATTAGTTCACTCTCCAGATGGCTGCAATGGCCAGGGCTGGGCAAGGCCAGGAGCTTCATCCAGGTCTCCCACATGAATGGCAGAGGCCCAAGTACTTGAACCATCTTCTGCTGCTTTTCCCGGGCTTATTAGCAGGAAGCTGGATCAGAAATGGAGCAGCCAGGACTCCAACCCATAATGGGATGCTGGCATTACAGGTGGTAGCATTACCCACTACACCACAACGCCAGCCTCTGTCATTTGTACTTATATAATTCCCATTCTACATTTTTAAAAAGCAATTCATTTAAAATTTGTTTCCAATTGAATTTTGAGCAAAAAAATGTTTTCATTGGGGAAGCAGCAGCAGGGGGTCCTTCTCTTCTTGTTTCTGCGGCAGTGCGCTGGTTGGCTCTCAGTGTCCCTGCTGCCACTCTGGGCCCGCGGGCAGTGAGCCCACTCCCCAGCCTCGCTCACGTCCCTGGCACAGTCGCTGACTGCAGACAAGACAGCAGAGACCACAGGCGTTCAGGTAGCTTTATTTAAGCCAAAAGACAGGTTTGTCTGTTCAACTCTTTTTTTGCAGTCAATACATATAATATTTAAATTACGAATTTTTAAGTATTTCAGTTCTGCAACCACTGTTTCAATCAGAGCAACTCAAGAAGCAAACTGTTTGCTAGCCTTTCTCTTCCTCTTTATTAAAAACTGGATAAAAAGCACAAAGTCCTGATTTTTCAGTACCTGAATGAGTATTGTAAAGGGGGAAAGTCTCCACAGTTTTATTTTTTATGTGTACAATACTTACTTTTTTCTGATCATAAAAATAGCATCAGTTAATTGTAGAAATTTGGAAATACAGAGAAATAGATTTTAAACGACCCATAATTCTACTACCCAGAGCTCTTAGCTCTTTAATAACTTTCTTTGGCTCTTTATCTTTTTTATAGTTGGGATCATACCACATTTACAGTTTTATCTCCTGGCTCTTTTCTTTTTTTACTTGCCGTTATATCAAAATCATTCTTCCACTTTGTTGAGTATTCTCAAAAGCATAATTCTAATGGAAGTAACTGTATTCCAGCAGATGAATAAATGGATCTTCATTTATTTCCCTAATCCTGGATATATACTCACGTCTACTGCTAGTTTGCTATCACTGTTGCTGGCACATTTGTACTTGAATTGTGTCCCATATCTAATTATTTCCTCAGGAGAAGTTCCTAAAAATGATAGAAAGCTCCAGTCAAAAGGCATTCAAAGATATTGTGCCGCTTTATAATCCCAGCAAGTACTGTCTGGGAATAGGCCTGCATACCAGAAGTTTTCAACTCCCCTCACTGAAAGTTCTTGCCTCACTGGCTGAAAAAGTGCCTATTTTTTTTTTAAGATTTTATTTATTTGAGAGGTAGAGTTACAGATAGAGAGAGGTCTTCCATCTGCTGGTTCAGTCCCCCAAATGGCTGCAACAGCCAGAGTTGGACCTATCCAAAGCCAGGAGCCAGGAGCTTTTTCCAGTTATCTCACTTGGGTGCAGGGACCCAAGGACTTGGGCCATCTTCCACTGCCTTCCCAGGCCATAGCAGAGAGCTGGATCGGAAGTGGAACAGCCAGGACACGAACCGGTGCTCACATAGGTTGCCAGCACTGCAGGCAAAGGCTTAGCCCACTATGCCACAGTGCCGGCCCCAGAAGCACCTATTGTTAAGATGAGTGGCTACATACTATCTAGGCTTTTAAGTGATTTTCTATTAAAATTTGTTCAAGAATGACAATTCAAGAAATTTTCAGTATATGAAGAATTCAACAAGCATTTTTTCTCACTTCTAGTCAGAAAATATTGAAGACCTACTATGTGCTGGCCTCTGGGGAGAAAGCAGTGAACCCAGCAACATGATCCCTGCCAGCACGGGTCCTCGAGTCTACAATGGGACGATGGGCAGTGAGGCAGATGGCAGACAAACCCTTGAGTTCAGGTGGTGATAGATGGATGGGGAACCGGGGTGACAGGGCGGGTGGCCTGAGCGTGTCCAGAGAGGAGCCATCTAAGCTGGGGCAGGAGTGCTGGAAGGGACCAGGGTGGCAGCGCGGGCAGCCTGCCGCAGACACAGCCGAGAATGTTGGCAAGCAGATACGTTGCCCAGTGCCGGGCCCGCTCCTATCCCAAATGCCGCGCGTTATCGCCAGGCAGTCGCCTGTGTTTCTTTTCAAGGCAGGATCTTTCTCGGCTCCTTGTGGATTCCCGGCGCCAGGCTAGGACTCCGCGTTCCCCGGTTTCATTCCGTCTCCTGAAATGAGCTGGGGAAGATGAGCTGTTTTCCTCCTTTCCTTTCATCCCAGGACTGAGCCGTGGAGTTGTACCCGTTCCCCTGGCTCGCTCCCATTTTTATTCAGATTTTCAGCAAACTGGCCCAGTTCCTTTTTGGTTTTGTTTGCTTGTTTTGTTCCTTCTTTGGGAGGGCAGCAAGAATGGACGGGGAAGAGCTTATCAGAGTCCACGCATGTGTGGGTGGGAGACGGGAAAGTACACAGATGGGGAGGCCACTGGCCCTCTCCCCAGAAGTAGTCACTGAGTGCTAGCGCTCCCAGTATTCTCCAGTGCCTTGCTTTTTGTATGCTTCCGTAAATACAGAATATTCCTATCCTTTAAAAAATATATAATACTGTATGAGAGAAACTGTCCAAACCGTTGTAGTGTTCGTATTTGAAGGCTTCGGCTCCTCCCTCGTCTGGGTGTACGGTTACTTCTTTAATCCTCTCTCTCACACTGGATGCTTCCCTTTCTCTCTAGGGGTTTGCAGTTGTGAATTATGCTCTCGTGAACATCTTTGTTCTGGCGTCTTTGTCCTCAGGGTTAGCCAGTTCTTGATCAAATGCCCCGGACGAATGAGAACGTGGCCCAGGTCCTTAGTGTTGCCTTCTGGATTCAGGGTCTGAACAGCTCCGAATGGCCCGGTGGCCTTGCCCAGCCTTCCTAACCGCCACCCAAGGTGCTGGGGGCAGTCTGTCTCTGTCCCACTCCCTGGCAGGCTGGACACTGCCCCTTGATGTCAAGGCGTGGATCTGGCTGCCGCGTGTGGCCTGGGCACTGTTCATTTCCCCGCCCGCTGCAGCTCCCTGCCCTGGAGGACCAGCTCAGCACCCTCCTGGCCCCGGTCATCATCTCCTCCATGACGATGCTGGAGAAGCTCTCGGACACGTACACCTGCTTCTCAACGGAAAATGGCGACCACCTGTACGTCCTCCACCTGGTGAGTACGTGGCCCTGGGCAGACGCCTGGCTCCCCGCACGCTCCGCTTGCCACTCCTTTGGAAGACAGAAACTACAGCTTGTGGAGATGCCCTGGGACCCACGCCTCCCCCAAGCACGGGGCCGGTGAGGACCCCCAGGGACTGACTGCGGTGGCCCGGCTGTGCCCACAGTTCGGAGAATGCCTGTTCATCGCCATCAACGGAGACCACACGGAGAGCGAGGGTGACCTGCGGCGCAAGCTATGCGTGCTCAAATACTTGTTCGAGGTGCACTTCGGGCTGGTTACTGTGGACAGCCAGCTCATCCGGAAGGAGTGAGTCCTGGGGCTGTCCCGCGCTGAGTGTCCGCACCAGGCAGGAGACCTGTGCCGGCCTCGGGAGAGCGGCCCTTCCCTTGTCTACCCCTTGCCCTGCTCAGAGAAGCAGGCTCAGAGGACCCTTGGAGACCATCTGGTCTCACCCCCTCATTTTCCACATGAAGAAGCTGAGGACAGACAACTTAAACACCCTGCCAAGGGCGACCCAGCCGGCAGCACCGGCCAGCCTGGAGACCTGGGCTCAGGACTCCTGGTGCAGTGCTCTGGCCACTCCCCCAATAGCCATCTGTCACCAGAAACCGCATCAGTGCTGAGGGTCCCTGTCTGCTCAGAGAACTTGCATTCGCTCCCTCCAGAAAAGCAAACACCCCTGCACATGCATAGAGCCCCGTGACCCTTTACCCAGGGTTTCAGGCCCCGGAGTCCATCTGCAGGCCACAGGAAAGAACTTGGCAGGAGAGACAGTGATTCGGAGCATACACCGAGGTGGGCGGGGCCCAGGAGAGGAGCTTGGTTGAGATGGGGACTGGAGAGAGTGGGGGTCATGGTGGGGTCACCCCCTGATCTACAGCACAGGTGGAGACGTTGCAAAGTGCAAAACTCTGGGTCTTTTGAGTGTGGAGGTGACGTGAGCAGGCACCACGCTGAGCAGGGAGGCGAGGTGAGGGAGCGCCATGCCTGGCACAGTGAGCAAAGGCCATTTCAGGAGTGGTTCTCGCCCAGGTGGCGAATGCTGCCGGACTGGACCTGTGACCAGACCGTGTTGGCCTGTGTGGTGTGTTGAGCATTTGAAATTGAGTTGTCTGTCTGCAGGGCTGCAGGGGCTCTGAGAGGTGTGGAGAAAGCAGCCTCTCCTCCCCCACCCCCCGTGCTCTCTAGTTTGCGTGATGAGGCTGTGGTGCAGCCGCTTGGGTGCCTACTCCCAGTGCCCGCCCTGCCACGCCACTCCCTGCTGCCCGAACCGCTGCTGCTCTGCCCGTGGGCTCTCAGTGTGTGGTCATTCAGCGCAGCGCTGATCCGGTGCTCAGCTAGGGAGGCTGGGGCTGGGGAGGCTGACCAGCCTTCCCGAGGTCTCCTACCCTATCGGCTCTGCCCCCAGGCTGCGGCCCCCAGACCTGGAGCAGCGTGACCAGGTGTGGAAGCGTTTCCAGAGCCTGCTGTGGACCTACGGCCGCCTGCGGGACCAGGAGCAGTGTTTCGCTGTGGAGGTGACTGCTGCGCGTGGGACCTTAGGCCTTGCGGGTGCCAGAGGGGACATCCAGGCCGGAGACCGGGTGACAAGGGCCGGGCGGGCCATGGAACGCGCTGACTGACAGCTGTTCCCTCTGGCCCTGTGGTGGGCTGGGGACTCAGGTGAGCCTTCCATCACAAGGCAGCTAGGTGCTGGATAAAGCAGACTGCTCATGCAGAGCTACAGGACGCCCCGGAGACAGCCCGTCAGAAATTAGAGTGGGAAACAGGAAAACAAACAAAACCGAAACAGCACCAAAGGCAGGACTGCCCAGAAGGCAGACAGTAACAACGCTGCCACCGGGAAGCAGCCCCAGCGGCCAGGGAGCCCCCGGCCCTCTGCAGACACGGACACGGACATGGACATGGCGTCTCTGTGGAGCAGAGGCCCCGCCCTCCGGTGCGCGTCACACTCCCCTGCAGGGCCCGCTGCTGTCCTCGCTCCCAGAGGGCTGTGGAACCTGCATGTCTAACAAGTTCCCAAGTGACACTGTTTGTGCTGACCCAGGAACCACAACTTGATCTCCACTGCCTTTGAGGACAGATTAGGATCAAACCGGGATTAGAGAAGGTCAGGTGCGCAGTGGCTGAGCGTCAGGAGAGAGCAGACTTAACCCCCTGAGCTCGACGTATCGGAATTCTTAGGGACAGACTGAAACAGCTGTGAAATATTTATACATGGAAGTTAGTCACAAAAATTAACAGGTAACAAACGAGACTCAATAATGACAAGGCAGATTAGACTAAGACCCCATGTAGCTCCATATAGCTATTTCAGAAATGGAAACGTAATCGTTAAGATGAAAAACTCAAAGGAAGGAATAAATAGCAGATGAGACTTAGAGAATTCATAAACTGGAAAATAAATCTAGAGGAATTCATCCTCAGCCCTACTCATTCACTCTTCCGATAAATGTCGAGTACCCACAGCACGCTAAGGTCGCCAGGCCCTGATGGGTAAAGACACAGTTCCTGCCGCGGAGAGGAAATCAGTCATCCACATGCGTGTATACTAAAGAATAGCATCAGGCATCCTGGTGCCGCATTGGGTTTCTCATCAAAACCCATGGTGGCACAGAGACGGCGTGGTCAACTCTGTGGGGTATCAGATCAGGAAAGGCTTCTTGTAGGAGGTGACCTGTTGCAGTTAGGATAGAATTCAAACTCCTTCACAAGGCTACCGGGCCCATGTGATCTGTTGCTGCCTGTCTGCCCAGCCTCACCTCCTGCCTCTCCTGTCCGCTCTCACTGTGCCCTGGCCTCACATGGGACTTACTTCAGCTTCGGGAACACTCCAGGCTAACCCTGTCTGCTGTGGTAGTCGTTAGCAGCTTGTGGCTGTAGAACACTTGAAATGTACCTGGTGCAAACTGAATTATATTTTACATGTAAAATTATATACCAGCTTGGATGATTTAACATAAAAAAGAATATGAAACATCCCATTAACAATGCTTTTAGGGGCTGGCGCTGGGGCATAGCAGGTTAACCCTCTACCTGTGACACCGGCATCCCACGTGGGCACTGGTTCAAGACGCGGCTGCTCTACTTCTGATCCAGCTCCCTGCTCATGTGCCTGGGAAGGTGGCGGAAGATGACCCAAGCCCTGCACCATGTGGGAGACCTGAAAGAAACTCCTGGCTGCTAGCTTCGGCCTGGCCCAGCCCCAGCCAGAATGGCCTTTTGGGGAATAAACTAGTAGATGGACAATTTCTCCTGCTCTCTCTCTCTCTCTCTCCCTCCCTCCCTCCCTCCCTCTCCTCCTCCTCCTTCTCTCTCTAATTTTTCCTTTCAAACAAGTAAAAACTAAGTCTAAAAAAATGCTTTTATATTATATACTGATTATATTTGGACACAGTGGGTAAAATATAATATGAAAATTAATTTCCCTTGTTTGTTTTTAGCTTTTGAGTGCGCTTGCTGGAAAGTGGGGAGCTGCGCCCGGGGCTTCCCTGTGCTTCAGTCAGACAGCACTGTTCCAGCCTCCCCAACCCCAGGCCCCTGCAGCTGCTCTCCTCAGCTCGCAGTGTCCTCCCTCTCCCCTTCTCTGACAGCCTTTGCGGTTCGGTAGGTAGCAGTTCAAAGGTCACCTCCTCAGGGACATTTCTGCCCAAGTAAGTCTCCACCACTTTTCTCTGGCTCAGTACTGTGGGCTCGCTCCTCAGCACTTACTACAGCACATCACTGCAGCAATGTTATCTTGTCCCCTGCATATCGTCCGCTCTATCCACTTGAGTCCCATGAGCCATTGCAAGCCCCAGGAAAGCTGAGACCTCGGCCGTCCCCGGGTGTCTGGCCTGCGGCAGGGCGGGGAGTGTGGTGACACGGCCTCCTCTCCCTGCCGCCCCCGGCCAGGCTGTGGAGCGGCTGATTCACCCCCAGCTCTGCGAGCTGTGCCTTGAGGCGCTGGAGCGGCACTGCGTCCAGCTTGTGAACAGCAGCCCCGAGCGGGCCGGCGAGGAGGCCCTGCACGCCTTCCTGCTCGTGCACTCCAAGCTGCTGGCCTTCTACTCCAGGTGAGCCCAGGGTCCCGTGCCCAGCGGCTTGGAGCCCTCCCCTCCCCTCCCCTCCCACTCCCACACTTTCTTGTTTGTTTGTTTGTTTGTTTTTAAAGATTTATTTTATTTATTTGAAAGGCAGAGTTACTGGCAGCGGGGCGGGGGAGGAGACAGAGAGAGGTTTTCATCCTCTGGTCCACTCCCCAAGTAGCCACAACAGGTGGGGCTGGGCCAGGTCAAAGCCAGGAGCCAGGAGCTTCTTCCAGGTCTCCCATGTCGGGGCAGGGACCCAAGCACCATCTTTTGCTGCTTTCGTAGACACATTAGCAGGGAGCTGGATCAGAAGTGGAGCAGCTGGGACACAAACCAGCGCCCCAAATGGGATGCTGGCATTGCAGGCAGCAGCTTAACCTACTACGCCACAGCACCGGCCCCTTACTCTTTCTTATTCCCTCTGCCTGAAAAGCCAAGAAGACCTTTAAGACCCATCTCCGCTTCCCTGAAACCCTCCCAGATCCTCAGCCCCTCTCGGCTCACTCACTGTTCTGGAAGGAGAACTTTATTTTAAGCTGTGTTGAGCCCTGGTGCTTGTCCACCGGAAGTTTCCTTCCTCTCTTCCTCTCGCTCCCTCCCTCCCTCCCTCCCACCCTTCCTTCCTTCCCCTGTTTTTGCCTCCCTCCCTCCGTCACTCACTCTCAGCAGCAGCTGTGCAGACTCCAGGCAGACTGCAGATTCCCGGCCCTCCCTGCCACCTGCACAGGACCACCCCCCCCCCCCCACGCTGTCAGCACCGACGGCTGTCTCTCCTGCCCTCTCCACAGCCACGGTGCCAGCTCCCTGCGCCCGGCCGACCTCCTCGCCCTCATCCTCCTGGTTCAGGACCTCTACCCCAGCGAGAGCACGGCGGAGGATGACAGCGATGCTCAGGTCTCGGGGCAGCTGTCCCCCGGGTGGGGGAGGTGGCCGGCAGGGAGCTGGCCCAGCAAAGCTACCTCCAGCGTGGTGGGCAGGCTCCCCCTCGGGTCACAGCTCTGGGCCTCTGGTTGGCCATGACATTTTTCCTGCTACTTTCAAGTGGCAGAGGAATTCTCAAGTGCATGTTGTCCCATGAGTTACAAGTGAAGAGTCTGGGGGTCAGTCTTGGCTTGCAACCCAGCTTTTCCGCTTGGCTATGTGAGCCAGGCAGGTGCTTGCCCCCCCGAGCCTCGAGTCCCTGTCTGTAAATGGGGACAGTGCTGGCCTCACCTCTCGGGGTTGTTACGAGGGATGGAGAAGACAGTCCAGGTCGACCCAGCATTGCCCGGGCACAGTGAACACCTGGTGGGCGTTGACCACCACTGGGGCGGTGCTGCTTGGACTGCTGTGGGTTGAAATTCCCGCAGCCTCAGTGGCTCTGGAGAAAGACTGGAGCCCCTGGAACTGAGACACCCCTGGAAAGTGTGACTGCATACCCATGGCTGTAGAGGAGCAGGGTGGGGGGACGGGGCTTCCCTGCACAGCACTGGGAGGCAGAGGATAGACAGAAGGGAGCAAGTCAGACATGTGCTAACCGGCATCTCCCGGCACTTCTGCAGCCTTTACCACGAAGACCCCGGAGCAGCCAGAACCTCCCCGTGCAGCAGGCTTGGCGCCCTGACCCCGCAGACACGCACGGGTGCAGTTCCGTGGAGACGGAGGTGTGTGTGAGGCACGGCAGCTTGGGGGGGAGGGCCTGCCTCAGCCACGTGGCCAGGCCTGGCAGCTCCCGAGACAGCAGGGCCACGAGAGCTCCCGGGAGGACCTGGGTGGCCGCGCCTGAGCCTGAGCCGCCCCGCTCTCCCTCCCAGGACACAGACAGCCTCTCCCTCCTGGACGAGTACTTCACGCCGGCTCCTTCCCCTGGGGAGCAGAGCTCAGGTGCGCCTGGGAGAAGAGGGAGAAGGAGGTGGCGGCAGCCTGGGGACTGATGCCAGTGGGCGGCCCTGGGATCTTAGGGTTCAGGGGATCCCCACACCTTGCAAGGGCCTAAGCATAGCTACCCAAGTTCCTGGAGTGCAGGGAGCTGCCTATGGCCCCCCACTTCCCTGGCAGTCCCAGCTTACACCCAGGGATGGCTAAGGCCATGCCAGTGGTCTGTAAAGCTTTCATGCAAGCTGATTCCATTTAATTCATCTCTGCCTGTGCCTTTAGCCTCGTCGTTCTTTGTAGTTAATGAGTAGAAATCAGTAGCAGTCATTTGATTTCAAATACGTTTTATTCAGTCTCTCTACTTTATACCTTTTTCTCCAAAAGCACGTGGGTAAATAGCACAAATAATAAACTGTGAATAATCAAAGCGCTATTAACAAAAAGAAAAATAGACAACCTGGCTCACAGATGTAGCTGCTGAGCCCTGGTGTTGGGGTCGCCGTGTCTGAGCGAGCCTCACTGTTGGTTGGTGGGGAGAAAGCCCGACCTTCTGCTGCCGGTTGCTGGGGCTGAGTTGTGAAAGGAGCTTACGTGAGGCTGCCTCATGCCAGTGGCTCAGACCCCGCTGCACTGTCAGCCAGGCCCGCTCAGCTACAGGGGTGACTTCTGCTGGGCCGTTTCCCGGGCGAGGCCAGTGGGCCTGGGCAGGACCACTGTGCACACATCTCGTTGGAGAAGAGGTCCTCTCCTAGGCGCGTGCCTGGGGGGCTCACCTGGGAATCTTCCCAAACCACTGCCGCTGGGCCTGTGCCCAGAGATGCTCACACTTGCCCCGGGCTGGGGCTAGGGCTCCCAGACTCTTTAAAGTGCCCAAATGATTTCCGTGAGCAGCCAAGATGGAAAGCCGCTGGGTCGGATGTTGTTAACTTTAGGTCCTGGGGTGTGATTGTTTCTGGGGCAAGGGTCCATAGCTCCTGTCCCCTAAGGTCTCCCTGAGCCCACGCCACCTCGAGAATCAGCACCGCCTTTGGCACTCCTCCCCTCATCCATCACCAGCCTCCTGTCTCCCGGCCGCAGAGCTGTAAATAACGTTGCTCCCCTGGGCCCAGAACTCATGAGTCGCACTCGTCCGTTTGTAACTCCAGTGTTTGAACATAGCAGCGTGTTTCCCCCAGAGAACTGTGGTTATAAATGAGGGTCATTTACAATGAAATCTAATAGAGAACAGTATTATTACAAACACATGATCTTTCAAATATGTAGCAGCTTCACTGGGGTTTTGTGAGCTGTGCCAGGAAGGAAACCCAGCTCCGTCCCCAGGACTTAGTAGGTGTTCAGTAAGACTGCCGAGGGAATGAGCACGTAGGGACCCTAGCTTGTGTGTGCTGACTCCTGGGGAGGGGCGCTGCAGGAAGAGGGGCAGAGACAAGGAGAGGCTTCAGGGACCCAGGAGGTGGGTGCCCCATCATTGCCAGGCACATCCTCACAAGCTCCATCAGCCGCTGCCGCTGGCTGAAGCCTCAGAGGCCCTGGTTCCGGGTGTTGCTGACATGGGAGAGGATGAAAAGGGGCAGCTCCAGGCACAGTGAAGCCCTCTGTCCCTGCCCAGGGCCGCCCAGCTGCTGGTGGGGTGGGGCCCTGTGTGCTCCATACCCACCCCCAGTGCTGCTGGGCCGTTGTGTCCACTCTCCCGGTCGATATCTTGTTATGTTCTTACCTTGGGTCTTACCAGGCAGCACCATCTGGCTGGAGGGGGGCACCCCGCCCACGGATGCTCTGCAGGTGAGTCTCCCCTGGCCCTGCCCTGGCGCCCTTGGTCCCACATGCTGCAGTGTGTGGGGCTATGAGGCAGCTCTCCAGGGTTATCGCCCGTGTCAGGGCCTGTCCCTGGAGCAGTGCTGGTCCCCTTCCCTCCCCCAGGCACTGGGCCTCGGCCTCCAATAAATCCCCACCCTCCCCACTGCTCATCCAACTTCATTTTTCACTTTTTTCAAAAATGCAAATACTAAATCATTCTAGAAGAATTGGGAAATTGGAAAGCAGAGGGTGTGGCCCCCCCCTCAGAGTGAGTAGCATCCCTGGGTGTTTCCTCGCAGCCCCTGCACCATGGTTCTGTGCCCACATACACTGCACACAGTGCTTGCCTGGGTATTCTGTGTCAAGTGTGGACCCTGCCGTACCCCAGGACACTTCTGCGTTCACCCATCTTCCCGTTTGCTAGGCACTCTTCAGAGCGTGGTTTGTGCCAGCTGCAGGGGGGCCCATCCCTTGCGCGTGTTAGTGAATCCCTGTCTGCAGCCGTCTCCTGGTATCTACAGCACTGGAAAAATCTCTGTGGCATCCCCATGAGCTCCTTACTCCCTGAGGTTTCCCGCTAGCACCCTCTCACTCAAGGCTGGCGTTGCACTCACCTGGTTATTGCATGCCTCGGCTCCCACAACTTGAGTGCAGCTGTTGGCATGTTCTGAGTGCGAGTGATGACACAGCACAGATAGCTCCTACTTCCCGCTGTGGGGGGCCTTCTCCCCAGCCCGTGTCTGTTCTGCCTGCCTCTTCAGTCGCTCCCTGCCCACCCTGGCTTCTGTGCCCCTCCCGCTGCCCTGCTTGGAGCTGCTCCAATAGCACACGGGCTTTCTGCAAGGGGACTTCCCGGAGCTCATGGGTGCCGGGCAGGGCAGCGGGTGCACGGTCCCAGGTGTCGCCCCGTGGGGAAGAGGCCAGTCGGCCCTTGCCTCCCTGCCCACCCCTCACTCACCACGCTTCTTCCCGCACAGGTAGCTGAGGACACTGTGGAAACGCTGGTTCCTCAGTCCCCCGCGCCTTCTGGCCCCAGGAGGATCTTCCTAGATGCCAACGTAAAAGACAACTACTGCCCCTTGGTGCCCCACACCATGTACTGCCTGCCCCTGTGGCCTGGCGTCAACATGGTGCTCCTGACCAAGGTACCGCAGCCCCCCGGCCTGCCCTGGCGACGCTCGGGCCGGGGCGCGGCTGCTCTGCTGGCCACCCCTCTTCCACCTGCCTCTGCTTGGCCCGCAGAGCCCCAGCATGCCCCTGGCCCTGGTGCTCTACCAGCTGCTGGATGGGTTCTCCCTGCTGGAGAAGAAGCTGAAGGAGGGGCAGGAGGCCGGGAGTGCACTGCGGTCCCAGCCCCTCGTGGGAGACTTGCGCCAGAGGATGGACAAGTTCGTCAAGAGCCGGAGCGGGCAGGAGGTTCAGGTGAGGCCCAGGGCCGGCGGCTGCCGTCTGGTGGCACATGGGACTGAGGGGCAGCGTCTGTCCCCTGCCCTGCCCCCAACACACTGAGGGGCCACGTGGCCTCCTGTGCGAGCAGCACCACGCAGTGGCGCCTGAGGGCCCCGAACCAAGCGTGAACTGTAACGCCCGCCTTCTGGACAAGGAAGCCCAGGTGACATGGCCAGTGCCACACCGTCATGAGCCCAGAGCCAGAGTGCCATGATTGAGTGATGGCTTGGGGCACCCTCTGTCCCTCCCTGTGGCCACCCCCAGGTGGAGCTTAGAGCCCCAGCAGGGAGCTGAGGCCAGGGGTGTGGGCAGCATGTCTGCACAGGGCCCAACACAAGCCGGCGGGGGGCCTTGGAGGAAGAGGGGCCGCCGGGGCCGTGCCGCTGCTGGTGCCTGGGTAACACACATCCTGGGGAGATGCCTGGTGCCCACTCTCAGGGAGGTCCTTCCCAGCCACCCCCAACACGTCAGACCTCCTCCCTGCCCCCGTGTCTCCCCAGGGCCTCTTCCTTCCCGGCACCTGCAGCCACTGCCCTGCTGTGTGTGTCCCCGGAGGGGCTGCCCTCGCTACCCAAGGCATTCACGGATGAGCCTGTGCCCTGCACTTGGCTCAGGGAAACTGCTCCATAGACAGCACCCGCAGAGGGAGGAGAGAGTGTGGTGTGTGGTGGGGCACGCCTTGTGGTGGGGCCAGCTGGAGGAGCCAGCTCTGGCTGGAGGCCTAGGGTCCTCTCAGGGCCCCGTGGGGAAGGGGTCTCCCTGAGCCTCACTGCAGGACCATGGGCAGGAAGCTGCCTCACCCCTGTCCTCTCTACAGAGCACCTGGCTGGAGTTTAAGTCCAAGGCCTTCTCCAGAGCTGAGCCAGGATCGCCTGGGGAGTAAGTCGTGGGCCCTGAGGGCAAGGGGCGGTCATCTAGGCTAGGGGCCCGTATCCCAAAAACGCCACGTCCCTCAAGGCCAAGGGGAGGGAAGGCTCGGGAAGCAGCTGCTGAGTAGGAGGAGGGTGCTGGGGAAACACCTGCTCCGGTGGAGCAGAGGCTGGAAGTCCCGGTGCAGGGGTGCGAGGCCGCCACAGCAGGCAGTGCAGGGCCTGGCCTCTGGCCACGGCAGCACCGGCACTGACTTGCATGCCACGCCCGGCAAGTCCCTTCCCCCTTAATAAGCAGAGGGACGAGACTGGACAAGATGCCACGTAGCAAGGCAACGTTGTATGGCGAGGAGGCCCCCCTCAGGCCTGTCGGCACTGCAAGGGTGCAGGAGCAGGGGTGCCAGCCAGGGCCGAGGCGCCCCCCCCCCCCCAGGCCCTGGCCGCCGTGACGCTCTGGCCCCGGCACCCAGGCTGCTCCAGGCGTGTGGGAAGGTGAAGCGGCAGCTCTGCGCCATCTACCGCCTCAACTTCCTGACCACGGCACCAGACAAGGGCGGCCCCCGGCTGCCGCAGCACCTGCAAGACCAGGCCCAGAAGCTCCTGCGGTAAGCGTGGCGTGGGCAGCGCCGGCGGGGCAGGGATCCGGGCGCAGGGCGCGTCAGGCAGCGGCACTTCCCTGGCAGGGAGAAGCTGAGCGACTGGAAGGACTTTCTGCTGGTGAAGAGCAGGCGGAACGTCACCATGGTGTCATATCCTGGAGCGCACACGCCTCGCGTCTGGGGGCGGGGCGGGTGGGGCTCCACCCTGGCGCAGCTGCCCTCTGCAGGAAAGCCGGCACGTGCCCTGCTGCAGCGTCACCCAGGACCAGCATTCCAGAAAGCCCCGCTGTCCCGTTCTTCGTGCCAGCGTTGGGCAGGCGCTAAACGCTGCAGGCCTTTGCTGAGGGCGCCCGGGGGCTTCCTGTGGCCCGCCTGGTGCCGGAGGGCCATGTCCTCCTCAGATGGCCACAGTACACAGTGACCTGAGAAGGCCCGCGGTGGACGTTTGTCCCTGCTTGAAAAGCCGTTGCCGAGACCCACTTGGCCCTTTTGTCGAGAAAGGCTGAGCTGCGTATTGGAAATGGGTTGTCCACGGAACTTAGGTAGAGCAGCTGTCCCTCTCCTGAGATGGCTGCGGTGTCAGGCCTCGGCCGCCTGAGGCTTTGGGTTTCACCAGGCAGGAGAAGGGGGACGCCAGGGACCTCCTTCCCTCCCGCCACTGCCCCTCCAGGGGAGTCTGTCCCCCTCCCAGGTGGGAGCCTTCCTGCCCTGGAGGCGACCTGTGGAGACTGGCGGGTGCGTTGGGCGCTGGGCTGGGCTGGCCAGTCAGAGCTTTGCTCACGCCGCAGCCCCACGCATGGGCAACTTGCATTCCTCCCATGTGGGAGTGATCCGATGTGAACGCCCCGTGCTCCTGTGAGACCCACACGTGCCTGTGTTAAATGTGCACAGGGAGGATCCCAGAACTCCTCAAGGCTCGAGAGCTCCCATGAGACAGGGGTCCCGAGCCTTGGCTCAGATGGGAGTCCGGGCGGAGGAGCATCCTGGCCCTCTACGGCCGCTGCTTGGCTGAACTGAAGCCTAGGATGAGGACAGAGGTGCACTCCCTGGCTCCTGGCTATGTATGCACCTTAACCCAGGCCCTCACCTACCTAGAAGACTTCCCAGGCTTGGTGCATTTCATCTACGTGGACCGCACCACAGGGCACATGGTGGCACCGTCCCTCAGCAGCAGTGACAAGACGTCCTCGGAGCTGGGCAAGGGGCCCCTGGCTGCCTTCGTCAAGACCAAGGTAACCACTCCCCGGCTGGAGGCCCACACCCGCCCCTGCCTTCAGCACACCCCCAGAGGCCTGCTGCCTTGGCTTCCCGACCTGAGGGGCCCAGGACCAGAGCCGGGCAGCGCCTCTCTGTGCGTCCTGCTGGGCCTGGGGCGGCAGCGTGCCCTGAGCAGGACTGGCTTTCAAGTATTTGTTGAAGTAGTTAACATGAAAGGGAAGGAGGTCAGTGTGGGCCTCAGAATTGAGAGCTAGGTGTTTCCACCAAGGTCCCCCTCTCCTAATCTAGCTGACCCTTCTGCATGGCTCCCTCGTGTGTTGGGTGAAGAGGGGGCCACCTCTTCCACTTTGTAAGCCAGACACATACTGGTGTGTGCATGCGGGAAATCTGTGCTGGTGCCTAGGCTGAGCTGAGCGGCCGACCTCGCTCTGCTTTCACCAGCTCTGGGTCTCAGGCGTTAGCCCGAGTTTCAGTTTCCTCATCAGACCAGAGCTAACAGCACGTTTTATGTATGGCACCACCGTGCAAGTTACGTGAGGGGACTGTAAATGTTGGCACAGCACGTGGCACAGACAACTCATCAGGCACCTACTGGCACCACCCCCACCCTCACCAGGCCCAGCCATCTGCCTGGAGACAGGTTTTCTGGGTCAGTTCCTGGAGACAGGTTTTCTGGGTGGGTCAGTTCCTGGAGACAGGTTTTCTGGGTGGGTCAGTTCCTGGAGACAGGTTTTCTGGGTCAGTTCCTTGAGGTAGGTTTATATCTTATTCTGGGCAGAGAACATTGCAAGTGCATTCCGCACGTTTCATTTCACATTATATCAGGTGCATTTCCTCCTGAGTTCTTTGTAAGCATCATGTTGCACTCCGTAATCGCCTCTCATGTGGATCTAACATAATTTACTTACCCACCTGTCAGTGTCTGGGCACTGAGATTGTCCCAGGCTCTCACGGTCATAAATAATTCTATAGGACACACCTCCTCTGCCCTCATCTCTGGCTGTCTCCTCAGTATGGATTCCCAGAAATGGAATCTCCAAGTCAGAAGGAGGAATGTTTGTAGGGTTATTGATAAGCATTGCCAGCTTCCTTCCGGAGAAGCACAGCTAAGCCCTGTGTGTGTCTGCCGATGTCATTCCACCACACACTGATCTGGCAGGGGGTGAGCCCACTCCCCTGCAGAGGCCTTGGTGACGGCGCCCACCACTAGGGGATGGGAGGGCCGAGCAGCCTGGCTGCCTCCCCTTGGGTCACTCAGCAGGCAGCCCCGGAGATGGCCCCTGCACTAGGCAGAACAGGCCCAAGGGGCCCACGGTGCATGGCCCACGGGAACTGTGTTTGCATCCCTTGGGAAGCCCTCGGTTGGGCTTTACCCTGGACAGAGGGCATGTGTGGCCCGGCGGGCTGCACGCTCCAACACGCTTCCCTGCACCTCCCTGGTGTGGAACCCATGGCTTCCGTTCCCAGCCCTGCAGGAGCCTGGGTGAGCGCCTGACCCCTGGCAGAGGAGGGCTTCCCAAGGGGCCACATCTGGACCTCCCATCACATTTATTCACCAGGACTCTGGCTACTTTTCTGGCCTGAGTAGTTGAGAAGTCAGTGGCTTAAGTGTAGAATCCTACGAAGTGTTGTTACCCATGTTTTATCCCCATGGTAGCTGCAAGAGTGGTCCCTCCCTCCGCCCATGCACCGGTGAGCTAAGCCCCACAGCTGGTGGCTCGCTGCTCTCCCTCTCCCTAGGCCACGGCCCCGCAGGCAGTGGTAAGTGTGCCACCCTCCTTCCCGCAGGTCTGGTCTCTGATCCGGAGGGCACGCAGATACCTGCAGAAGGGCTACACAACGCTGCTGTTCCAGGAGGGGGACTTCTACTGCTCCTACTTCCTGTGGTTTGAGAATGACATGGTGGGTGTGGCCAGGGCCCCGGGGCAGGGTGGCCTGAAACACTGCATTGTTGTAACCCCCTGACTCCTTTCCTGTGAATTGTGTTCTGCTATCCTCTCTTCAGTGCCTCTGGTCCTGGTAGAAGAGCAGGTAAGCTCTGTGAGCAGGGACTAGAGCTGAAGCAGCATTTTCACAAGGGCACGGAGCGCTGCGGTCCCCCGCCCAGTCGGCTGGCGCACTCTGCGGCGCACAGACGGGCGCACGGAGTGCACACTGGCACGCCCAGTGTGTAGGCAGACAGTCACGGCCGGAAGCAGTGAACCAACCTGCCCAGGGTGGTGCCACCCGTAGGGCTCGGATCCCTTGTGTCCTGGCCTTGGGCTGCTTCCCGTAGAGCTTCTGCGGTGCTGTGCCAGCCCGGGAATGGAGAGCCATTTCCTATGGTATGGGCGCTCGCTCTCTCTGCCTCTGCCTCTCTCTTCCTTTCCTTTCTCTGTTTCTCCGCTTGTCACTCCCAGTCGTTATTCCTTCCCTCTAGGGATCATTCCTTCTACCTCGTACAGCCCCTTGGTCTCTTGGTCCCCACACCCCTGCCCCCTCCTGCCACCTGCCACTGATCTGGGTCCACTGGTGGACACCTGCGTGCCAAGCTCCCCACTGGAGACCGAGTTCCTCCCCGGTGTCTGTAGGTGGTCGTTGTTGTTCCCACTTGAAAGGTGTGCAGTCAAGGTAACTAGAGGAGCACGTGTGTCCCGCTGCACCGAGCACACAGCAGGGCGGAGCCAGGCCCTGGGCCCACGCCCACGGCTCCCCCTCTCCTTCCTCAGGGGTACAAACTCCAGATTATCGAGGTGCCTGTCCTCTCTGACGACGTAGTCCCCATCGGCATGCTGGGAGGTGACTACTACAGGTGATGGCGCGTCGGAGGCCTCTGGGATCAGTGGGTGTCCTGGTGTTGGGTGCTGAGGCCAGCTGCCCCCTAGGGGAGGTGGGAGCGCCTCACAGGCTGGCCTGGCGCTCAGGGGGAGAGGAAGCAAGTGGAGCACACCGGAGGCCCTGCCCATCTTCCTGCTGGCGTGGTCTTGGTAGCACAGGGAGACATCTGTGCTGGGGTCCCAGGATGGGCGTCTGAACTGGGGCACGCTTGTCCTTAGCAGGCCTCGGTGAGGATGGCCCTGACCTGGGGCTGGGCCTCAGAAGTTTGGGTCAGTGGGGAGCCAGAGCAGATGTTGTCAGTCCAGGGCTGGAAGCCTCATGAGGAGACCAAGGGTGTGGGCATCAGAAGGTGGGGTGCCGCAGCCTGGCTCCTGAATCCTTTTCCTTTCACTCCCCCCACCCTAGGAAGCTCCTGCGCTACTACAGCAAGAGCCACCCAGCGGAGGCTGTCAGGTGCTACGAGCTGCTGGCCCTGCACCTGTCAGTCATCCCCACAGACCTGTTGGTGCAGCAGGCTGGCCAGCTGGCCCGGCGCCTGGGGGAGGCCACCCGCGTCCCTCTGCCCTAGGCCAGGGCACGCTGGCTGTGCCAACTGTGCTTGCAATGGTCCCCACAAGAAGAGGCGGCTCCTGCCCACAGTGGCATCCTGAGGGGAGCCAAGGCACCTGGACCACCGTGGGCACCCCCAAATCCGTCCCCCTGAGGGGGGTGGCAAGACACCGGTTGCCCTTTGTCTCCTCATAGAATCAGTGGGTCTGAGGTCAGAGATGGAGCTGCCTTTCCTTTGTCCCTGGGAGCCAGGAAGGGAGTCCCCAGGGGCTGAAGGCTCCTCTGCGGCCGTCTGAGCGGAGAAAGCTGCTTCCTGCCCCAGGCACAGGGGCCCCTAGGTTTCAGTTCCAGCTCTGCCACCTCCGCGCACAGCCCTGGACAAGTTTCTCAGATCCTGACCCTGTTCCCCCACGCTTAGAGGACCACTGAGCATGCAGTCGGTGCTCAATAAATGCTGGTTGTTGTCACCACTCGAGTCCAGCGTGCCTGTGCCTCTGGTCCCTTCTGTCAGGCTGGGGAGCCCTTGCAGAGTCCTGGCCCCTTCTCTTGGTCCACGCCGGGCTCACTTTTCCCCTAGGGCTGTGGTTTGGAGTCGTAGGCCTGGGCCCAGACATCGGATGTGCTTGGCGAGCGTAGACTATGATATTTGCTGACGTGTCCCGGACGGACATGAGGACAAGAAACCATCCGAGCACTGGGACAGAGGAGGCCCGCACTAGGGTTCGCCGACCGCGGACGGGAATGGCCACCTCGCACCGCGTGCCCAGGCCTTCTGCGCAGCTGCAGCTCACGCCAGGGCCTTTCCCTGGCGGGGGGCAGCTCTGGGGCGAACACAGGTGCTGGGGTGCTGGGAAGCTGGGGTAACACCCGCGGAAGGTGGCAGTGGAGAGCAGTGTCCAGAGATGACTGGGTCTGTGTCTCCCCCCCGTGTCCCGACTTGTGCACGGAAATTAAAAAGGGAAATGCTGACGGCAGAGAACATAGAAGCGCTGGGAGCAGCCAATAAGCCCACCACTGGCAGGGACTGCACGGGAGGTCCTGGTGTGCTGTGTCCCCGGCCAGGCCCCGCCTTCTGTGCACGGCAGCGCTCACACGGGTGCACACGTGGAATGCGACTCCGGCCCCCTCACGCAGTGTCAGACTGTGGGCCATGTGGCGGAGGCCGCGGTAACAGGGTCGCTCTGAGGCTCTGGGCAGTGGCTGTGGGAGCTTCCGAAGGGTACAGAACCGTCACGTGGGGCAGCACAGTGCTTACCTGGCCTGGCTCTGCCGCGGCCCCTGCCCGAGCCGCAGCACCCTCCTGTGCACAGTGGGGAGTTCTCCCGCCTTCCTGTACAAACAGTTGGATCAGTTTCACTCCGCTGAGTCCTGCAGGCGGCACAGGACTTCTGCCCGGTTCATAGGCAACCTGCTCCCCTGCTGCCCCGCGCAGACTCAGCAGGAGGAACGCCGAGCGCGCCCCCCGCCCCTTGTCCTGGCCCAGGGCCAAGAGCCAGCGCAGGGCTGCAGTTCCTCCCCTCTTCCTCCAGTCTCCCCGCCCCTCTCCCTTGCCTGGGTGGGGCCAGCCCACAGCGGACATGGCTGCCCGTGCTCTCCGCAGGGCCGCGGGCCCCTCTCCGTGCCCTGCCTGGAGACAAGCTCATGCAGTAGGCAAGGGACGCCTGAAGCCCGAGTACGACGCGGTGGTGATAGGAGCAGGTAACAAGCGGGACCCAGCCGAGCTGCCGGCGGGGAGGCAGGCCCGCGGCTGAGCTCCGCTCTGCTCCCCCGCCAGGAGTGTGGAGAGCCAGGCGCCCAGGGTTCGCTGTGCACTCTGCCATCAAGTTACCATGGGATCTGGGGCAAATTCTTGCCTTCTCGAATGACAAGAGAAGCTCCGTGAACTTAGGGGTTCCCGTGTCTTTCCTGCCAAGTTAGCCATTCCCACACGTTCTGGGAAAGTGTGTGGCCCCCCAGGGCCAGAAGGGAAGAGCCCTGGGGTGGCGCTAAGTGAAGGCCAGCCTCCCCTGTGCCAGGGTTCCAGTCACCACTCCGTCATGGCTCAGGTCGCTGTCGCTGATGGAAGCTGGAATCATTCCATAAAGGGACTTTGGGAAAACCAGAACAGCCTGAGACCCCACTGCGCATCCGCAGAGGGGACGCCCCACTGCCTGCCCCCTGGAACTCGGGTGGACGCTGCAGTGCTCTTGCCGCGCTTGGCTGACCCCCAGGCTCAGGAGTCCCAAGCCCGCTGGTGCCTGGGTGAGGCAGCAGGCCCAGGGCCAGGTGGCCTTCCCTTGGGGGCGTCCCATTCACGCTCACTCAGGGCCCCGGAAATGTTGGTTCCAGCTGAGTCTGCAGAGAGAAGCTTGGAACATGGCTCCCAAGTGGCATCCCTTGTATTTCTTCATGTATGTATATACTAACAGTCGTTGCAAGCTGGCAGATGTTGAACAGGAAGATTGTGTGTGCCTGTGCATCTATACATGCGTGCACCTACACATGCTTGTCCACATGTCCACACAGACACGGGTGTGTACATGTACACATGGACACATTGTGTGTATATACATGCACATCCACACATATCAGTGTGTGCATGTGCACATGTGCGGCACATGCCCATGCATACATGTGCACACATGTACACAATACACATAGGTGGTCAGCTCTCTGTGTCCATAGGATCCACAGGCACAGGTTCAACTAAACAGGGGTCATGTACCTTGTAGTTAAGCCAGCAGTGGCCATGTCCACACTGGACATGTGCAGACTTTTCCCATCATTCCCTAGGTGGTGCAGTCTAGCACCTATGCACACAGCACTTTCATTGCTTAGAGATTGTACATAGCCCAGAGGTGTTGAAAGCATCAGAGGACTACGTAGTTTATATGCAAAGATCACAGCACTTACCTGAAGGGTTTGAGCGGCCTCAGAGTTTGGTACCTGCAGGGGTCCGAGAACCATCCCTCCCCTCCGCCGCACAGAGGGATGCCTGGATTCGCATTTTCCCACCTCTGTTCCCTGTGTCCACCTTCCAGATACACAAAGGCCAATGGCCACAAAGACATAGGTAGTAGTCAGATGCACTGTTGGGAAGTGATGATTCTTGACTATTTATTCCCTTTGTTTTCAATAGAATGTGTTTAATTGTAAGTTGATCAGTTTTCATCTTTAACAATGGCTATTTCTGACAGCCAGCTCCCTAACTCCCTGGGCGGGTGGGAGCCAGCGCCAGCACGCCCACTAAGTGGGCTCTAGACAAGGAAGCCCCCTCGCCTCCTTCCACACCTGCTGTCTCCGGGGGGCCAGGTTGACCCCGCGGGTCACCAGCTGTCTTGGTGAGCTGCCCGCAGGTGTGAGTGTGCCCCTTGGGCGGCTTCTGTGATTGCCAGACAGACTGGAAGCTCAGGCTGAAGGCGTTTCAGGCCCGGGGCAGGAACTGAGTGGCATCTGCTGAGGTCATGGTGATGGCTGAGTCCCTGAAGTCACCGGTGCATGGCCGCACCTCCAAGATGACCCTGATTCAGTCATGGACTCAGTGTGCCTGAGAATGACCCAAGGGGCTTGGGAAAACACAGATTCCAGGGCCTGCTGTCTGGGGATTAGGATCCTGACGATGGGAGGTGACGCCCAGCACCTCAATCCTGCCAGTGCCACAGGGGCCACGCATGCTGCTGGAGGACCCCTGGGGGCAACCTGGGCCTGAGCCAGGCTGGCAGCCTCAGGGCTGGGGGAGGAGCCCTCGGCTGGGGGATTCCTGGACCTTTGTCATCTGAAGTCTCCCTGCCTGCATGGGCCTGTGCGTCGTGATTGAACTGGACCCGGTGGTCTGGAGGATTCTATCCATTTTCCAAGATTGGTGATTGGCACTCACTAATTACAAGACCAATGGTTCCCATATTTTATTACGGGCCTGCCCAGGTGTGGGTGCACTGCATGGCCCACGGGCTCTCCTCCTCACTTGCTGCATCTCCCGCTGCTCTGCTGCTCCGGGATCTAAAGCCTCTCTGAGACCAGGCCCCGGGTGAACAGCAGGAGTGGGCGGGACTCCCGACTTCCCCGCCTCTCCTTTGTTGTGTGCACCGAGAGAAGGCCCCCCAGGCGACTCTGTGCACCCGCTTGTGAGCCACCACCAGCGTATTTTTAAAACTGTCTTAGGAAAGGTTTCAAAAGTACTTAAAAATAGCACACCAGCCAGCACACTTTGAACATGAAATGCACCCATGTGGAGTAGCACCTGCGTTTCACCTCCAGGCTCCTGACATCCGTGTCTGTGAACCTGTGTGTGTGTGGCCCAGGACATGGCGTGAACGTGCATGTCTTCCCCAGGGTCCTGGACAAGAGGGGTTGAAAAGCTCAGTGTGAGGGATTCCCTCTGCAGATGCGAAGCTGGCTCAGTGACCTCTAAAATCCGGGGGTCTCCAGAAGGGAAATTTAAAAGGAAACCCACTCCGCCGCGAGGAAATTGACGGCGTGGGCCACCCCTGTCCGTGGCTGTGTCACATTAACCCCTGAGCACCTGCTTTGCGTCAGCCCTGGGTTGGTGCTCAGGGATCCTGGCGTCCCCTGACACCTGTAAAGGCTCTGAGCGACTGCCTGTCAGCAAGGAGGGAAGCAGGCTGGGGGTCCCCGCAAGGCCTGCCCCGGACTCCCTGAAATTGCCTGGGCCTGTTCTCTGCTGAAGAGCGAGTGTGCCTGAGCAGACTTCATTCTGGATCTAAATTCACATTTGGATCCCTGGGGATGGGCAAAGGCAGCCCTAGGCGAATAAACACTTTTGGGCCCAACCGCGCCCACCGTGAGCCACACAGTAGTTGTGCCCATGAGCTGCACTTGCCTGGCTGGCTGGCCGCCGGTTCCAGACCAGGCTGGGGACAGGGGACACGCCCACCTGCCAGCCACCTGCATTTGCCTTCCCTGCTGTGCTGTGCCATCAGACACAGTCCCCTGGTCCTCCCCTAGCAGTGGGAGCCCCGGTGATGCCACTGGGAAGCTTGAGTGTGTGTGTGGGGGGGGGTGCTGGTCATGATGGACTTTCACAGGGCTGAGCGACAGCGTCTGCCTGTCCTCTGCCCAGTGACGCTGTCTTCCCCTCCCCTCTGTCTCGTTGCAGGACACAACGGGCTGGTGGCTGTGAGTAGCTCCCACTTGGCTCCCCTTCGGTGGCCCCCAGGCCTATGGCTCTCAGCAGCTGTGGGGTGGGCTGGAGCAGGGAGCAGGTGCAAGCTAGCAGCATAAAGGCAACCGCAGAGAGGAAAAGGCAGCTGGTCCAGGTCCCCGGTGCTGAGCAGGACTGGATGGACAGTGCGCCTCCCTGTCTGGCCTTAAGCTCGTGGTTGCTGCTGTGCCCCGTGGGAGGGTCAGGGACTCTCAGAAGCAAGTTGGTGAAAAGGTGGGAAAGTGTGTTACCCACGCCGCCTGGGAGCAGGCTGGAGCCCGAGGATTGGGTCCCTGGGGCTGACTCGTAGCTGTGAGCAGTCTTCATGTAGAGAGCCCTGTGCTCCCAGCTCAGTCTGAGACCTATCCCCTGGAGTATACAGCACGGCATGTCCAGAGAGACCTGGAAACAGAGGAGAGGCGGCCGGGCTAGCAGAGGCCTGGGGCCCCTCTCTGTGGCACAGCTGGCTTCTAGACCCCAGGCTGAGCCAGCGCAGGATCCCAGCTCAGGCCCTGCTCCTTTAGCCTGAGTCCGTGAACTCCCTAGGAAGCCACTGAGAGCAGTCAAGGCCACAGGACGTGGAATCTATCAATTTGGGGGCGCTCAGAGAAACAACATGGGGTGCTGAGGGCCTGATGCTCAATCTGAGTCCTGCAGGTGACACATCCATTCCACACGCACGTCTTACAGGGAAACTTATATGACAACTGATCAGTAATTTCATTTTCTTGTTTAAAGGCACAGAGACAGAGGGACACCACAGTTGGGGCGGGGGGAGAGATCTCCCATCCACTGGTTCACTCCCAAAATGCCCACAACAGCTAGGGCTGGGCCAGGCCAAAGCCAGGAGCCAGGAGCTCCATCTGGGTCTCCAAGAGCAGGCACTGGGCTCAGTGGTCAAGATGCTCCTTGGGATACACACATCTCATATCGGAGTGCTTGGCTCTGAGTCCCCACTCTGTTTGCGATTCCAGCTTCGTGCTAAAGCACGCCCTGGATGGCCCAAGTACTTGAGTCCCTGCCACCTACATGGGAGATGCAGGTTGAGTTCCAGGCTCCTGGCTTCAGCCTCGCTCAGCCCCACAGCTACAGCATTTGGAGAGTGAACAATGGATAGACGATTTTTTTTTTCTCTCTCTCTCTCTGCTATTAAGATACATTAAATTTTTTTTAATCTGGATCTCCCATCTGGGTTACGGGAACAATCACCTGCTGCCTCCCAGGAATGCATTGTCGGGAAGCGGTAGTAGGAAGCAGAGCCTGCACTTGAACCCCGGCACTGCAATATGGGATGTGGGTATCCCAAGCGGCATCTTAACAGCTAGGCCAAATGCTTGCCCTGATCTGTAATTTACAACATTGATTTTCTATTCCTCAAACAAGATCTCATCTCCCAGCTCTGCCACTTTCTGTCCATAAAGCTTAAGACTAATCCCTCCTCCTCTCTGAGCTGGTCAAGGGAGAGTAACAGTGCCTCCCGCACGGAGCTGCTTGCAGGTCGAGGTCTCGTGGCTCGAGGACCTGGCCGTGATGCTTCTCACACACCGGGGCTCCTGTGATGAGAAGCTGCCGGCCGAGGAGGCTCGTGTGGATGTCCCTCAGCCACAGAGCGCCAGGAAGGTCCCGCGGCTGCTCTGCTCGGCTTGTTACCCAGTGCAGTGAGGGAGACGCACCCCCGGGGTCCTCGGGCCGTCTCAGCAAGAAAGAAACTTTTCCAGGGTGTGAGCTTAGGTGGATTTGGAGGGGGTCTAAGAAAGTGGGGTGTGCTCTCAATTCTAGGCTGTCAGAAATTGGGACAGCCCTCGGACCCGGTATCTCAGCAAATCTTAGACCCGGAAGGGGAGACTTGCGTGAGGAATTGGGGAAGACGTAGCAGCCCCTTGTTCTAGCTGAGGGCGCAGGTGTCTGGGGTCCTGTAGGTGCCACTGTGACCTAGCTTTCATCTGTGCTGAGAACTGTACTGTGCTTGCTCCGTCTCATGCATCATGGTCCCAGAGGCGCCGTGTTCGAGGTGGTCGTTCTGTGAAATGACCATGGCCAATGGGAGAATAACACGGCCCCTCCGTGTGCTTCCCAGCTCAGGGCTGCTCCTTTTTCCTCCTCCGCGGGGAGGGGTGTTCAGAGGATAGCTCCTGGGATCCCCGACACGGCCGCTCATTGCTCTGGGACCCCGAGATGAGCCGTTCCCCTCTCTGAAGCTGGGTGTTCTCATCTGAGCGCCTACCTCTAGGAGGGCAGAGCGCATGAAACGAGATGACGCCTTCGCGGTGCTGGGCCACGGTAGTGGCTGCCAAGTGGACTTGTTTTAAAGGTCGGACTTCTGCACTGCATTCTGGGACGTCGTGTTGTGTTCTTGGGGAGACCAGCACTGTGGGACTAGAGACTCACAGCCAGCTCCAGGCAACAAAGATATATTGTTTCCCACTAAGTTGGGGGGAAACTAAGGGGCCCCTGCATCACTGCCCCCTGTAACCACAGCCTCACGCATCACACCCACCCCCAGCGCCGGGACTGTGCTAAGCCCCATTTAGGGACCGACTGTTCAAGCTCACAGCAGCCCGATGGAGCAGGCAGAGCGAGTACTGTTACGTTCAGGCACCTGCAGGAAGAGAACGAGCAGCTGACCCGAAGCAGCCTGGCTTCACCTTCCGAGTCCAGCCAGCATGGGACAGGGTGGGCAGGGTGCAACGTGAGTGTCCAGGCGGCAGGCCTCTAGGGAGGGACAGTGCCCTTGTGCCGGGAAGGAGAGGGCAGGGGCAGGCATGGCAGATCTTAGAAGACATCTGGGAAAGTGGGGATGGAAGGGGAGTGAAGGGAAGGCACTCCCAGGGCAGGAGCAGCACGAGCTGGCCCCGTAGTGAGGACCCGAAGGTGCAGGTCAGCCCCAAGAGTCCCGGGCTTTCCCGTGGGTAATGGGGGAGCCCTGTGCCCCTCAGGCGGCGTACCTGCAGCGACTGGGGGTGAACACGGTGGTCTTCGAGAGGCGCCACGTGATCGGGGGCGCAGCTGTCACCGAGGAGATCGTCCCAGGTGAGCCAGGAGAGGCGGTGTGGGGGGTGCGGGAGTGACGGCTGGTGACTGACACCACCTGGTTTCTTTCCAGGGTTCAAGTTCTCCCGAGCGTCCTACCTCCTCAGCCTGCTCAGGCCGCAGATTTACACCGACCTGGAACTGAAGGTAGAGCAGCCCCGGGGGGCTGGGAATGGTGGTGGGCAGAGCTCCATGTCCCCCACCCTCCATGGGATCCCTGTGATGCCTGTGATGTGCCAGGGTGATGCCCCCACCCCCACCTGGGGCCTCCCTCTCTCCCTTCTGAGGACCTGTCTGGCCCACATGGGGGCCATGCCTTCCACCCAGGGTCTTAAAATATGGAATCAACTCAGATGTCCATTAACTGATGACTGGTTAAGAAATGTAGTATAGGAGCCGGAACCGTGGCTCACTAGGCTAATCCTCCACCTTGCGGCTCCCGCACACCGGGTTCTAGTCCCGGTCGGGGCGCCAGATTCTGTCCCGGTTGCCCCTCTTCCAGGCCAGCTCTCTGCTGTGGCCAGGGAGTGCAGTGGAGGATGGCCCAGGTGCTTGGGCCCTGCACCCATGGGAGACCAGGAGAAGTACCTGGCTCCTGCCATGGGATCAGCGCGGTACGCCAGCCACAGCACGCTGGCCGCGGCGGCCATTGGAGGGTGAACCAACGGCAAAGGAAGACCTTTCTCTCTCTCTCTCACTGTCCACTCTGCCTGTCAAAAAAAAAAAAAAATTGGGAAATTCCACAGAAAAATGAGACCTTTTTAGAAAAACACACTTTGCTCTGCCCTGCCCCCATCACTTGCTGGAGTCTCACCCGAGCCTCCTGGGACACCTGCCTGCGGTGAGAGCAGCCTTGTGAGCCCTGCTTCTGCCAGCGGCAGCTGGAGCAGGAGGCGGGCACCGGGGACTGCCGCCTCCCCTGGCCACTGGGCTGTGCAGAGGGGATCCTGGGAGCCTTTGTGCAAGGCTTGCCAAGCCCTGGTGGAGCCTGACCAGGGCCTTCAGGCTCTCAGGTCTTTGCCCCACCCCTGCCTCACTGTGAGCCCAGGGTTGAGGCACCTGCCAGTCCTGTCTACAGTGAATTTGCTTCCACAGTGGCCCCACACGAAGCGGCAGAGTCCGTGCTGGGAGGGCAGAGCCCCTGCACTGGGGGAAGGGAGACTTCATCCCCCGTGTCCCACCTCCCTCCGGGCCAGCTTTGACCTCACGGCCAGAGGCAACCCCTGCCCTCCCTCAGAGACCTCCAGGTCTCAGCTGTGTGCCTTTGCTGCCTCCTTCTCCTGAAAACCTGTAGGAGCCAGGACTCTGAAGCCAGCAGGTCCCCAGCAAGGCCTGGGGAATGTGGGGAAGGGGGAGTCCCCGGCTCTCGGGGGCAGGTCTGGTTCGGGGGTGGGGGTCTCTGGGTCTCTGTGAAACAGGAGACCCTGAATTTGACTCTGTCCTGAAGTCCCCCAGACCAGTGTTCCCTCAGCCACCTTGCCCCTTCCCTGCTATTCCCTCCTGGGCTGGCTGTGCACGCTGAGCCATCTCCTGGGGGAGCCCAGGAGGTAGGCGTGGGGGGACTGCTTGTTGTTCTGTTTACCTCAGCGGAGAACCCCATGGTAGGTCTAACCCAGGGATCGTTGAATTTTCTCCTTCTTACTCTGCAGTTAAAACCACCAAGAATGCCACAGGCTTCATACAAGAGAAAGTCCTGGAACCAAAACTTACTCACATTCCATGCATTACCCTTGAAGTAACTCTTGGGTTCCCTCCGGCTCCCATGCCGGGGCGGTGGGAGGGAGGCTATGGATTTGTACATCAGGCGAGTGTTTCTGAGACACCTCAAGGGTACAGCAGTGAATCGGGGAGGCAGAGGGTCTGCTCTTAGCAAGAGAAATTCAGATAGACAGGGATAGTACCAGGAAATAAAGAAACGAGGCAATAGAACAGAGAGAGAGGTAACCCGGAAGTCCTCCTTGAAGAGGTGACATTTGAATGCCAAGAGGTCATGAGCCACGCGGCCACTGGAGCAGAGAGAATTTCGGCCAGAGGGCAGTGGAGGAAGGCCGCTGTGGCCAGAGCAGCCAGGTGATGCGCAGGGGCGAGGGGACGGAGGCTAGTGCAGACAGGGCCTTGCGGCCAGGACCAGGAGGCTCACTCCACACCAGTGCTGCGGGAGCTCAGCAGAGGTGTTTTCTCAGAGAGCAGTGATGGCCTTCACGACGTGGCACCATCAGGCTGGTGTGGGTCACGGTGGGGACGGGAGTGGACAGCGCGGGCCAGCACGGCAGCTGCTGCAGCGCTTCTCAAGACGGGCTCAGGCTGAGGGCAGCAGACGTGACAGAAATGGCCAACTTCCCAGGTGGCGTGCATGACACGTGGCAATGCATGGGACATCGAGGGTGAGGGACAGAGGAGCTGAGGATGCCTCCTGAGGTTAAAGAATCCACTGTGGGGTCGGCGCTGTGGCGAAGTAATCCTCCACCTGCAGTGCCAGCACCCCATATGAGCACCGGTTCTAGTCCCGGCTGCTCCTCTTCCAATCCAGCTCTCTGCTGTGGCCTGGAAAAGCCATGTAGAAGATGGCCCAAGTCCTTGGGTCCCTGCACCTCCGTGGGAGATCTGGAAGAAGCTCCTGGTTCTGGGCTTCAGATCAGCTCGGCTCTGGCTGTTGTGGCCATTTGGGGAGTGAGCCAGCAGAAGGAAGATCTTTCTCTCTGTCTCTCCCTCTCACTGTCTGTAACTCTACCTCTCAAATAAATAAATAAATAGAAGAATCCACTGTATGTACAGGGGCAAGCGGGAAGCTCCCCCAACTCTCCAACTTAGTCGTCTCGGTGTTAGGACGGACCACATGGTCTCCCGGCCCGAACCCCATCAGTGTGGGAACTGCTAAGAAGCGGAGCGCTCAATGCCATGTGGAGCCTCTGCACCTGTAGGGTTCCTGGTTTGGGCGGCTCCAGCTCCAGTCGCCAGCAGGGTCTTTCTGCCTGGCTAACGCTTCTCTCTCGCCGTGCCCTGGAGCCGTCCACTGTCGGCAGCGTAGCTGTCAGCTTTTGATCGACAGAGGACTTGCTGCCTGCTCTGTCTACAGTGGGGGATGAACAGGAGAAAAGCAGAGCGAGCCCCTGACCTCAGGGAGCTGACCTTCCGCAGGAGGGAGAGGAGCTGGCCATGTGGCGACAAGTGCTTCGGAGACAAGCCATGCAGGTTGGGGGCAGGGACGAGGAAGTGGACTGCAGATCTGGAGCCCGCGAGCCCTACTGCCCCCGCGGGCTCCAGATGCTTGTGGAGGGTTCTGTGAGCCAGGCAGGCCTTGGTGAATCAAGTCACGCTTTAACTGCACCAGGGGACCTCCATTGAGAGCATTCCTAGGGTAAGTGCCCCTACAAAGTACACACAAGTTTTCCGTGTAAATAATTGATCTTCCTTGCAAGTGCAGATTTTCACGCAACCAGTGCTTTCCTGTGTCTTCCTCAGTTTGGGCTATTTATTTCTGCAGTAGGGCAGTTCTAACCTAGTGCTGAGAGCCAGGGCATGGCAGGCACAGAGATCTTATTTTGAAGCCCAAGTCCACCTCGCAGAGTGACCAGGGACAAGGTTTTTAATTTCTCTGAACCTGCATTGTTACCCTTGTACAAAGAGGGTTGTAATTCTTCCAGAGTCATTGTCGGCTAATTATTATAAACTCGAGGATGGTCTCTGGCACAGGGAATGGTGTGATGTGGCATGGTGTGGTATATAATATGTTGTAGCATGGCACATTATGGTATAATATGGTATATGGTACAATATAGCATGGTTTGGTATATAGAATGTGTGGAGTAGTTTGGTAAGTAGTGTGTGGAGTGATATGGTGTGATAAAGTATATGGCATATTGTGGTATGGTATGCTGTGGTTTGATATATAGTATATGCTGTGGCATGGTGTGGTTTGGTATAGTGTGGTGTGGCGTGGTGTGGTTTGGTATAGTGTGGTGTGGCGTGGTGTGGTTTGGTATAGTGTGATATGGTGAGGTGTGGAATGGTGTGGTGTGATATGCCTTATTCTGATACAGTGTAGCAATAAACTTTTTTTTTTTTAGATTTTGTTTATTTATTTGAAAGAGTTACACAGAAAGAGAAGAGGCAGAGAGAGAGAAAGAGGTCTTCCATCCGCTGGTTCACTCCCCAGTTGGCCACAACAGCTGGAGTTGTGCTGATCCGAAGCCAGGAGCCTGGAGCTTCTTCTGGGTTTCCCATGTGGGTGCAGGGGCCCAAGGACTTGGGCCATCTTCTACTGCTTTCCCAGGCCACAGCAGAGAGCTGGATAGGGAAGTGGAGCAGCCAAGACTTGAACCAGTGCCCATATGGGACGCCGGCACTTCAAGCAGTGGCTCTACCCACTACGCCACAGCGCCGGCCCCAGGCAATGGACTTCTGATAAACTTATGTTACAGAAACAGGAAGCAGGGCCACATTCGGGAACCACACACAGGCACCTAACTGGCCACAGGAGTGCCACTGGAGGAGGCTCGGGCACAGGCGGCAATCCCTCAGCTGCTGCTCTGTTTGTGTTCTGCAGAAACACGGGCTGAGGCTTCACCTCCGAAACCCGCACTCCTTCACCCCCATGCTGGAAGAGGGCACAGGGAGCAGGGTGCCCAGGTCCCTCCTGCTGGGCACAGACACAGTGGAAAACCAGAAGCAGATCGCACGCTTCTCACAGAAGGACGCCCAGGTAGGGAAAGTGACCGGTGACCGCCGTCCCTGTCCCTCGCCAGCCTGGAGGTGGCTGTTGAGAGGAAATGGGCCTGCTTGGAAATCCCCTAGAACACATTGTCCAAAGGCCATGGGGGCTTGGACAGGCCCCTCTGCCTCCACGGGAGGGCTCTGCACCCGCTTCCATCTCAATCAGTGGGAGGAGAGGGGATGGAGCATTGGGGTTGAGCCCAGCAGGTGCGGGGGGCCTCGGACCTGTGTGTGTCAGGTGTGTGTCGCCTGCTGGGTTTCCTGGGCCGGGCAGACGCTGTGTGTGCCCATGTCCCTCCCACCTCCAGGCAGAATTCTAAGTGGGTGTCCATATCAGAGTGCACAGAGGCGCAGACGGAGACGGAGGGAAGAGGAGGGTCAGCTAAGGCTAGAATGGAGTGCACCAGGACCTTCAGGCAGGAGAACGAAATAAGGATTCATTCGAGTCGGCCCCAGGCCCCTGCGGCCCAGGGCAGGAAAGCATCGCGCGACGTGCGGTTCTGGGAAAGGAAGACTGCCATCATGGGAACACAGTCCCAGGGACTGCATCCTGGGACCCTCGGGTGGCTCTGCCCGACGAGTCCCCGGATGACGTCGCTACTGAGTGTGCAGCATAGAAAGTGTCCAAAGGGCCATTTTTGTGCCAAGTCTGGCTATCAGCTGAAGGCGTAGTATTAAGCCATATCCCAGTGGAAATACGTTTATAAGAAGAATCTATGCTAATACAATCCAAGTGTGTTGCTCCCTGTTGTGTTAATCTAGTGATGGGCAAAACCGAAACAGCCCCAGGCACAGCGCACGCTGCTCTCTGGCCAGCAGTAGCCAAGCCTGCTGATGAGCAGAATCACCTGTGGAGCTTGGTGTTTTTAGTTTATTGTTTTAAATTTATGTATTTGGGAGCCAGAGACACAGAGTTCCTATCTGCTGGTTCACTCCCCAAACGTCCAAACTCCCCAAACGTCCAAAGCTAAAGATGCCCAAACCTGAGCTGGGGCTGAGGCTGAGAGCAGAGAGCTCCATTCAGGTTTCCCACAGGGGAGTCAGGGACCCGGTTACTCGAGCCATCGCTGCTGGCTCTCAGGGTCTGCAATGGCAGGAGTCAGGAGCCAAAGCCAGGCTATGCCAGTGTGGGGCACAGATGTCTTAACTGCTGGCCTAAATGCCAGCTCGAGGGAGCTCAGCTCTGAAAAAGTGGATTGTGCTGCACCTCCACTGTCCCTGCTAATGCTGCCCGGCTCAGGAGCACGGGGCTGGGGCGAGGGCCTGCAGGCCGGTGGCTGGGCCCGCACAGTGGTGATCCCACAAGCAGGAGGCACCGGCCCAGCTCCCATTGCAGGGGGGTAGAAGGGGCCCGATCCCTGGTCCTGTCCTTGCAGGTTGTCACAAAAGGCCTACTCTGCAGGAAGCCCCTTAACTTCACTTCTACCCAGGCCTCTCAAATGTCCATCCACACACAACCTTTCCTTGTGCAAGGCTTCTTGAAATTCCATGTGTAGAGAAGAACCAAGTTAAAAGCTCTGGGCTGAGAATCAAGAAAGGGCTCTGGTGGCCCCAACCTCCCTCCTGGCTCCTGCAACCCACCCGGTGAAGAAAGGGTGTGGTCCAGAAGCCGGGCAGGAAGAGATGGTGAGAGGTGAGAGATGCAGGCGGGGCGCCTGTGTGTGGCCAGGTAGTGTGTCAACGCTGCAGGGCAGGAGAGAGCCAGCAGCGATCTGGGAGATGGGGTAAAGGACAGAAGGGCAAAAGGCCATGAGCAGAACCTTCTAAGGGACTCCGTGGTTTATCAGAGACCACACCAGGGACCCGGCCAGTTTTTGGTGGCTGCTGACTGGTCTTAGCCAGCATGAACCTCTGGTCCCTGTCACCACCACAGGTGGCTCTCCCACTGCCCAGGTCTCCCGACTCCTCTGGCACCCTCTCCCTGGTGTTGTCATCAACTCACAGACCTAGGGCTGGATGACTCTGCAGAGCAGGGCCTGGGTGCCTCCAGGGCTCAGCTGGGGGACAGGCTGGGGGACCGGTCCTCATAGGATTCGGGCTAAGGGGCCCTGACTTAGAGCTCTGTTCCAGGCCTTTCCCAGGTACGAGGAGTTCCTGAGCCGCTTGATCTTAGCAATTGACCCCCTGCTGGACGCAGCCCCTGTGGACCTGGCGGCCCTCCAGCAGGGCCGCCTGCTGCAAAGGCTCAAGTCGCTGTCCACACTCATGCCTCTGCTGAAGGCAGGTAAGTCCCCAGGCGTGAGAAGTGACCCTCTCGGCCGGCGTGTGAGCCTGTGTTCCTGATGCCTGGATGGCACCCTTCCCCTCCAAGGCAGCCCCAAGGGATGTTCAGAGCACTTTACTGAGAAAGTCTTAGTCTAAAAATAGAGCCTTCCTCGTTATCTACACTGGGTTGGTTCCAGGACCCCCTGAAGATACCAAAATCCTTGGATGCTCATCTCCCTTATGTAAAATGGCATAATATTTATATATAATAGATGCACATCCTCCCTTATACTTAAATCCTCTCTAGGTCAATTATAACACCTCATACAGAGTAAGTGCTGTGTGAACGGTTGCTATACTGCATCGTTTGGGGGATGATGCTGTTGGGGTTCTGCTGGGTGAAGCTGGTCAAACCCAGCACAGAGCTCGTCACCAAAGCCATGGCTAGAATAATAAACAGGGAGCAGCAGGACTCTAAGAGCTTCCCCCATACAAGAGGGATGCTAGATTTGGGTTTAACAAGAAAATGTTCTATGATCAATTAGTGATGTCTGCCGTGGGAATCAGAAAGGAAGGCTCACCAGGCATGCTATTATTTTCTAACACCCTTTAGCAGATGCAGATCAGCTTAACTTCTGTATCCTAGAAAAATACTCAAGCAGTTGGCTATGGAAGCACACACACTACAAAACTCCAGTGACAAATAAAAAATAAGCCTGTATTCCCATGTGTCTGTGTGGCTCGGGTGAGCCCCTGGCCCAGCTGATCTGGGCTGGTCTCGCGCACGTAGTCGTGGCAGAGGCAGCTCTGCTCCCAGTGGCTTTCATCCTCCTCCTGAAAGCAGCATGCTAGACTGGCCATGGACTTCTCACGTCAATGGAGGGAGTTCAGAGGGCAAGCCCCACATTCAGGCCTTTCGCAGGCCTCGGTTTGTGTCACATCTGGAAACATTCCCCAGGCTGGGCAGGGCGTGGGTGAGTGCCAGCTACAGAGAGTGGGTGGCACTGCCGGGTTACACAGCCAGGAGTGGGGAATTGGGGAGAGGTGGAAGCTATCACAAATGCATCTCAGAGCACCATCCAATGCATTGACTCAACAGCTGCTGTGTGCCAGGCCCAGAACCAGGCATCAAAGCCCCAAGAGCTGGGGACCATGACCCCTGCCCTCAAGGCATTGGTGACCAGTTACTCTCAAAAGTGACCTGAACCCACTACCAGAGGGATGGGTTAGCCAGCCTCAGGGTGTTTGTTGCCTCCAGGTTCGAAGTGAGGGGGTGGGGGCAGGTAAAAGATGTCCAAAGCTAAACCCAGCAGCCAAAGGGTGATCGGTTCCTGTGAAATGCTCTCTGTGCCTCGTTCATCCTCCCAATAGCCCACGTTACAGATACGGCCATGCTGAGAGGCCAAGTCCTTTTTGTGTTGCTATGATTGCCTGGCACTGGCAGCAGGTTTAACAAGAGGTCCATCGTGGTGAACAGGAGGCTAGAGACAGATGGGAGCATGCCAGGCTCCCTATTTATAGAACCAGGAGGAGACAGCATCAGTCCACCTGTGAAGTGGAGCCCATGACCTCATTGCCTCTACCAGACCCCATCATGTCCGCACCACACATGGGGACCAAGCCTCCAGCACAGGGACCTCCGGGGAGCAAACCACAGCCCAGGATCTGTTGCCTGCACTTGCTGTGCCACGCGGCCTCCCACCCCCACCTCCCGGCCTCCCCCCACGCCCCTGCCACCCCAGCCAGGTTGGAGTCTCTGTGCCGCCTGCCTCAATGAATGCCGTGTGACCCCTCTCCTAGGCCGCATCCTGGGAGCGCAGCTTCCCCAGTACTACCAGGTGCTCGTGGCTCCCATCTCCAAGGTCTGTAACTCCCGGCCACCTCCCAGGCCCCACCATACACTAAGGGGGACCCTCCCTCCCCTCAGGCCCCTGAGGCCCCTGAACCCACTCCCTGCTCTTCTGCTGTCCAGGTGCTGGATCACTGGTTTGAGTCGGAGCCACTGAAAGCCACTCTGGCCACAGATGCTGTGATTGGAGCCATGATGAGTCCCCATACTCCAGGAAGTGGGTGAGCGAGGGGTGGGGGCGGCAGAAGTGGAGCAGAATGAGGACAGCAGTGACCACGACCTCCCCTCAGCATGAGCCCCATGAGCCAAACACTTGATGCCTCATCGGCTTAACCCTCCAAGCAATGTCTGAGAACTGTAGTTCAGAGAGGGGCGTTGTCTTGCCCAAAATCACACAGCTAATAAGTGGGGAAGCTGACTTCTAGCCCAATTTGAACTCCCAAAATCTTCCCTATTTACTGCTCTGTGCTGTTTCACTAAGAAAAGCCTCGCCCCCTCCTCGCAGTGTGATAGCTCAGCAGGAATGCCTCCTTTACTCCCTTCCTGCCCCTTCCACTCTTCCTCTCCTCACACTCCCAGCCTCCTACAAAGCCGGCTGTCACTCCTCTGCCACTGTTCTGTTCACACGCACACACACACACACACATACACATACATGCATACACAGACACACACATACATACACATACACAGACATATACACAATGCACACATGCACACATACATGGATAGACATGCACACACATACACACGTGTGGCAGCACAGGGAACTGCCTTTCTCAGGGTACATGGGATGTGCGCTTTCAGCCCAGTCCGAGAGGTGGCAGTCAGACACAGTGAAGACTGTGGTGATGGGATTACTTGATGAGCCCCTTGTATATCAGGAAAGGAGGGGTGTGTGTGCATGTGGTGTGCCTATGTGCTTCTGCATGTGGGTGTCCCTGTGTGTGCGTGTGTATGTATTGTGCATTTGTATGTGGATCATGTGTGTGTGCCTGTATGTTTATGTGTGTGCACCTGTGTTTCTATTGTGCATGTCTATTTGCGCCTTTGTGTACATGTGTATTCTGCATTTGTGTGTGCATGTGTGTCTGTGTTGTGCATTTGTGTGTGTACATGTGGGTATGTGCATGTCTGTGTATGTGTGCATGCATACTGTACATCTGTGTATGTGTGTGTGTATATTGTGCATTTGCAGGTGCATGTCTGTGAACGTGTGTGTGTTGTGCATGTGTGTGTGTGTGTGTGCTGCCAAGTGTTGCTCCATTTCCAGTGCAGCGGAGGATGCAGCAAGAAGCTGTCATGTGGCTTTTCTCCCCGGGCAGGAGCACATGCCGTGGCAGGATTGTCCTGCACACGGGACGCCGGCCCCCAGGGCCCAGGGCCGGGGAAAGGGCTTGGCGGCAGCTGCTACCCCTCGGCCGAGCTCTGCGGCAGCCCAGCCAATCCGCACCTCCCACCAGGGGCCTCCAGTCCTTTTCTCTTTGGGTCTCTGGGAGGCTCAGCTCCTGCGCAGCTTGTGAAATGTGCCTTCAAGTGATTTGTTTTTATCTTGGCTCTTTCAATAAACACTGATGAGCACATGCCCGTGCCGGCTGCTAGGGTAGGATGGTGACCAGATCAGGAACCATAGTGGGAGGGAGAGACTCGGAGCATCAATGGAAGTGTCGAGAGTGTAAGATACGAGGCTGAACAGGGGGCCTAAGGGCAGAGAAGGCCTCCGCGGGGAAGAGATGTTTTTTCTGAGACCTGAAGGAGCAGGAGAAATCAGCTAAGCAGAAGAGGAGTGAGGAAGGCTCCAGGCTGCCGGAGAGCAGGGCCCAGGCTGGAGTGGAGGGGAGGAGTCTCCACCCAAGGACCTGAAAAGGGGTGGCTTGGAAGGAACGTGGGTGCCCAGGCCGCAGGGCTTGCAGGGGCCTGGCCCATACCCTTAGGGCAGCAAGGGGAGGAGGACTGAGCATGGCGGGCGTTGGGACGGGGCTCTGAGACCTGCAGGGACAAACATCTGCAGGGTGGAAGCACAGGCCAAGGTGGTGCAGTCGGGGCAGCTCTGTGCAGCCTAATGGAGAGAAGAGGGGCTGCAGGGAACCGGTGGCTCCGAGTGCCCTTCAGAGGCTGAGCCGGCAGCGTTCAGCTGGTTGCTGATGAGGAAGGACGGGTAGGGGTCAAGGTTGACACCTATGTTTCTGTTGGAACCTGTATTCACCGGGAAGGGGAAGGGGTGTAGGGGAAGGGAATGTGTTGAAGTGGATACGTGTGGGGGTAGCTACACGTGCAGCTGCAGCCCAGGGGAGTGCTGCGATCCCCCAGAAGGCACTCGGGATTTGCAGGTAGACGTGGACATGTGGGCAGCGAGTGAGGAATGGGAGAGCAGAGTGCTCCTGCGAGAGCCCTGAGCTCCTTCCAGGGCTGGCGGGCAAGGGCTGGGGGGAGGGGAGCTGAGAGGGCACTGCAGGCGCAAGGCGGCAGGGAATATTCGTGCCTCAAACTCCACCGAGAGGTTGAAAGCCACCCACAATCCCCGATTCCGTCGCTCTGCCTCAGGTACGTGCTGCTGCACCATGTGATGGGGGCCCTGGAGGGGAGGCAGGGCGCCTGGGGTTACGTCCAGGGTGGCATGGGCGCCCTCTCCGAAGCCATCGCGAGCTCAGCTACCGCACACGGAGCCAGTATCTTCACTGAAAAGGTGCAGCACCCCACCCCCGACCTTGGCTCTTGGCAGGGATCCCAGGGTGCAGCAGTCTGGGTTCAGGTGCCTCGTGCTGATGACAGAGGCGGGATTCAGAATCCAGAACTAGGGCTACACAGCCTGTTTCGTGGCTGCGTAGTTGTCACTGAGGTCCCAGTCCTTCCGACCACCCCACCTGCTTTGAGGTCACCAATCCCTGCGCCGCTTTTGGGCTGAGCCATCGGGGGTGGGTGGGAAGGAAGCAGGGGCAAAGGCGAAGTCCAGAACTTGGCAGGTGGATCTGAGAAGAGGAGGCTGAGTCTTGTGGCAGTACAGACAGTAGCAAGCCCATGAGATCTGCACCTCACTGCCCCTCCCCTGGGGGTTCTGAGACCTCTCTCTGCTGGGCTCCAGACAGTGGCGCGGGTGCAGGTGAGCAGCGAAGGCCGGGTTCAAGGCGTCGTGCTGCAGGACGGCGAGGAGGTGAGGAGCAAAGTGGTGCTGTCCAACGCATCGCCGCAGATCACGTTCCTGAAGCTGACGCCGCAGGTGAGGCCGGGGCGTGGTGTGCGAAGTGTGCCAAGAACAGGCTGGAAGACAGGGTTGGGGTGGGGGAGCCCCAAGAGAGCCAGGACTACATCTGGGTAGGAAGCAGGCAGATCACGGGGAGGTGGCAAACGGGAGAGATCCCACTAGCGAGGCAGCGGTTCATGCCGCTGGCGACTGGCAGAGCCAGTGCGAGAACACAGTTCCAATTTTTCAATCCAGAGGTATTTTTACAGCTTTTCTGCTATTGGGATTTCTCCTCTCTCACTAACACTAAGTCACTGTCTTTGATGATGACCTATTGCCGTGTTAATGCAGCAAAGCAAACAACCACAAAACTTCTGGGCAGATAACGACATGTATTAGCTCCCAGATCTGGAGAACTCAGAGGATCTTGCCTGAATCCAGCTGGTCCGGGCTTGCCCATCTGTCTGCGGTCAGCTGTGGGTCAACCAGTTGACTCTGCTGATCTTGGCTGGACTTATTCACACACCAGCAAGTTGGCTGGCTCTGGCCAGTCTGGGGTGGTTTCTGCTGGAGTGACAGGGATAACTCAGCCCTACTGTGTATGTCATTATCCCTGGGCCAGTCATGCAGACATGTTCTCAGGTCTGGCAGAGGGCAGCAGCAAGCAGGCTGAGTCGTGCCAGTGCCATCCTGTTTGTTTGCATCGCATCTGCTAACACTGGCCAAAGCAAGTCTCCCAGCCGAGCCCAGAGTCAGGGCAGGAGGACATACAGGGGCAAGGACTTGGGGCAGTTTCTGTCTACACCTTCTGTGTCCCTAAAAGATAGCATAAATATTTGAGCACCAAACTCCCAGCCATCCTGCAGGCTACACTTTGGGACAAAGAACCACCTTTTCCGAGTGATTCCACTAACAAAATCCAACAATTCATGCAAAGTGCCGCGTTAGGGCAGTTCTGAGATGATCGCTCTGTCCAGGACCTTTCAGCCCAGAAACGAGGCCAGCAAACCCCTGGCCCAGCCCCGGGCAGGCAGAGCCGGGTCCAGTGGCTCAGTGCGGAGGAAGGCAAGTTAGCACTGAGCAGAGGTATCCAGGAAGGCTTCACAGAGGAGGTGGTGGGCTGAGCTCTGAAGGCTGAGGAGGATTTCTGGAGGCTGGGGTTGTGGGGCCAGCCTGAGCAGAGGAGGAAGCTGGCTGCCTTGGGGCTGTGGCTGTGCAGGGCCCCTCACAGAACCTTCTCCTGCCAGGAGTGGCTTCCCGAGGCGTTTGTGAAGAGAATCTCTCAGCTGGACACCCAGTCTCCCGTCACCAAGATCAACGGTAAGAGGGGTGCCGGACTGCAGAGCAGTGTCTTTGACATCCTCTGAGTGATAACTCTCCCAGGCTGGGGAGGGCACCACCCAGGAGGGCCCCACCCACCTCACCTCCAGCCTGCGCCTGGTTTGGAGGTGAATGACTTCTTCCTGCCTCCGCACTGCCCGTCCACCACCAAGGCCCGAAGACCTCAACCTCCTCTCCGGTCCCTTAGTGGCTGTGGACAGGTTGCCCAGCTTCCTGGCAGCCCCCAACGCACCCAGTGGTCGGCCACTGCCCCATCACCAGTGCTCCATCCACCTCAACTGCGAAGACATCCCCGTCCTCCACCAGGCGTTCGAGGATGCCATGGCTGGCCTGCCCTCGCGCAGGTGGGTGGCCCTGGGCTTAGGGTTCAGCCTCCTCCACCTGGCGTGGAACCTTCGCAGGGACTTAGGGTCTGCCTAAATCCGTACTCACGTTCCAAGGACAGAAAGTGCATCCCAGGCAAGAAACCCGAGGCCAGGGCAGGTGAGTGGGTGTGTCACAGGTTAGCGGAAGGGGCGGGGCTCTGCAGCGGACGGCGGCTCCGTGGTCATTGAGTCCCCTCCTCCACTTATCAGGGGTCTCTCCCACTCAAAACTGCTCGAGCAGGTCCCAGTGCCAGCACAGATGTGAGTCCATCCTGGCGAGCTGATCCAGGGTGCCATCCTTCCATCCCGCGCACTGCCCGTAGACACTGGGGAGGCCTCACTGAGTACAGGTCAGGGGGCCTGGGGATCGGGCTGCGGTAGGAAGCAGAGCTGCTGATTAGACAGGGATGCATTACGTAGAGCCTAAGGTGAAGGAGAGAGACGCCCAAGCGCAGGATGAGGGGCGAGGGTTCAGGGACCTGGGTGCAGAGCAGCAAGGCCAGGAAGATCTACCTCCAGCGGCCTAAGCTTCTCCTGGAGGAGACAGGACAGCTCACACACACACACACACACACACGCACACTGATGAGTGTTTTGCAGGGTGTGGAGGACTTGCCGTTTAGGTGAGGGAAGCCTCTCTGACAATGTGATATTTCAGCAGAGACCCAAAGGAAGGGAGAGCACAGATCTGGGGGGCGCTGGGGAAGACCACCCAGATGGAGGGGAGGTCAGGTGCGGGAGGTCACTGTGCTGCTGTGTCGGAGGCAGAGAGAGGGGCCAGACTGGCTACAGACGGAGAACCTGGGAGTGAAGGGTCTGCAGCCCACAGCTGCTAGGGCCTGCTGGTCTTGTCCACTGCTTCTGGCCTTTACTCCAGGAAAGCTGGTGCAGAACCCGAGTCACGCTTTAGAAGGGCCACGCTGGCCACCGTGTGGAGAAGAGATCAGGGCGTCTTTGCAGTTGGTTGCTGTTGCAGGATCCACGGGCGAGGCTGGTAGAAGAGATGAGCAGTGCGCAGGCGCAGGCTTTCCTCCTGGACAGGAAGTGGGGTGTGCGTGCAGAAGCCCAGCCCCAGGAAACAAGGTTTCCGGTTATTAAAGAGGGGAAGGGGCTGCTGGGGGAGGAGCAGGGTTTAGAGGCTGTCAATCAAGACAGGCCTGGACAAGTCATGTTGAGATGCCTGGTGGACCCCCGAGTTCAGGGATGTGGGGAGTGGGGGGAGGGCGCTGCGCATGGCCCTGCGCATGGCCCTGGAGGATGCTCAGGCCATCTGCCCTCAGGAGCTGTGAGGGACCAGCGCTGGGGGGTGGCTCCAGGACCCCTGAGGATGTTCAAGGCCCCTAAATAAAATAGTGTAGCATTTGCAAATAGCCTACACACATCCGCCTGTGAACTTCAAACCATCTCTATGTCTGCTACCGAATGCAGTGGAAATGCCGGGTGAATGGTTACAGAACAGTGACGAGTTCTGTAAGAACACACTCTGGGGCCGGCGCCGCGGCTCACTAGGCTAATCCTCCGCCTTGCGGCGCCGGCACACCGGGTTCTAGTCCCGGTCGGGGCGCTGGATTCTGTCCCGGTTGCCTTCTTCCAGGCCAGCTCTCTGCTGTGGCCAGGGAGTGCAGTGGAGGATGGCCCAAGTGCTTGGGCCCTGCACCCCATGGGAGACCAGGAGAAGTACCTGGCTCCTGCCATCGGATCAGCGCGGTGCGCCGGCCGCAGCGCGCTGGCCACGGCGGCCATTGGAGGGTGAACCAACGGCAAAGGAAGACCTTTCTCTCTGTCTCTCTCTCTCACTGTCCACTCTGCCTGTCAAAAAAAAAAAGAACACACTCTGCTCTGAGTCCTCTCAGCTCGTGGTTGGCTGAGTCCACAGCTGTGGAACCGCAGCTACGGGGGTGGGGGAGGGGGGGCTTACTACAGGGAAAATCCACCTGCTGCCTTAGGCCTGGCCGCTGGTCTGGCACATTGTCTGTCTGGACCCAGGCACCATTTGCATTTTGGGGAGGAAAGTGAGGACAGCTCACCATTCATCAGGGGGCTGGGCCCGACCCGGGACCCTGGGGCCTGTGAGTGGGTAGGGCCTCAGGCTGACCCAGACTGCTTTGGGGAGAGGCGGCGCTGAGCCCCTCCTGCGAATGCCCCTGTGGCTGGGCTGAGACAGTCGGCCCCTCCAGAGCCAACCTTCTCCCTCTCTGCTCGTCCCAGGCCTATGATCGAGCTCTGCATCCCTTCCTCGCTGGACCCAACACTGGCCCCCCACGGCTGCCATGTCATCTCCCTCTTCACTCAGTACACGCCCTACACACTGGCTGCAGGCAAGCAGTGGGACGAGCTGGAGAAGAACGCTTATGCAGACCGAGGTAGAGCCCGACCTGAGCCCAGCCCTCCCTCCTCACTCCTGCAGGTGCTGCCCCGGAGGGAGGGCAGTGCCCGGGGGATCCTCCAGTCAACTCACTGGCTGTCAGCTGGGGTCAGGCGCTGGGCGAGGACAGCCAGAAAGACACAGTTCCTGTCCTCCGGCTGGGCCGGGCTGGTGGGGAGGCCAGCTAAGGAAGCAGTCGCTGCAGCACTGCACGCTGTGCTGACTGGCGGGAGGAAGCCATAAGCTTTCCAAAGAAAGGCACATCCGAGCTGGGTGCGAAAGGCTAGATGGGAGCTGGCCGTGCAGCACGTGGTGAGCCAGAGAAAGAGCTAGAGCAACACAGTGAGGTGGCGAAAGCTTTGCATATGCAAGAGGAGACAAGGCACCTCGTGTTAAGGCTGGGATAAGAGGGGAAAGACAGGGGGACTGGACTGCGCCAGGACCCCTGGGCCTTGGAGATGGCTGATATGTTTTCCCTGTGGACATTTTTTAAAAAAGATTTTATTTATTCATTTGAGAGGCAGAGTTACAGACAGTGAGAGGGAGAGACAGAGAGAAAGTTCTTCCTTCTGTTGGTTCACTCCCCAAATGGCCACAACGGCCGGAGCTGCACTGATCCAAAGTCAGGAGCCAGGAGCTTCTTCCCAGTCTCCCACACAGGTGCAGGGGCCCAAGTACTTGGGCCATCTTCCACTGCCTTCCCGGGCCATAGCAGAGAGCTCACCTGGAAAAGGAGTAGCCGGGACTAGAACCAGTGCCCATATGGGATGCCGGCACCGCAGGCGGAGGATTAACCTACTGTGCCATGGCGCCGGACTTTTTTTTTTTATACTTTGGAGATTTAATTTGCATAGGATAAAATAAGCCCTTTCGGCACATAATTTGAAGGATTTTGGCAAATTCTCCAAGCCGTATCACCATGTGCTTCCTGTCTGCCTAAAGCCATCTTGTGTCTCTGCTGTTGGGCACCCAGTATTTGACTGCATCGATGCCTACGCCCCTGGCTTCAAGGGCTCCGTGCTGGGCAGAGACATCCTCACTCCACCAGACTTGGAGAGAATCTTTGGGCTCCCTGGAGGGGTGAGTATGAGTCTGAGGGCCCTGCATCCTCCCCTTCCTGCTTGGCCCACCTGGCTTTACACCGGGAAGGGAGACCAGCGGCACCGACCACAGCCGGGAGGGGACTGAGAAGTGGTCACAGCTAGGGAAGGGGACAGGAGTGGGGACATAACGACTCAGGCAGCACAGTGCCATCTGAGAAGCTCACCAAGGTTGTGGCCTTCAGCCTGGATGTTGGCGTCAGCCTCTCTCATCTGACTTTCTCCACTCTCAGGCAGAATGTCGCACATTGGAAGCAGGGAGTCCAGGCGGAAGGCCGGTTCCCACGATAGCAGCCACATCATAGCCCTGGGTGGCTCCAGAGCCCAGAGTAGGTGTGAAACGCATGCCAGGCTGCAGAGACTTAGGGTGGAAAAATGTAACGTGTCTGATGAATAATTGTTGCATTGATTACATGCTGAAGTGAATTTTTAGTGTATTGGAATATTGGCATTAATTTCACTAGCTTGCTTTTATTTTTTAAGTGTGGCTATTAGTAAATCTAAAAGTATGTGTGTGACTTTGGTGGACAGTGCTGGTCTAGACAGAGGAAGGAAGGGCTGGCAGTCAGAAGGGAGGGTGTGGGTGGATGTGGACAGCAGGGGCCATGTAGCCCTGAGCAGTCTTAGTACCTATATTAGTCCATTCTTTACTGCTATAAACATACCTGGGGATGGGTGTTTGTGCAGCTGTCTGGATGCCCACACCCCATGTAGGAGTGCTTGGGTTTGAGTCTAGACTCCTCTTCCAATACCAGCTTCCTATTAATGTGCATCCCGGGAGGCAGCAGGTGATTTTTCAAGTACTTGGGTCCCTGCCACCTATGTGGGAGACCCAGATAGAGTTCCAGGCTCCTGGTTCTGATCTGACCCAGCCCCAGCTGTTGCAAGCATTTGGGGGAGTAAAATGGTGGGTGGGAGATCCTGTGTGTCTATCTGTCTGACTGTCTTCCTTTCCAACAAGTAGATTTTAAAAAATGAATACCCGAGGCAGGCTAACTTTATAAAGAGCAGATTATTTTGGCTCATGACTCTAGATTCCAAGGTCAAGGAGCTGCCTATGGGGACTGCGTCTGTGCTGGCAGTGCAGGGCCTCACACACAAGGGCAGAGAGCACACGCATGAGTCTCTTCCTGGTCTCAGAGCCACTAGGCTTCCTCGGGAGGGCTGCACCTGGATGCCCCAGAAGGCCCCACCCCACACCCCATGCCTGGGTTAAGTTCCTCCCTCTTGCTGCCTGGCAATGGGGCTTAGATTTCAACACGAAGCCTTGGGGACACTCACCGGTCAGCAAAGCAGAGAGCAGCAGTGTGCGGTAGAGGCCAGATGGAGGCTGGAGAGAGGAAGGCAGCCCCATCCCAGTGGCAGGGAGATGGGAGAGGAGTGGATGTGAGGACGGCAGGAGGGCTCCTGTGGGACAGAGTGAGGGACACTCCCAGCAGATGCTGGTCCTCCCATCCAGCTCGCCTGGGGCTGCACTGAGCCAGGCCTGAGGACCAGAACCGCCCTCCGTTCCCATTGCCCATCAGCTGCCATTCACAGTAACCCTGCTGGCACCTGGGCCCCCAAGCCCAGGCTCAGCTCAGATGGATGCCTTGGCCAGGAACCCCATTCCCATAGCAGCCAACTGCCATGCCCAGGCAGCAGTTTCTTTTTTAAGATTTATTTATTTATTTAAAAGATAGCTACAGAGGTGGGGGGTGGAGAGAGGTGTTTTCCATCCGCAGGTTCACCCCCAAATGGCCGCAGCGGCCAGAGCTGGGCCAGGCTGAAGCCAGGAGCCAGGAGCTTCAGCCAGGTCTCCCACGTGGGTGCAGGGGGCCATCTGCTGCTTTCCCAGGTGCATTATCAGGGAGCTGGATCGGAAATGGAGCATTTGGAACACAAACCAGGGCCCATATGGGATGCAGGCACTGCAGGCTGCAGCTTGACCGCTAGACCATGGCGCCAGCCCCATGCAGAATCTTCTGCTTATCTGGCAGAGCGAGAGGACTCAGGACCCACAGCCAAACCCTCGCTGCCTTCCCGCCTTTGCTTTCCTGGTCAGTTGCCTCCCAGGCTGAAGATGCTCCCCATTCTCCTTCCTTCCCCAAAATGGCCTCTGGGAAACTGCACCCCTCCCTTAGGGCCCTGTCTGCTGCCCCTCCTACCCTTCCCCTGGTGCATTGTAAGAGCCCAGGGAGATAGCCTGGAGGGAGGAGAACAGGGCAGGGAAGGAGCCGCCAGGGCTGTAAGACTGACAGCGGCGGCCCCGCCCCCCACAGAACATATTCCACGGCGCCATGTCCCTGGAGCAGCTCTACTTCGCCCGGCCTGTGCCCCTGCACTCCAGCTACCGCAGCCCCCTCCAGGGCCTCTACCTCTGTGGCAGTGGGGCCCATCCTGGTGAGTGACCCCTGACCCACTCCCCTGTGTGGGCTGCAAGGGCTGGAGGCCAGGGTGGTGGGGAGGCGGCGGGTGGGTGGAGACACTTGTGGACCAAGAAGATAAGCGATGAGGGAGGCAGGGAGGGAAGCACAGGCCTCTACCTGAATGTCCCCTGAATTCCAAATGTTCAAATCCCAGGAGCAGGGTGAGCACGCGGCGATGCCCCCGCCAGGCTGGCCTCACGCCAGCTCCTGGGGTCTGAGGGTCCGGCCCAGTGGAGGCAGCTCTCCAAATCCCGTGTCCCTCACTTCCCAAGCTGGTTCAGACCAGTAAGGATCAGCCCAGTTCCCCAGCTTTAAAATCCCACCCTATGCCTCGTGCAAGCCTCCCGGGTGCCACAGAAGCCAGCGCTGCCGCACACTGACGCCCGCTTGGCTAGGGGGACTGCCCTCGCCCATCTTCCTGCTGCACCCCTTACTCCTATAGGCTATGTGTCCCAGTGGCCCACCTGCCAGAGGGGAGTGCGGGTGTGGACTGTGGGCCCAGCCCCTCTCCGAGTTCTGGGGCGGGAAGACTGGAGGGGACCCAGAATCCTGCAGCCTAGTGCCAACCTGTAAGCCGCCCACCACATTCTGCCGCAGGCTCTCAGCCCTGTCTTGCCTGCTTCCTGCTGGATTCGTGAATACAGCATGGGCTCATGGGAAATTCTCTTCCAGGAGGAGGTGTCATGGGAGCCGCAGGACGAAACGCAGCCCACGTGGTCTTTGAGGATCTTAAGAACAAGGGAGCCTGAAGCAACTCTGTCTAGGAAACTGTCCCCCGAGGAAGCCACTTGAGGTCGCCAAGCGCTCAGGCTCCACCACGATCTTGGAAGAAACGTACAACTTGCATTTAGTGCCTGCTAACCAGTGCCCCACGCCTCCATGGGTGAACTGGGTGCATTTTATTAAAACCAGTGTTTAAGACAGAGAGGAGAGCCTGCTTGGATTTATTGCCCGTGTATCCTGGGACTGTGTGATCATAGCTGGATGAACTTGTCTGGGGCAATGGCATCCCAAGCCAGCAGAGCCTCCAGTCACACACACAGCAAGTAAGATGGCTGCAGAGTGGGCTCAGCTGAGGCCCGGGGAGCCCCCAGCACTGCTTCCAGAGCGTTGCTTCTCCTTCTTCCCACCAGCAAGCCTGCCGGGTCAGCACAACCTTTCTGTGCACACCTAAGGTACTCCTGAGTGAGCTGGCATCAGGACTCCCGCCAGCTTCTCCAGCGCCAGCAGCCAAGGCCGCGTCCAGAGCAGCCCTCTATGCACAGGACAGGAGGCCCATCTCCCAGGCGAATGTGCACAGGGGAGGGCAGACTCACCCCGTTCCTTCATGCTCACAAGTTCACGTTTCTCATCTAGGAAAGGGTCATTGTAAAGGGCAAATGAGACAATAGATCAACTCTGAGTCCAGTATCTGGCGCGAAAGGGGCCTTCAGGGCGGGGTGGAGGGTCGCCTTCACGCTGATTCTGCAAGAGGAAGTCTTTTCCCCCAGAACTGAGCCAGCAGAAGCTCTGTGGCCAGGGCAGCATGGAGCTGGCCGGGGTCAGCACTGCCGGGTTCTTCCGGGATTCACTTTTCTCAAAAGACTTCCCAGAGCCTACAGGGGTTGAGGAGTGGGAGAGAACCAGTAGGGAGGGGAGGAGCCGAGGGCCTGAGACCTTCAGCAAAATGTACCTTCGCACCTTCTGGAAGGGTGGCTGCCTTGTTTAAGTCACCCTTGGCCCCAAGCAGCCTGGTGCCCCTTCCCCCCTGCCCTGGGGGGATCAGAGCAGCGTGGGTCACACACAGGAGCCGAGTCCCCAGAGGCCCACGCAGCTCGCACCAGACTTGGTTTTTATTTATTTTTTTTATTTTTTGACAGGCAGAGTGGACAGTGAGAGAGAGAGACAGAGAGAAAGGTCTTCCTTTGCCATTGGTTCACCCCACAATAGCCACTGCAGCCGGCGCGCTGCAGCTGGTGCACCGCGCTGATCCGAGGCCAGGAGCCAGGTGCTTCTCCTGGTCTCCCATGGGGTGCAGGGCCCAAGCACCTGGGCCATCCTCCACTGCACTCCCTGGCCATAGCAGAGAGCTGGCCTGGAAGAGGGGCAACCGGGACAGAATCTGGTGTGCCGGTACCGCAAGGCAGAGGATTAGCCTAGTGAGCTGCAGCGCCGGCCCAGACTTGGTTTTTAAGAATATTGTTGGTGAGATTTTTTTTTTGTACACAAAAATCAGAAATGCTTAATGTAGGAAATTTAAAAATTATAAAAAGAAAGCAACCTGAAGCACACTCATACTGTTCCCTGCAGAGACAGCCACGCCTCCACTTTACGATGTTTCCGGCTAATCTTTCTCATAATTGGGATCATATTCTATATGTGGGCTATATATCTCTCATTTTATTTCATACCATAAGCATTTCTCAGTGTCATAAAAATTCTTTGAAAACATTATTTTTAATAGTTGCCTAATATTCTCTTGGAAGGGTGCACCAGCCTTTATTACAGGACAGCGAGTGGATCTTGGCCTTGATTGCTAATCAGCGCCAGCCAGAGGCCCGACAGCTGCTCCTTTATCGTTTCGGTAACTCCCTGTCCTGTCTTGGACCGTGAGGGCGCAGCTGCTGCCCAAGCAGATGTTCTGCTGAGGAGGCGGAACTGGGAGGAGGGGGCAGGGGACAAGAAGCTTGAGCCCTGCGAGGGAGGCTTCCCCCTGCGTGACGGCCAGCGCACGCTTCACATCTCTGCAAGACGCTCGGTCCAGACACACAGTCAGGCCTCGGCACCACGGGAGCCTCCGTTCCTACAAGCCCGGCACCTGCCCACCCGCTGAGCAAGGTGGCTTAGAATTCCTCAAACTGATGATTCTGCAAATTGGCCGTGAACCAGGCAAATGGGTCCCTTCTGACCCCAGCACATAAAACTCTCCCAAGGAGAGAGAAGCCAGGGCCACGTGGTCATCTGATGCATTGCACAGCTGCTCCCTCCCCCCAGCGCGGAAGGAGCACTTCCTGCGGGGACCCTCGCCTCACCCGGTTAAGTCGTTAGGTCAAGCGCCAGCCCAGCCTAGGGACAGTGTCTGGGCTCTGCGAGACAGGAGGCTTCCCGCTCTGGGAGGAGTGGCAGATGTGCCGAGCAGCTGGGGGGGACACGGTGCTGCCCCCCTGCGAAGGCAACCATACAGGAGCTACCACACCTGCCGCACACAGGATGGCTTCTGTGGGAGGGACAAGGGAAATTAAAAGGGACAGCAAACCTGAAGAGCATGCAGCCTCGCCAGCCATCCGGTAAATACAGCTACTATCGTGGTTTACCTGTGAAACTGAGCCAACTCACTTGTAACAGGATATTATCAGCGTGGGTAGAAAAAGACATTCTCGCAGGTTATTCTCAGTGGCATAGCTTTGCGTTTGATAAGAGGACTCAAAAGTCAAATCTAGGAATCAGCGCTGTGGTGTAGCAGCTTAAGCCTCTGCCTGCGGCGCCGGCATCCCATATGGTTGCTGGTTCGGCCCTGGCCATTCCACTTCCAATCCGGCTATTTGCTAATGGCCTGGGAAAGCATCAGAAGATGGCCCAAGTGCTTGGGCCCCTGCACCCATGTGGGAGACCTGCAGGAAGCTCCTGGCTCCTGGCTCTTAGCTTTTGTCTTTGAACTGGCCAGATCCGGCTGTTGCAGCCATTTGGGGAGTGAACCAGTGGAAGGAAGATCTCTCTCTCTCTCTCTCTCTCTCTCTCTCTTTCTCTGTCTCTTTCTGTAAACTCTGCCTTTCAAATAAGTAAATCAATCTTAAAAAAAAAAAAAAAAAAAAAACCAAGACCATGTACTCTGATGAGTTATTCCACATCATGTTACTTGGTTTAAGAAATATCCCCCGGCCAGCGCTGTGACTCACTTGGCTAATCCTCCACCTGTGGTGCTGGCACCCCGGGTTCTAGTCCTGGTTGGGGCACCGGGTACTAGTCCCGGTTGCTCCTCTTCCAGTCCGGCTCTCTGCTGTGGCCCGGGAAGGCAGTGGAGGATGGTCCAAGTGCTTGGGTCCCTGCACCTGCGTGGGAGACCAGGAGGAAGTACCTGGCTCCTGGCTTCGGATCGGCGCAACGCCGGCCATAGTGACCCTTAGGGGAGTGAACCAATGGAAGGAAGACCTTTCTCTCTGTCTCTCTCTCGCTGTCTATAACTCTCTCTCTCTCTCTCTCACTGTCTAACTCTGTCTGGCAAAAAAAAAAAAAAAAAAAAAAGAAAAGAAAGAAAAAAAAAGAAAAAGAAAAGAAAAGAAATATCCCCAAGGATTTAGGGACTAGAAGCCCCACGCAGTGTTGCCTGCAAAGGCAGAATATTAGAAACAACCTAATTATCCCAAAATAATTAACTTGATCATGCTTAACTCCATGTAATGGAATATCAAACAGCAATTTAAAGAATCAAGTTTTGAGGAGCACTTTGCTAATCACACGGGCAAATGCTGATGAAAAGTAAAATAGGGGCTGGCATTGTAGTGCAGTGGGTTAAGCCACTGCTTGGGATACACACATTCCATACAGTAGTGCTGGTTTGAGTTCTGGATTCTCCACTTCTGATTCAGCCTCCTTCTAATGTGCATGGAAGGCAAGGGATGAAGGCCCAAGTACTTGGGCCCCTGCCACCCACATGGGAGACCTGGATAGAGTTTGGGCTCCTGGTCCGGTCCCAGCCTGACACTGGTTGTTGCAGGCATTTGGGGAGTGAACTAACTGATGGAGACCTCTGTCTCCCTCCCTGTCTCCCTTTCTCTCTTTCTGCTCTCTCTCTGTCATTCTGCCTTTCAAGTAAATAAAAAATAAATGAATGATTTCTTTAAAAAGTATGATAAAGTGGGACCCAACCAGAAGAAGCTCCAGGCTCCTGGCTTTGGATTGGCCCAGCTCTGGCCATTGAGGCCATTTGGGGAGTGAACCAGCAGATGGAAGACCTCTCTTGCTATCTCTCTCTCTGTCTCTCTGTAACTTTTCCTTTTAATTACATAAATAAATTTTTAAATATATTATCTATAATAACCAATACAATGCAAATGCTATGTAAATAGTTGTTACACTTTATTGCTTAAGGAATGACAAGAAAAACAAATCTCTACATGTTTAGTACAGATTTTTTCTAATTTTTTCAATCATGGTTGGTTGAACCCTTGTATGTGGAACCCATGGCTAGTCAGAGCCAACTGTACATAGAAAACACACTTGTACATCCAGAGAAAGACAAGGAGAAAGACAGAACTGGGGAAGAACAGAAACAGGCAAATGTGCATGAACAAAGCACACTCCAAGGTCAGCAACAGCCTCAAGTCTTTCTGGCCACTTGGTGGCAGTTTGGAAACTGTCCCTTCACTACTTCCGTGTAACTGCCTGCGCCTAAGAGAAGCCCAGAGTGAATGGGTGGGGCTCTGCGACTGTCTAAAATGATGGTCTGGGCCTGGTCTCAGTGATTTGGGAATGACTTGTGCGTTGATGCCTTTGATTGGTCATAACCCAGGGGATTGCAGACATGGGCTGGGTCTCCAGCCACTTAAAGTTCCTGTACCATCACAAAGGGGAAGCCTGGCAGATTCCCACTACTCCAATAGCCCAACAGGAATCCTTTGCTCCTAGATGGAGGCTTTGGGGATGCGCTCGAACCTGGACTTTCCCTCTGAAATTCTATCAACCCTGTAGTGCAGCTCTGCAGCTGATTAGAGATGCCTCTGGCTGACAAGAGGGCCAGATGAAGAACTAGATGACAGGGAGCAAGGGACATTGCCTGACACACAAAACCCTTCCCCAAAAATGCATCTGTTAAGGTAAAGTAATAAAGTGGCTTGTGGATAGTGAGGCAAATGGCATTTCCTCCTCTATCTAACTGTTTGCTCTTTCAGGATCTGCAGAGAAAGCTAGGTAAGCTTAACTGCTCTTGTGTGTAAAGGTGGAACAGTGCCCCCATACAGAGGGGATGTAAGGATTATGCAAGTAAACACAGCTCCCCATATAAGCCTCCCATGTGACCACGGGGCCCAGCAATGCTGCTCCCAGGCATTGCTAATCATCTGCCCATTGCAGTGTGCTGAAGGATTCATTCATAAACTGGACGCAAACAAGCTGAGGAACGGATCCTGTCAGACGTTCACCTTCGAGGGGACGCGAGGAAGGCTTCCAGACGCTCAGAATATCCTGCTGTTCGATCTGCGTGATGATCAAACAATTCATCCAACTCCACAGCTAGCATGTCGGCGCTTTCTGTGTGTGCATTATCCTCCCGTGGGAAGTTTTAAAGTGAATCAGTTTGGTGCCTGAAACACAGCATTATTAGGTATCAACATCATCTCTCTGAAGGTCTGGTCTGATGGCAGAGCCCTGTGTCTGAGCCTGCACTCAGAAGGAGGAGGCAGAGGAGCCCCAGAGGCTGGCACTTGCCTGATTCCCTCAGTCCTACAGCCTCAGGGAGCAGGACGCTACCAGCAGCCATGTGGGCAGCAGCCGGGGTGCTCCCCAGCCACGTCTCCAGGCGCGACTGCAGCCTGGCCCACCTCTCGCCCACAGCCTGGGGAGACCCCAGCAGAGGATCCAGCTAAGGTGAGCCAGGACCCTCGAACCATGGAGACTGTGGATGGCGGATGTGGGCTGTTTGAAGCCTCTGCGCCTGTGGCCGTTTGTAACATGGCAATGCACACATAACACAAGGCAGAAGGCCACACAGCCGTGCACAGGTAGGTGCAAATGCATCCGGAGTTATGAACTGACATCGAGTTCCTCCAGATCCGCATCCCTGTTTATGAGGACCCTGTGCCCTGGCAGGGCTGAGCCAGGGTCAGCCAGCATGGAGGGCACCAGGCTACACTTACCTGGGTTTGGGCGGCGGCTCTAATGTCTTCCGACCTTGGGTGAGTTCCGTATCTCTTCTGTGTCTGCTTCTTGAGTGACTAACAGAGATGGTGATGTTTCACCCAGCACAAGGCACTCCACCAAGATTCCTTTTCTTCCTTTCTGACAAAGTGACGAGTTACTGCACTGAAACAGAGGGACCAGGCCCAGTGGGAGGCTTTCTGGAATATTCTGCACCCACCTGAAGCAGGAGAATGAAATTAAAGCCACCATACAGGGCGATGGAGCAAGATTGTCTTCAGTTTAGGGCATTGAACATCCCTCAGCAAGAGGGTGCGGAGCTGGGAGCTCCCATCCCGGGGCCACGACATCCCACTACACACTCCTCCACGGTGCACGGCACCAGCTCACACACAGCTCAGTGCACAGGGCAGGAGAGGAGGGGCAGGCAGGGCAGTTTGCCAGAGCAGAAATCTGTGTGGGGGCCATGGTGCTGTACTTCTGGTCCATAAAAATCAATCAGCCTCCTCCAAGTCTGGGACTGTCATTGGAACTCCCTTCCTCGGGGGCTGTCTATTACCCTCAAGGTCAAGTGAGGGGAGGAGCCTGCAATACCCAGAGGTTCGGTAACAGACCAGTCACTGCAGACTGTTGAAAAGTTGGGAGACACGGGGTTGACAAAGCAGTCTCTTCTGGTTGGATCTCCAAAATTCACTTCAGCGTTCTCTCCATGACACCTTCTCTCAAACCAGCCTCTCGTGGCATCTCCTTGCAGCAGGGACACCAGCCCAAAAAGATTCAGAGCATGGCCACAGCAGAGCAGGGCCACAGCCAGCTGGGCAGACACGGACCCCACCCCGCGGGCCACGTGCACCACGTGGCTGAAATCCACAGCAGACTCCAGGAGCCGACTACAATGGCTCTCTGTTTTTACAGACAGAAACAAAAGGTTAAGAGTTTGCCTAAGGCCACTGGGCAGGTTGTTGACACACAGTCGGGGCTCCACCCAGCATCTGTCTGACACCAAAAGGCACGTTCAAAGCAAGGAGCTACACTCTGGATCCAACCAGTACACACTGGCTGTGTGGCCATCAAGTCCATTGAGAGCTGACCCTCTGCAGGCAGGGCTGCTCGTGGATGGGAGGCAATGTCCCTAACCACAAAGCATTTGCAGTCCAAGGGGAGACAGAGATGTTGCATGCAGGGTTCTTAACCACTCCAATGCCGTATGAATCTGTACCAGCACTCTCGTGGGGCAGGAAGGAGAGACTAGAGCTGCAGTGAGCTCAGCCCTGGCTGACTCAGTGAGTGAAAAAGGCATGAAGAGGCTGGCACTGTGACGCAGTAGGTTAATCCTCCGCCTGCAGTGCCAGCATCCCATATGATGCTGGTTCGAGTCCCGGCTGCTCCTCTTCCCATCCAGTTCTCTGCTATGGCCTTGGAAAGCAGTAGAATGTGGCCCAAGTCCTTGGGCCCCTGCACCCATGTGGGAGACCTAGAAGAAGCTCTTGACTCCTGGCTTCAGATCGGCCTAGCTCCAGCCATTTCTGTCATTTGGGGAGTGAACCAGCAGATGGAAGACCTCTCCCTCTGTGTCCTTTCCCTCTCACTGTCTGTAATTCTACCTCTCTAATAAATAAAATCTTAAAAAAAAAGAAAGAAAGAAAGAAAGAAAAGGCATAAAGAGGGCATTCTTCCAGGGACCCTGTGACAGGGCAGGGAGGTGGGGACGGGCACAGAGCTCGGGGCTCACAGCTGCATGGGGAGGATTTGTAGGAGTGATGATGGCCATGATGCCAGTCCAGAGGTCAAGGACCTGAGCCCTGATGCCTGGCTGAAGGTGGGCTCCACTCCACAGCCACCACAGGCAGCATCCAGGAAGACATGTCGAAGGATGTCCCTTCCCGCAGCTTGTTGAAGTGGCTACACGGGCAGGGTTGGCAGAGGCCAGGAGGCAGGTTCTTGGACTGCCTCTGCCCCCAGCTGTCCCCTGAGGAGCCAGAGGAGCTGTCAGAGAAGGTGGTGAGGGGTGGGGGCTGGTCACCAGGAGGCCAGACCCCTACCTGCAGACTCCCACACTCTGGGGGCCACCCAAGCAGGAGCTCCATGTCAGGGTGTCCCCAAGAGGCCAGCCTGGCTCCTTCTTGTCTCCATAAAGGAGCCTCATCTCCAGCAGCCTCGACACAAACGGCTCCTCACCCACGGCCACCAAAGACGGGGCTGGGGGCAGGAGGAGAGCCGGGCCGCGGGTCCTGGCTGTGGGCAGCTGCGGCTGGCAGCCCTGCTTTGCTTAGAGTCACTGGTAGCACCTGAGAGGACAGCACTCAGCAGTCGGTGCTTATCCTGCAGCCACCTGCCTGGCGAAGGTGGTGTGTCCGACTGCACTTTGTCAGGGCTGGGGACGGACGGGAACCCAGGGACAGGGCTGTGGCTGGAGAAGCCAGAGACCCGGCAGCTCGCCGTGGAAACCGGAGCAGCCCATATTTGGAATTGAGAGGCAGACTAATAATAGCACACAAACTTCCCTGGAGAGGGGCAGCCTAAAGGGGAACTGGTTATTAGGAGAAAAACCCAGCCCTGTTTTTATACTAACCCGCCACAGTCTATAAGGAGAAAACCTCTCTTCTGTATGGAGCAGCCTCCTAATGTGAGTCACCCCAAGACTGCCGACCGCTGCCCGCCCGCCCAGGAAGCAGGAGCACAGTGCAGCATTCAGGTGTAAATTATAGGCGCCCAGCCGGGGAGGAAGCAAGGTGAGTTATAATAGTAGAGTAAATTAATTTCACCTAAGTGGGATTAGCAGTTAAATAAATAGCAGCCCCACCGCTAACCCTGCCTGGCATGCTGAGCGTCCAGCCCCGGTCAGGGGACAGGAAAAACTCACAGCTGAACAGGAGTCAGGTCGCGCCACGGTCACCTGCGCCCTCGGTTAAGGTCGACGCCTCCTCTGGAAGGCCGGATAAGGTAGAGAGGTTCTTAGAAGACACTGCAAGGTGCAGACTGGACAGGAGTGCGGGCCAAGCAGCTCCCAGGGCGATTTAACCACCCCCCACCTGCGGGGGGTGCTGCTGTGCTTCCCAAGGCCCAGGAGCCCTGAAGGCAGCCTGCATGGGGGAGGGCAGGGCGGGGGGGGGGGGCGGGGGGATAGGGAGGAGGCCACCCAGGGCCACTGAGGGGATGAACTCTGAGGATGCCTCCCTCAGGGCGTCCCTTCTCCAGGCTGAGTTCATGTTGGCTTTATTTTTAAATTGTCAGCCTCTTGTTTGTTTTTGCTTCTGTCCCTTTCACCGTTTGGAAGTGACCTCGGCTCAGGTTGAGTGGTGTCCTGGGTTGCTCGGGACCCCAGAGGTGGTGGGATGTGGTGAGGAGACGAAGAAGGAACTGAGCCAGGTGGAGGCAGCTGGGCTTGAATCGCAGGCTCTCGGTTACAGAGCAGGGTCAGGCATGCGGCATAGCATTGTTCTGAGTTAAATTCAGTCAAAAGCAAGAAGCCCCTCACCTGAGTTCTGGGCACGCTGGAGATATACAGTAAATAAATGGTAGCTGACTTTCCCTCCGGCCTCTAAAGTTATGGCTCCAAATCAGAGAACCCATAGCGGACAGTGTCCAAAGCAGGTGCCACTCAAACTTGTGCTTAGCTAGGGAGCGTTGCCTGCCCTCTGGGGATGCTGCCCGAGGCTGATTGCTACTTGTGCATTTGCTAGTGGCAGGCTATGTGCAGCGTGGCGCTTCCGGACGTGGGGTGGGCGGGGACTCGGTGAGTCCTGAGCTTTCTTGGCTGTACCCCGCCCCCGAGTGGGGCCAGAGAGCACCCTCCTCACTCCCCCACCCCACTTCTGGGATTTGGGTACAGTGGGGCGGGGCTTAGGGAACTGCAGAAGAACCAGATGGCAACACTGTCCTGAGCTTCCTGAACGTGCACCATACATGATTCACTTTGTTTATGTTAAAGCACGAAGAGTTGCCACTGTATCCTTCATTGTATATTGTAAATAAATAGCCTTTTGTCTCAGAAATGACCCTGCTAACATTGTTATGCTAACCTTGATCATACGGCGAAAGTCGTTAAAACAGCACAAACACAGGCACCCTGAGTAACAGGGGAGCAACCCTGAGCTCTGCATCCGGGCAAGCTCCTCTGTGCCGGGCCAACCCGGGGGACCGGCCCCCTTTCGTAAAAGCAAGCCGTAAGGAAATTCAAGCATATGCGCTTGGGCCGTGGGCACACGTGAGTCATTAATATTGAACAGGAATTCATTTGCGCATGACGTCTGGATATTGGACCACTCTACAGGCCAAAAATTCTCTTAGGAAACACTCATTACAACCCACTCTAGGAGCAACCAGAAACTCTCATCAGGCTAAATGGATGATGCGGGCACAAAACCAATAGTAATTTATAAACAAGAAGTATGAATAACGGTAACTGTGAAAACCACACCAGCTCAAACAACCGCTGAGGAGCAAACTGGAAAGCGTCCTCCACAGACTGGAGAAACTTACATAAAGTACAGCGTCGGAGAGCAAGTGCAGGTCCTCAAGAAACCTGGAGCACTAATTTTAGGTTATGGGTCCCAAATTTTTGTGGGTTGCTGGCCGGTAGCTCTCAATTGTACCAAAAGAAAAGTCTGTGGAATGTGTGTGTGGCCCCACCCCCAGGAAGGGGCAGGGCCTCACTGTTTGTCTTCACTGGGTCTGTCCTGTCCCTGCCTTGGCCCACAAGAAGGAAGCACGCTTCTTCCCTTGGGTGGGCTCGCAGCTCGGCCTGCAGCTGGTGGTGGGGTAGCAGAGACCGTCATGTGCAGGGGGCCAGGGGAGCCTGGCTGGCCCCCACCTCTCCTCCTGAGCACACTGCAAGATGAGGGCCTGGTCCTGGTCCCGCTCTTCCTGCAGGATCACTTGACATTTTCCTGTCCACATACCATATGGCAAGGTCAAGTGCTTCTTTGAGCTGTCCTGCCTTTCACTTGTTTGTTTTTTTTTTTTTTTTTTTTTCTCCCGAGGACAACAGCAACGAGCTCATCAGCTCACAGGGAAGGGACCTGCCTCTGCAGAAACTAAGCAGTTTGCAGGTTTCCTTGCTTTTATCGCCGACATCTTGGGGACACAACAGACAGCGGTTGGGTTATAGACCACCCTGTGATCCGGCAGCCCAGGAACTTCCTCTTCGAGCAGAGGAAAGGCTCCAGTCGCTGGGATACTCACCAGATACAGAGTATGAGCCCAGCTTTTTTATTTTTTAAAGGTTTATATATATATATATATGTATATATATATATTTTTTTCATCTATTTGAAATGCAGAGCAACACAGATAAAAAGGTAGAGGGTTGAGGTTCAGTCCTCACAGCCAGGAGCCAGGAATTCCAACGTGGTCTCCCATGTGGGTGCAGGGGCCCAAGCGCTTGAGCTATCATCCACTGCCTCCAAGTTGCATTAGCAGGGAATTGCATTAGAAGCAGAGCAGCCAGGACTCAAACCAGCACTCAGATATGGGATATGAGCTTCCTGAGTGGCAGGTTAACTTGCTGTGCCACAGGGCCTACCCCAGATCCGGAGCCACAGATGTGCCTACCTGTCCACCTGCACAGTGTCGGGAAAGAAGACGTCGGAATGTGATCTACCCAGGACAGAATTATTGTTGTCGTCTGTACTTGCACTTTGGTTGATCTCTTTCTTCCCACTTCTTCAATAAGAAAGAATGATGTGGCAAAAACTAACAACAGAAAACAATCTCTCCTGGTTACAGCTCTTGAGCCCCAGTGTAGTTAATATTTTGGTGCCTGATAAATAAAAATACTGAAAGAAAAAGGTGTGGTGACCTAACTACGTGCACACATACATAACGTTTACTTTTTCTTACTCCAGGAAGGAAGAAAGCTGGCTTTTCCCCTGGTTTGGATCACCCTGTATTTGCAATCCTGTGGCTTCACTTACCGCCATAGCCAGCACTTTCCACGTTGTGCCAAACCCTCCCATTCAGAATAATCATCATATTTTGCAGATGCACACTGGCCCAATACACATCCAGACCTGCACTTCCCCAAACACTCCCTCTAATTGGACATCTTAGCTTTAGAGTTGGAATTTTTGTTGGGAATTTTATATTTTACTTCTAGCATCAGAATTTGGATCTCTGTATCCTAGGGGTCTGTTTTGATCAATGAACAGTAATTTGCTTTGTCACTCTCCACAGATATATGTATTTATTTCGGTTTCTTCACCATGTTCCTCCTTTTCTTTAAATTGCAGATTTTTAGCCATTTCTAGCACTTTGTGTCCCAGAGTCCTATCTGATTGGTCCTCATGGACCAATAACTTTCCTCCTGCTAAGATGAGAGGGGCTTTGGGAAAGTCTGTTTAGAAGGGGCCAGTGTTGTAGTGCAGTGCGTAAAACCACCCAAATAGGTGCTGTTCGAGTCCTGGCTGCTCCACTTCTGATCCAGCTCCCTGCCAAAGTGCCTAGCAAAGCAGCAGAAGATGGCCCAAGTGCTTGGTCCCCTGAACCCACATTGGAGACCCAGAAGAAGCTCCTGGCTCCTGACTTTGGTCTGGTCCAGTCCTGACCATTGCAGCCATTTGGGAAGTGAACCAGTAGATGGGAGATCTTTCTCTGTCTCTCCCTGTCTCTGTAATTGTGACTTCCAAATAAATAAAATAAATCTTTTTTTAAAAAAAATGAAAGGAAGAAAGTCTGTTTAGAGCCAAGATTCTCTCAACATTAAGCTGGTCGGAGAAGGAGGCTGTGGGCTGGTTCATCACCTCCCACAGTGCAACAGCCTGGAAGGTAGGACCCAAGCACCAGCAACAGGTAGACAAGAAATCCAAACCTGCTGGGGCCAGAGATGCTCTGGGCTAAGAATTGTCACCAGTCCTTGGTGAGAAGAGATCAGAAAGCAATGTAAAAATCCCACTGGAATCTGTAATACACAGTGTATAAGTACACTGAGGTTTAAAGTAAACTGTCTCCTTCCACAGTGTAACAGGTGGAAATCATTCTTTTTTGTCTTTAGAAGCCTAAATCTGTACTGGAAGTTTCCCAGGTGACCGTGGGAGTGAGAGTCCCATTCCCCAGGTACATCAAAGCCCTCCCGGAAGGTTGCTCTGATCACACTTGGTTTTGACCACCGATGCTGCTGCCTGTTACAGCAGCAGCAGCCATGGGCTCAGCCCCCTCCCCCGCCATTCATTCATTTCACACGCATTTCTTGCCTGCCTGCAGCTGGGCAGGCACTGCATGCGGTGCCACAGCTACGGCAGAAAACACAGCACCAAAGCCTCCGGGAAGTAAAGGTAGGAGAGGTCCTGGGGTCGCAAGAACAGAAAGTCTGGATGAGGAGCACGCCCAGAAAGCAAGAAAAGGACCGAGGAAAGCCAAGCCCGCGTGGCTATAGAGGAGGCCCCTGGGCTCTGTACTGAGCGTTTGGCATAGAGGCAGGCCACGTCCATGGCCCAGGGGCATCAACAGCACCCCTGGGAGATTTGGGGGGTAGTCGGTGGGTTCAAACACCAGGATGATAGGAGACCAGGGCCCTGTAGGGTATACAGGTGGCTTGAAGTGGGCATGGGAACCAGGAGAGGAAAGCACCCGCTCCAGGGTCCGGGGCAGGTGCACTATTAGGCAGCAAGATTCCCAACCTGTGGGACCACAGGCCAGCGAGGGAGGGGTTGCGGCCAAGCCCTGCTCCTCGGAGCCGGAGAGGGGAGGGAGTCTTGGTGAGAGCCCAGCCTTGGGGAACGCCTGCCTCAGGGCTTCCTTCCAGGAGGGGCTCAGCAGTCCCCTGCCTGTATGGAAGGCAGAACTTAGAGCTTTAAAACGACTGGTGGGGGGTGTAACCCCTCCATTTGGCTCTGGGGGATGTGAAGAGGGTGAAGGAGCCTCGTTTCTTCCCAACCTTGAGTGGGTGGGGCCCAAGCCGCAAGCCCAGACAACTGCATGCTCCAGGACCCCACCCGCACCCCAGAGCCCCTGCAGCCTCCCTCGTCTCTGTGCAGCTGATTCCCCGGCGCATTCGCCTGCTTTCAGTAGCGCAGTATCACAGAAGGGGTACGTTTCAAGGAAAAGAGATTATTTGGCTCACAGTTCTGAGTCCCAAGGTCAAGGTGATGGCTCTTGCTGGCAGAGCCCTGGGGGGCGCAGGGGCATCACAAGGGGAGAGGCAGGGAGCATGAGTGTGTGTGTATGAGAGACCGTGTGCGTGACTGTGTGTGTGTGAGTGAGTGTACAAGTGAATGTGTGTGTGCTTGTGTGTGTGCATGTGTGAGTGTATGTGTATGAGTGTGTGTATGTGTATGAGTGTGTGTGTGTGTATGAGAGACCGTGTGCGTGACTGTGTGTGTGTGAGTGTGTGTGCTTGTGTGTGTGCATGTGTGAGTATATGTGTATGAGTGGGTGTGTGTGAATTTGTGTGTGACTGTGTGACAGAGTGTGTGTTAGTGTGTGAGTGCATGTGTGAGTTTGTGTGTGTGTATGTGTGAGTGTGTGAGTTTGTGTTGTGAGAGTGTGTGTGAGTGTTGTGTGTGTGAGTGCATGTGTGTTTGTGTGTGTATGAGTGTATGTGTGAGAGAGTGTGTATGTTTATGAATGTGAGTTTGAGAGAGAGAGAGAGAGTGTGTGTGTGTGTGTGTGTGTGTGTGACTTGAAGGACCGGCGCATCACGAGCAGCTGTGTAAGACTGCATCGGCGCAGTTGACTGCAAGCCGCCGACGGCCCCGCTGCCTGACTGTGCGGTTTGGATGAGCACTGACTCCTGAGAGGAGGAGAGGGCTCCTGCTGGCAGCCGGGTTGGAGGATGTGGGGTCTAGCCCCGCCCTGCTACATGGAGATGGTGGTGGTGAGAGTGGCAGTCCCAACGGCATGAATAAGACTCGAGATGCCAGGGCCTGTCCCAGCCCGGATGCAGTTTGGGGTGACCACAACCCCAAAACAATGAGCGTTTGGGTTCTCAGCAGCCATTTGCGCCTCAGTAACAGCATCTGGGGAAAGACTCTCCCCTCTGTGGTAAGCCATCCCCAGGCTTAAGGCTGCACATGTGACACGGTACAGCCAATCAGCCTCTGTCCTGGGACTTTGACTCTTGCAGGGCAGAGGGAAAAGCGTGGAGCATTTTCCTTCCAGAGCAAAGCCCCACAGAACCTATTCATGAGCTTTTCCTGCCCGGAATCCAAGATATTCCAGTCGTTGTCGTCTCTGAGGCCTGGTTCTCCTACATTCCGCTGGACTCTGAAAGCCTCCTGTGGAAGCCAGCCTGGTTTTGTCGCTTGCAACCAGAGCACAGGTGACAACTCCACCTCTCTTCTAGCCCTTAATCCTCTTCCCCCTGTTAGCGAAAGGGAAGACAATAGAGGAAAGAGCCCTGGAACCAAAGCCAAAAATCTGAGTTAGAATCTACTCTCTGCTGTCTTACGGCTGAGAATCTCAGAAAAGTGCTTAAACCTTCCTAAACCTCAGCCTGCCCCCCAAAAGCATGAGTACCGCTGAGAGCGTGATGTGTTCATTGTAAGGACCACGGCAGGTGGCACGCAAAGGCCCTGGCGGGGTGCCTGGCCCATGGTAGGCACCGTCCTTCCTCCTTTGGGTCCCACACCGGTGCTTTGCCCCCCTGGGCACTTCCTCCCCAGCCTCCTCCTCTCCCAGCTCCCTCTGCATCCCCTCCCTCTCTTCTGCGAATGCCAACGCCTTCCCCCTCCCCACCCTTTGCTGCCCTCCTCAGCGCCAGCTCCTGCTGCTTCAGTCTGCGCTCCCCTGCTCTCACCAAGTGACCAGCAAACTGGTGACATTCAGGGCAAGGCCTCGGCTTGGCAAGAGCGAGTTGCATGGCCCTGGTGTGGTATAACTAGGTAGATAGCTTAGGGCTGAGCGGGGTGCAGTGCTCACTCTGCTATCCAGTTAGCTGTCAGTCAAAGTACCTCCTTTCCCAGGATGCATCTGTTTCATCTGGGACCTAGAACGGACAGGGGATGCTGTGAAACTGGATAATATACTCCACATGGAATTTTTGGAGGTCTCATAAAGTTCCCAGGTGGCTCCATGAGTGTAGAGGCATCACATTCTACATCATAAAAGAGGCCAGCAAAGGAGGGTCTCTCTCTCTCTCTCTCTCTCTCTCTCTCTCTCTCGCCATGGGCCACGGCTGGAGTCCCTGTCAGGTATTCTCTCTCTTCCCTGAGCCTGAGCCATCCTTTCTCCCTTTGGGCAATCCTCTGGCCCACTCCTAACTGTATTTCTCTGTGTGGGGCAACCCACACTCAGGTGTGTGTGTGTGTGTTCACTTTCTCTCCATTTGGATAAACCTTGTTAGCACGTGGTGCCCATTATAAACACCTGCACTTGGGCCGGCGCCGCGGCTCACTAGGCTAATCCTCCGCCTAGCGGCGCCGGCACACCGGGTTCTAGGCCCGGTCGGGGCGCCGGATTCTGTCCCGGTTGCCCCTCTTCCAGGCCAGCTCTCTGCTGTGGCCAGGGAGTGCAGTGGAGGATGGCCCAGGTGCTTGGGCCCTGCACCCCATGGGAGACCAGGAAAAGCACCTGGCTCCTGGCTCCTGCCATCAGATCAGCGCGGTGCGCCGGCCACAGCGTGCCGGCCGCGGTGGCCATTGGAGGGTGAACCAACGGCAAAGGAAGACCTTTCTCTCTGTCTCTCTCTCTCACTGTCCACTCTGCCTGTCAAAAAATACAAAAATAAAAATAAAAAATAAAAACACCTGCACTTAGGAGGTGTGACTTTGTGTGAGAGAAGAACTGGAGAAAAAGGTGAGAATACACCCGTGCCCACAGCATGAGGTGTGCTTATTGATGCTTTTATCAACAGAACCCAAGAGGTCAGGGAGAGGAAACACAGCTTCTGGGATGGGGAGGAAGAAGGAAGGAACCCATAAAGCCGGGCTAAAGCTGTTTGTCCTGGTGAGGAAGGCGGCACCAGGGCAGGCTCCATGACCCTGCCTCAACCTTTGCAAGGGGAGCATTGTCCTGGGCTCTGCGAGACACAGAGGGTGGGCCCGGAAACGTTGCCAGGAAGACGAGTCAGCACGCCGGCACCCTGGGCACCGGTAAGACAATTGCCCCGTCCATCTAGGGATAAAGAGGCACCGAGTCTGTAGGCAGGCGGAGGGTGGGTTAAAATGCAGGGGAAACAGCGGCTGCACTGCACCGGTTGCGAGTCAGGGCTGTGCCTGGGCTGCCCAGCGTGCATCTGTCTCCTGTTTGCAGCTGTGCACTGGGAAGCGGACAGTGGTGGACCCTAGCTGTGCTCAGGCCTTCAGCATGGGGCAGGCAGCTCCAAGACCAGGGCCTGACTCTGGCAGTTGAAATGTGGAAGCAAGAGCCAACGCAGTGCGGGATTCAACCTGTGATTTGGGCTGCTATGAGCAGCTTGGGCTCTGCGCTCTCTTCTCCCACTTCTTTTCATCTGAATCCCTCTCCACGGAACTTGAAGACAGTATTTTTTTGTCTTGGATGATAATTAGCCATGGACTTGGCTCCACTCAGCTTCCAGCGGCCTTGGAAGCAGGAGCGTTCCAGGCCAGGAAGACAGAAGCTCCTCGGGGGGCGGGGGGCGGGGGGCTGACCTGCTGCTCCTCCTCTGCTCTGAGCCAGAATGCAGCTCAGAGGAGTCTTCCCACAGGTGCTCGTGTTCTGTCCAGCATGCACAGAAGCCTGGGTCACCTCGACAGACCTGCTGGGTCTTCCTGGCAGAGGAGTGCGGTCAGAATCAGACTCCTAGAAGGATGTCTTTCACCAGGCGCTTCCAAAACGACCCAAAACCCAAGTCTGAAAGTGTGCAAGAAAGTTTTGGTGGCCTGGGCGCTCTCCGAGAGCAAAGCCCAGCACTGGGAAAGGAGAGAATGATGAGGGCTTCAGGTGCCCCACCCCGGGGTCATCAGCACCTGAGGGGCTGCTCCGAGGGACGCGTGGCGTCCTTCCCACCTCCATTACATTTCATCCCCCGCAGCAACGAAGAGTGAATCACGAGTACCAGCGATGCCTCCACTCATGACTGATGTCATCCCAGAGAGAGGCTGCACCCTCTTATTTTAATAAAAGTTTTATTTTATTTACTTGAAACGCAGGATGCTAGAGACAGAGAGAAAGATCTTCCATCTGATGATTCACTCCTGGGGCTGTGCCAGGCTGAAGCCAGGAGCCTGGAATTCCATCCAGATCTCCCACATGGGTGGCCTGGGTCCAACCACCTGAACCACCTTGCACTGCTTTCCTAGGCGCATCAGTAGGGAGCTGCCAGGACTGGAACTGACGCTCCGATATGAGATGCCGGTGTTGCGAGCAGGGGCCTCACCCGCTGCACCGCCTTGTCGGTGCACCTGCGCCCTCTTGAGCAAGGATCGGGATCCACGTGGTGGCTCCATTCAGGAGCTGGTCGTTTGGTCTTGGGGAAGCACGCACTGTGATGAACACTCATGGGGGCAGACTCTGCCCAGCTCCCCAGAGCTCCTCAGGTTTGAATCCCGACTCCAACCTTTGCCAGCTTGATGTGCATGATTCCAAGTCTCTGAGTGGTGTTCCTCGTCTGTAAATGGGGATTGCGAAGTTTAAGACGATAAAATGTAAGACATCCAACACCATCCCTGGTGGGCAGAAGTTGCTGAATCAGTAGCAGCACGATGGCGGTCCTGGCCGCAGTTTGTCGCTTGTCTCTACTTCCTCTGGTAGAACCCTCCCACACGGACTCTGGGCTTGGCCATGGGATTTTCTTTGGCCAATGGGAAAGTTATAAACACTTGGGAAGTTAAGAGCCAAATAGATCACAGTGAAGGACTTCAGGAGAAGAACCGTGGATACCATGAGTGCATCCAAGGATTCTCTCTGGAGCAGATGGTCATTGGTTTTCAAATTTCCAGAGACCCCCTCCAGGCCTGGCTCAGTGTGTCCTCAGCAGATCAGTGAGTGAGGGCTAACGCAACACTACCTGTGGTCAGTGGGTCAGTGCTGGGCACTAGGAGGGATACGAGAGCAGGCAGAGAGCCTGGCCTCAAGTGGCTTACAGGCTTCCCCCTAGAAGCCATGCCAATCATTTCCACTAGAGGAAGTTCACATAATAAAATGGAGAAGAAAGTGGGAGTTGAGTGGTTATGTAAGGGTTTCTGAAGAAGAAGAAAAGCTTGAGTTGGATCAGGATGGCTAGAATTTAGCCTCAAAAAACCTTTTTGGCCTGGGATCAAGACAGGTCAACATGAAAGAATGCCATGATTGATTAGTGATGTCTGTGTGAGCTCTGGAATGGGAATGGGAGCAGCAAGCTCTCTGTCATTGCAACTTAGATGATCGTTCAAGTCCCTTTGATCTTCCACAGTCTACGGCCAATGGCATTTGTTTTAGGTTCAGCTATGGCACCAGAATCCATGTTAGTTTGGTCTAGAATCCTCCTAAGCGCAAGCATGCTGGTCCCTGTGAGCAAACAAACAACCAGCCCGAAGCCTTAGAAATCAATAGATGAGGGACTGACCCTGTGGCACAGCGGGTTAAAGCCCTGGCCTGCAGCACCGGTATCCCATATGGGCACCGGCTCTAGTCTTGGCTGCTCCTCTTCCAATCCAGCTCTCGCTATGGCCTGGGAAAGCAGTAGAAGATGGCCCAAGTCCTTAGGCCCCTGCACCTGCATGGGAGACCCAGAAGAGGCTCCTGGCTCCTGGCTTCAGATTGGCGCAGTTCTGGCTGTTGCAGCCATTTGGGGAGTGAACCAGTGGATGGAAGATCTCTCTCTCTCTCTCTCTCTCTCTCTCTCTCTCCCTCTGTCTCTACCTCTCTCTGTAACTCTGTCTTTCAAATTAATAAAATAAATCTTTAAAACAAAACAAAAAAGAAAGAAATCAATAGATGAGAAGAAAGGTGAGGGAATGATTCGAGTAACATTCAAAATGACCTTCGGGAAGAGGAAGAGGAGTTCCACCAAGAAGGGCTTCCAAGGGAGTCTAAGTTCCTGGTGATATTCTGTTTTTAAGTGGGCTGGTAAGTATTGGTCATTTATTTCATTGTGATTTTATGGGTTTCCTATAAACCTCATTAAAATATATTTATTTATTTGAGACAGGAAGGCAGAGATATGAAGAGAAGAGTTCCCACCTGTTGATTCACTCCCCAGATCAGCAGCCAGGGCTGGGCCAGGCTGAAGTCAGGAGCCAGGAACCCAAGCATGAGGGGCATCACCTGCTGCCTCCCAGGATGCATTAAAAGGAAGTAGAAATCAGAAGTGGAGCTGGGACATGAATCGAGGGCCCCAGCTATGAGATGCAGTAGGCCCAGCTGGCATCATAACTGCCAGGCCACGTGCCCATCCTGCTATAGACTTTTCATGTATTTATATGTACACACACACGCACACACACACACACACACACGCTGCACTGGATTATTGGGTCAAGTAAGAGAAATCATGGACTGGGCACAACGTCTGGCATCAGCTGCGTCCCGGTGGAAACTCCTCACATCTGGTTTCCAGCTGAAGGCCCTGATTACCACAATGAGTCTGTCACTGCCAGTGTTGTGTGGACCCACAGGATCTCGGGTCTTGGAACTGGAAGACCCGCTCTGCTGCTTACCAGATGCATCACGTCTTATTTGTGTTGATGTATTGCATTCTCATCTGTACCACGGGGAGAGCAGTCGCCTATGTCCAAGTTTTGCTAGGAGAGTAAAAGGTGATGATGAAAGTCAACTTCCAGGCAGTTCCACGTTTACTAACGGCTTTCCGCATGGGTATGCCACCGTCTCCAAGGCTCCAGTGATGTGCTTCTGTGACTCTCCAGGCTTCCCAATGCCCCAGTGGACCTGAAAGGATCTGGTACTGCAGGTATCGGAAGGAGGGCATTCCTCTTCTGATCAAGCTGGGCAGCTGATTGTTTTACAAAAACTTTGTCTACTGCCACCCCAGACGTGGGAGAAGGGACCTCCTTCCCTGGAGATGGCCTCCATGGCCTTTGTCCCTGGGTGAGTCGCCAGGCATTTGTGACTTCTAAGGGACACACTCCCCCCCTTCAGAAGATGCTGACCTCAGGTCCTTGCTGTTTTCCGTGCCCATAGAAAGTGCACAGTGGCAGTATCCTAGGGTCCTCTTCCCAGCTCTCTAGGGGGTGCCTGGCCGTTCCAGGAGGCACTGGGGCCTGTTGGGCAAAGCCCTGCTCGACACACATGTATTTATTGTCGTTTGCTATGTTATGAATTACTCTAAGAATTACTGACTCAAAACAGCAGGCATTTATTATCTCAGCTCTGTGAGTCAGGAGTTCAGAAGTGGCTCGTTTGGTGGCTCCAGCTCAAGGCATCTCGCGAGGTTGGAGCCCAGCTGCAGTTGACACAAAGCTTGTCCGGGTTTGGAGAATCAGCTTCCAAGGTCACACAGGGCTCTTCACAGAAGGTAGCACCTCCTTGCTGGCTGGTGGCCTCAGTTCCTCGCCAAGTGTGCCTCTCTTTATGACACAGACGCTTGTTGACCCCAGAATGAGTGGTCCAGAGAGAGGGCCTAGCAGGTAAAGCCTGAGTGTGTGACACTGGCGTCCCATGTAAGCACTGACTCATGTCCCGGCTGCTCCACTTCTGATAGAGCTCCCTGCTAATGGCCTGGGAAAAGCAGAGGCTGGCCCAAGTGTTTGGGCCTCTGCCACCCACATGGGACAACCAGATGAAGCTCCTGGCTCCTGGCTTAGGATCAGCGCAGCTCCATCTGTTGCAGCCAATGGGAGAGTGAACCAGCGGATGGAAGACCTCTCTCTCTCTCTCTCTCTCTCTCTCCCTCTGCCTCTCCTTTCTCTGTGTAACTCTGACTTGCAAATAAATAAATAAATAAATCTTTTTAAAAAATTCTCCATTTATTGAGTTTTTTAAAAAGTAGCAACACAGGCGAAGTCCAAGGTCATCCAGAAAGGAGCAGCAGTGACATCAGACTTCAGTCTCCCTGTCCCCTCCCCAACTGCTGTCTCCTGGACATGCACACTGGGGCTGCACCTCACCTACTCTCTGCCAACACCACTCCCTGCCAATCTGTTCTCACAGTGGGGTTTCTACACTCAGAATCGCATACCAAGGAGCCACAGAAGACTATAAGGTATGGTGCCAAAATTCAAAACACCACCTAAGTTGACATTTGCATTTGATAGTTTATTTGGAATACCTGGGCTCCTTTAGATGTCTAAAATGTAGTGTTTTCCTTTGAAAACACACTTCAAAATACTTCACAGCATCCAATATTATTTTATTACAACTTGGAATCAAAATGCTTTCCAAAATAAATATCAAATTTTATAACCCAAGATAAGAAAGTAAGCCTTGTTGCACTTTCGAAAATTACATTGCTGGATATTTATGTGTGCTTGCTCCAAAAGGAGGTGTGAAGAGTGTGAACTCTCCCCTGCCTCTCCCTCCCCACATCCCCCACCCCAGATCTCCAGGAGAGGCAGAGACACGGGGAACATCTTTAGCCCTCAAAGACATTTAAAGCCCTTTTCAAACACTGAGTTCCTTGTGCCTTTTGGGGAGGGGAGGATTTTGCCACCTGGGGTTTTTCACTGTTGAAGTATTTGCCTTTACACACCAGCTACTGTTTTTGTCCTTAAAAGCACACAGGCATAGCCACCAGGCCAGGGGCTCTCTTTGTGCTGCAGGCATCTGCATCCCACCCCCAGCCCAGGGACCTTACGATTCCAGGGTGGGGCCAGCCCTGGGGAATGTCACTCACCTGGCAAAGCTGGAGCAGACCCAGAGAAAGCAAATAATTTACAAAGAGCCTCACTTACCCTGCTGGACTTGGTCACTTCCTGGTCCTCAGTGGCTGTCAAGTTCCTCCAGGTCACAAAAACAAGCTCTGGTGCCAGAGGGCCGCCCAGAAGTACACACACGCGCGCGCACGCACACACGCACGTGCACACACACACACACCTGCCAGCACAGGCTCATCACTGAGCCAGGGGGCAGCAGCCAGCCAGGTCACTGCAGTGACTTCTGAACTGGCCTCCCTGCCTCCAGGTGTCCCTGCTGGTGCTCAGACCGTTCTGGAGTGCCCACCTGAAATCACTCTGACGGCGACAGAGGGAGGTGGCCAGGCACTGCGGGCCTCCTGAGCAGTCTTGAAGAAAACAGAGACTCAAACCTGAACCTGGGGCGTCTGCAGCTCCTGCTCCCGACTGCCGGGAAACACGTGGATGGAGGGTTGCGCACAAGCTCATTGGCACAAGGAGCACACAGCCAGAATCCCAGCGTGCAGTGCTCTGTAGGACAAATACCAGATTCTCCACCAAAATAGTCCAAGGAAAAAAGGAGATGGAGGAGAGCTTATGAATTAAGAGAGTTTAGAAAGCAATGCGTGGGGCCAGCGTTGTGGCATAGTGGGTAAAGCTGCTGCCTGCAATGCTGGCATCCCAAATGGATGCTGGTTCATGTCCCGGCTGCTCCACTTCCGATCCAGCTCTCTGCTATGGCCTGGGAAAAGCAGTGGATGATGGCCCAAGTGTTTGGGCCCCTGCACCCACTTGGGAGACCTAGAAGAAACTCTTGGCTCCTGGCTGTAGCCTGGCTCAGCCCTGGCTGTTGGGGCCATTTGGGGGTGAGCCAGTGTATGGAAGATCTCTCTCTCCCTCTCTGCAACTCTGACGTTCAAAATAAACAAACACGTATTTAAATAAAGAAAGCAATGTGTGAACTTTATATAGATTGTGAATCAAATTATTAATAAACTGTTTTAAACAAAAGAAAAATTCAAGAGACAGGGAGATGTGAACAGCTAACTGTACAGCTGAGGATATAAGGGAAACACTGTTCAACATTTTAGATGCCTTACTGGTATTATGGCTGCCTACTTGCAAAAGTCCTTTTTATTCAGAATTATGCAGTATATTACAGCTGAAGGCCTGGGGAATCTGGGAGAGATGTAATCAATCCGGGAGTGGTAGGAAGAGGTGAAGCTGCAGTGAGCACAAGACTGGCCACGAGCTGATGGTGGTTGAGGGTGGGACACTGAGTGCATCTTATCATTACCTCTACTTTGATATGTTTGGGAAATCTCCTTAGGGATGACATTGTGGTGTGGTGGGTAAAGACACCACCTGTGACATCAGCATCCAATATGGGCACTGGTTCAAGTCTTGGCTGCTCCACTTCCAATCCAGCTCTCTGACATGGCTTGGGAAAGCAGCAGAGGATGGCCCAAGTCCTTGGACCCTGTACCCGCGTGGGAGACCTGAAGGAAGCTCCTGGCCCCTGGCTTTGGCGTGGCCCAACTCCTGCCACTGTGGCCATTTGAGGAGGGAACCAACAGATAGAGTATCTCTCTGTCTCTCCCTCTCTCTGTAACTCTTTCAAATAAATATTTTTTTTTTAAAAAAATCTCTTTAAAAATAAGTTTTTCAATGCAAAGCAATGTGTTGGTGGCCCCGGTGCTCATGCCTGAGGTGTTAGCTCTGGCCCTCACTGTGACCCTGACGAAGCCACAGACTCCCGCTGCGGGCACTGCCCACTGCTCAGCTGCTTGCACACCATAGACCTCTGGCCTTCAGGTTCCAGAAAAAGCCAGGCCCTGGGGAAGCTGGGCCAAGCCCCGCTCCAGCTCCCCCACTGCCCTGCCGCAGGGTCCATTCCCACCCACTCACACATGCCCCTGTTCTCGCGCCTCCCTGTCTGTAGACACCGTCTGTCCGAAGTCCTGTGGCGAATCTCACCCCGCTTCTGCACTCCCCTCACAGCAGCACCCCTACTCACTGCCCCCACCCCAGGAACAAGTCCCCCCAACCCCATTCACAGCCCTCATCAAAGCCAAGCCCCAGCATTCTGCCCAGGGTTACCACAGGCTCCCTTGGGGCCAGTTCCCCCTTGGTCTCTTCTTTTTTTTTTTTTTTTTTTTTTTTTTTGGACAGGCAGAGTGGACAGTGAGAGAGAGAGACAGAGAGAAAGGTCTTCCTTTTGCCGTTGGTTCACCCTCCAATGGCCGCCGCAGCCGGCGCGCTGTGGCCGGCGCACCACGCTGATCCGATGGCAGGAGCCAGGAGCCAGGTGCTTTTCCTGGTCTCCCATGGGGTGCAGGGCCCAAGCACCTGGGCCATCCTCCACTGCACTCCCTGGCCACAGCAGAGAGCTGGCCTGGAAGAGGGGCAACCTTAACAGAATCGGGCGCCCCGACCGGGACTAGAACCCGGTGTGCCGGCGCCGCTAGGCGGAGGATTAGCCTAGTGAGCCACGGCGCCGGCTTCCCTTGGTCTCTTCTGTGCTGAGCCCAGAGCCCTGATCATGGTGATTCTGCACTGGCTAAGATGAGTTCGATGGAAAATGTAAAGCCGCAGGGTCGGGGGGAGCCAATGGGGCCTTGCGGCTCAAGGGCCAGCACCAGCGTGTCAGAGCAGGGGGTGGGATGCTGAGGGCACCGCACTCAGGTCTCAGGGTGCATTGGACACAAGAGGGCTCTCTCACCCGAGGCAGCAGGGGTGCAGGTAGGGACTCCGCTGGGCCAGAGGCCAGCACAGTCTCAGTCCACAGGGACTCTGTCCTTGACCTCAGCTAAGAGGCAGAGGCTGCCAAGCACTGGGGCCCATTGGACTCCCGTATCTGGTATTTCATTCTCCGCTGTCAGCCATGGAGGACGTGGCGGGGTGGGGGTGGGGTGGAGCTGCCGTGCACACCCATGCGCTGCCCCCAGCCCTCTTACCTGGTGCTCCCCACTTAAGCCTTGTGGGAGACGAGTGGAAGCCACCAGGCAGGGCAAGGTGGAGGACCGCGATACTCAGGACAAAGTCTGAGAGCAAAGCTGCATACATGGGGAGACCTCAGAAGGGGAAGGGGCTGCCCAGAGGCACGGCGGACGCCAAGTCTGGGGCAGAGAGAGGCTGCAGGCCGGGCAGAAGCCGCCGGTTCTGGGGAGAACAGGAGCTCACAGGGGGCCGGGTCCGTGGTGGGGCCCCAGGGCTCAGTACCCCCACCTCAGCATTTGCCTAGCACCTGTTTTTCAGAGGCCCCCTTCTGCATGACGGGATGAGGGCGGGACACGGGGGCAGGTGGTTTTCCCAGGCTCGTGTCCGTGTCGGAGTGACCGGGGTGAAGGAGAGTCCTCAGAGGGGCCAGACCACCAGCAGGAAGAAGAACGCAGTCTGCGGAAGACGGGTGTGGCTTGAGCAGAAAGCGTTCTCTGGCCCCCACGTTTCTCCATCCTGATACTCCCCTCGCCCTTGCCACAGAAGCCCCTGCAAACTGCTTCTCGGGGAGGCACCCCCTCAGGGAGCTGCACCTCCCTCCCAGCGTCTTCTCCGCTTGTCGCTTGTCGTAAGCAGCAGCGCTCTCCTTAACTCTCACTTGTCCTTCATTCTTTGCCTCTCAAGCAAACCAACTCCTTGTGTCCACGGATACTGTCACACACCTTGATTCTCTTTAGCATACTAGGAAGGAGAAGCTTCCTCGAGACCTATACTAGGGTGTGACCTGGGCACTGCACCTGCTCTCTTAGATCTTTTTTTTTTTTAAGATTTATTTATTTATTTGGAAAGCAGACATACAGTAGAGGAGAGGAGACAGAGAGATCTTCCATCCACTGGTTCGCTCCCCAAATGGCCACGACAGCCAGGGTTGGGCCAGGCCGAAGCCAGGAGGTTCTTCAAGATCTCCTATGTGGGTGCAGGGTCCCAAACACTTGGGCCATCCTCTGCTACTTTCCCAGGCACATTATTAGGGAGCTGGATCAGAAGTAGAGCAGCCCGGAATCCAGTTGACGCCCATACTGGATGCAGGCATTACAGGTGGAGGCTTAGCCCACTGCACCACAGCGCTGGCCCTATTAAGGAGTTTTGTGCTAGCACTTGCCTCTCTGAGAGGAAAGAGTCAGAGAGAGAGCGCCTGCTGGCCAGGCCCGCCACGGTGGGTGTGGCCCCACGAAGCTCCGCTGTCCATACCATAATAGTTACCCCATCCTGGAAGTGGTGCTTCCCTTCTGGGGTTCTTGTGTCCCTGGGCACTGTCTTCCATCTGAAACCCCCCATTTCCTTTTCTGTCGGCAGCACCTTTGGCTGATTCGCAGACAGATCTGGAAGCAGTTCTGCTTCGCCTTGCATTCCCTCCTTCGTGACTTGGCTCTGACCTGCCCCACCTTGGCCTCTGCACCTGCCTGGGGCACTACGCAGGGCGGCCTTTCGGGGAGAGCCCAGTCCTCCCCTGCTTCCCCCTGCCTTGCTTGCACGACTTCAATGCTTTCTTCTTTGATCACGATGGGTCCCTGAAGCCTTAGTCGCCTGCTCTCCTTCTTCGCTCTTCGCATATTTTGCGGGGCCCAGGCACCTCCCACATCTCCCCAGCCCCTTCTGCCAGCGCTCACCCCGTCAGCCTTTCACAGCCACCATCTTAGGCGTGATGTTCACTCCTACGCAGCCGCTCTACACATCTGCAGCCCGGTGGGGTTGTTTTTGTTTTTAATTTGTTTGCAACTGATATCTGAAACTTATGCATATTTATGGGGTGCCACATGATGGTCTCGCAGTAACCCCCTGACAGTAGGGACCCCATCATAGGGCACCTGAGACTCCATCTTGAGAAAGCACCCCCCACTGTGAGACTCTGGTCTGGAACTAAGACAATAGCGATACAGCTCATCCTGCGAGGCAGAGCACAGACACTCCCTGGCAGGATCGCTCAAGCTGAAAACAGGCTGCACCTGGACTAATGTTAAGACTGTAATTTTTCTATTGTCAAGATTCTAACTGATGTTCATTTCCCATAGGCCTTAGGTCAGCTTGACCCTAGCAAGCATGTATCCCCCCGATCCTAACAACCCTGTATTCCCCTCCTTGCGGTTTTTGCCTTTATAAACCCTGTTGCTTTGAGCTTCGGGGTTGAGAGTTCTTTAGGGCATGAGCAATAAGGGACGTCAAATTTTACCCATGTGTGGTGCTCCCCTGTTTGCGCTCGCTCAGCACAACACTGAGAATGCATACGTCATTCAACGTTAAGTCAGGGTAAGCACCTCTGTCTCCTTAAATATTGGTCATTTCTCATGGTGAAAGCATTGGCATCCTTTCTGTTCTTTGCTGTTGTGAGAAGTCGCCCTACTGTGCGGCAGCGCCCCAGAGCTTCTGCCTCCTGTCTCACTATCATTTAGTGCTGGTTAATCAACACTTCCCTGTCCCCCCCTGCCATCCCTGCTGTCCTCAGCCTCTGGTACCCACTGTTCCACTCTCAGCTTCTACAAGATCAGCGTTCCTGGATCCCACACAAATGCCCAGCATGTGCTGTTTGTCTTTCTGTGCCCAATTTCACTTAACATAATGACCTCCAGTTCTGTCTGCATTCTTGCGAGTGAGTATTCCGTCGTGCGTGTAGCTGCGTGTTATTCGGTTGCTCGTGTGTACACCACACTTGCTTTACCCGCTCATCATCTGCTGCACACCTGTGTTGCTTCCATTTCTTGCCTATTGTGAAGAGTGCAGCAACAAAGGTGGGAGTGCATATGTCTCTTTGATGGACAGGTGTCCACGGGACGTGTGCTGAGTGGTGGGATTGCAACCTGGTGGAATTCCCGGTGACCCACCTTCCTGACCTCTCTGCCCCTCCTTCCTCCCAGGAAAGTGCCCCCAGACTCCAAAATCTGTTCCTTCATGTGTCATACGGCTGCAGTAACAACATTGGAGAGGCGCAATACAGTTTTTTTATTTTATTTTATTTTATTTGACAGGAAGAGTGGACAGTGAGAGAGAGAGACAGAGAGAAAGGTCTTCGTTTTGCCATTGGTTCACCCTCCAATGGCCGCCACGGCTGGCGCCCTGCGGCCGGCGCACCACGCTGATCCGAAGGCAGGAGCCAGGTACTTCTCCTGGTCTCCCATGGGGTGCAGGGCCCAAGCACTTGGGCCATCCTCCACTGCACTCCCTGGCCGCAGCAGAGAGCTGGACTGGAAGAGGGGCAACCGGGACCGAATCCAGCGCCCCGACCGGGACTAGAACCTGGTGTGCTGGCACCGCAGGTGGAGGATTAGCCTATTGAGCCGCGGCGCCGGCCCACGCGGTACAGTTTTCACCTATCCCAGACAACCCCCCCAGGAAGGAGCCCTGCATCTCGGAGACCCCCCTGTAGGAAGCACGTCTCCCGCTTGCCAACATGGGAAGGTGGGATCGGGAGCACCTGTTTATCACTCTGGAACAGAAGATGGCCTCTCTCCTTTATTCTAAGCTCCCGCACTCGGGTCCTCTCTTTATGAGAGACAAATAAGCAGTTAGTGCAGGGGGCTTTGGGAAGTGGCTTCCTGTGGCCATCCAAGCGGCCATCACTCGGGCTAACTTGCCCCCTCTACAGCATTTCACAGTTACATGTTAATCGCACCTCCCACTTCCTTCTCCGCAGGCCCAGCCTGGCCAGGAGGGGTTCCAGGATCTCCTCTCTGCGTGACTCCAAGGCTCCCAAGGTCCTGGCTGGTGGCAGATTGCAGACTTGGCCGCTTCCTGTCCCGTGACGCTGGACAGCAGGGGCTTGTCTGTGGTCAGCATGCGGGAAGTGTGGGTGCTTCCCCTGCCGGCCGTGTCCTCCCAGGGGCGGGGGGGGGGGGGGCAGGCCGTATTTCAACAGCCAGAGAACTGCTCTGTTCCCACAGTCCTGGGTGAGAACAGATGTGCACGCTTGGCGGGGCAGCCCGCTGAGAAGTGTCGGAGCCACCACGGGGCAGCCGCTCATCACAGGCAAGGCTGCGACCCGGCACCACGCGCCCTCTCCTGCACTGTCTGGAATTGACATTGCCATTCCGGGCGTTTGCAGAGGAGCTGTAAATCTGCCCCTGTCCTGATCTAGCCGGCAGCCCGCATTCCTGGGAGCAGCGGGCTGCTCGCTGGGTCCTCGGTTGGGGCACCTCCAGCCTGCTTCCAGGGGTGGCCTCGGGGCATGAATTATGGCCCCAGGGGACCCATCCTTACTCTGCACATGGAATCATTTCCTAGCCTGCTGGCTTCAGGAGGGCCGGGGGGGGGGGGGGCACCAGAATGTTCCAGCAGAGTGGCTGAGTCACTCCCAGATTCTACCGGGAAGAGCTCAGGAAGTCGATCCTGGTGTCAGTGCTACAGAGAGGAGAGGCCGGGGTGGGCGAAGATGAACACTCTTCTGTCTACCCAAAGGTAGCTGATAATGGTCACTCCCACTTCTGTGTCCACAGGGGCTAGTGATTAACATAATGGCTCTTGCTTTTTTTTTTTTTTTTTAAAGTCAGACAGATAGACAAGCAGACAGACAAAGAGAACTCCCGTCCACTGGTTCACACCCGAGATGCCATCACCAGCCAGGCTTCGCCAGCTGGAAGCCAGAAGTCTGGGACTCAGTCCAGGTCTCCCACCTGGGTGGCTGGGCCCCAAGTCCTTGAGTCATCACCTGCTACTTCCCAGCAGGAAGCTGGGATCAGGAGCAGAGCCAGAACTGGAAATTGGGCACTCAGATACGGGATGTGGGTCCTGTAGTCAACTAATACACCAAATGCCTGCGACTGAGGGGACGTTCTTTGAAATCCAACATTCTCTAAGTGTTTTACTGTGCCCTGGATACCTGTGAACGTCTCACCTGGTCCTCGGGACAGCCCTCTGTGGTAGGCGCTGTGATGCCCATTTTACCAATGACCACGCTGAGGCTCTGAGAAGCAAGGCGCGGGGCCCAAGGCCCCTGGGCTGGTGAGTGTGGCACGGACGCTCGAGCCACGCCTCCTCCCGAGGTGACCATACCTTGAGGAGGATGCAGTAGTCAGCCCGGCTGCCACAACCAAATGCCAAAAACTGGGGTGGCTTCGCCGATGGACATGCACTTCCTCCCAGTTCTGGAAGCTGGACGTCCCAGGCCAGGGTGGCAGCTAACGTGATTTCGAGAGTGGGCTGCTGTCTGCTTACAGACGACTCGCTGTGCCAGCCCCTGTGTGTGCGCTCACGTGGCCTTTGTGTGTGTAAAGGCGAAGAGCACACGTGCTCCGGTGTCTTTTCCTACGAGGACACGGATGTTACCAGATCAGGGCTGCACCCTATGAGTGTCCTTAACTTCAATCACTTCCTTAGAGGCCCTGTCTCCAGCTACAGCCACGCTGAGGGCGGGGCTTCGGAGATGACAGCGCTGTCCGGGCAGAGAGGGACGGGGGCTGCCAGTTCTGACTCAGCGTGGAGGCGTTGGGGTCCTACACAAGAGCCCCCAGCAGCCAGCTCAGCATGAAGTCAACAGCCGTCCCCTGTGGGCTGCGGGGATGAGCTGAGGGCTAGACCCAGGCCGCGTGTCCCAGGGAGGGGCATGGGCGTGGCTGGAGGAGGGTGGGGGGTGTTGAGGTTCCCTCAAGAGGGCCTTGCGCTGAAGATGGATTTTCAAGGAAGCAAAATGACTCAGGTCCCCAAGTCTTCCCTCCTTTCCCTGTCTTCCCCCTTTCCCACTGGCCGATTGGTTTGGGCTTTGTCTCAGAGCCCTCCCTGGGGCCATGGAGGCCATGTGCTACCCCACAGCGCTTCAGGCCGCCCACAGCACTGAGTGCTGTAGATTCGGCCCCCCTCTGCCTGGGTGCACCTTGAACGCCAGCCCATTCTACTTTCAAAGATCCTTAGCTGAAGCAAGCCCCATCTCTGTGTGGCTCCTGGTTCTGCATCGTGGGCAATGCAATGGAGTCAGCCCATTAAATGCATAGAACAAATATGTCCCCATTCAAAACCCACAGATCCCATATCCATTCTTCATGCCCACAGCTTCCTTCCCAATTTCTTACTTCCAGATAACCCGTTCGATTTCTAAGACACGGTTCATTTACATACCAGCATCAAATTCTAGTTAAGTCCACATTCATCAGCAATGCATATTAGCTCTTCCTTACACTGCTTCCACTTTTGATGCCATAAAGCACCCTCCACCCCTTGAAAACCACCTATTGAATGGTAGCTTTGTGCCCAGACCCCTCCGGGCACCGGGAGCGCAGTGCTCAGTAAGACAGGGCGTTCTGGATCTCGCAGGGTTTGCGGTCTAGTGGGGAAGACAGGAAATAAACAGGCAAACAAAGAAGAATGTCAAGTAAGAAATTCTGGGAAATAACACTTTCTTTCATGATCAAACTACACTTCTACAGTCCACTGAGCACTTATTTTGAGCAAGACACTTTGCTACTTATGGGACCAATAATCTTGTATACAAGCGGAGTTCTTTAATATAAGTTTAACAGGGTTTTGTATTCTCTGATCCTCGTAAGAATCGTGTAAAGCACATAGGATGGACGTTCTTTTTATTACCAAGTCCATTTCGCAAGTGAGCAAACCGAGACTCATTTCAGAGGCAACACAGCCGGTGAGCGTGCAGGCCCCTGACGCCTTCGCTCCCCTGCGTCACTAGCGCAGGCTCACAAGGGTGCTGACGGAGTGTCGTGTCCTAGTTCCCTCTGCCAGCAGTTTAGCGGTACTGTTGGCCAGTCCCTGACAAATGAGTGAATTATGGGATGCCTGTGGTGGTTTGGAAAACACATCTTGCATCTCGCTCTCGTGATCAGCCTTTGCAGGGATGTGGGGAGCCAGGAAGAGGCTTGCCAGCACCAGGCGACACACGCAGAGCAGGGCGCCGGTTTCCACATCAGGAAGTGCAGGGGGGAGACATCTGCGGAGGTCGAGCCACCACTCCATCAGCAGCCAGGACCCGGCGGGTGGGAACCCCCTGTGGTAGGGTCACAGGGCACAGCTGCGGGGAGCACCCATACTGGGCCTGCAGCTCAGGGGCACACTGGGGGACGGGCAGAACGAAGCATCGCCCAGCAGTTGAGGAGGCTGCGCTGGCTGGAAGTGTGCTAAATAAGCTGGCAAAAAATGCCGCTGGCTCCATCCCAGAGCTCCACCCCCAGCAGCTCGGCCCTTGCCAAGACTAGGCCCTTCCTCTCTCTGCTCAATCAGGAAGGGACGGCACAGCCGAAGATGCCCAAGTGCTCGGGCCCCTGCCAATCTCCGTGGGAGACCTAGATGGAGTTCCAGACTCCTGGCTTCAGCCTGGCCCAGCCCCAGTCATCATGGCCATTTGGGGAGTAACCAGTGGATAGAAGATCTCTCTCTCTCTCTCTCTCTCTCTCTCTCTCTCTCTGTGTGTGTGTGTGTGTCTTTCCCTCTCTCCCTGTAATTCTGTCTTTTGAATAAATAAATAGATCTTAAAAAGAAGAACAAGAAGGGGGGAGGAAGAAGAGGAAGGATAGTGTTACCTCCCCCAATGAGTTTTGATGCATTAGTCTTTTTGGGAAAAACGTTCTCAAGACAAATTTTGTTCTCTCTCCAATCAGTTCTCTTTTTTAAAAAGATGTATTTATTTATTTATTTGAAAGTCAGCTTGTGGCGCCGGCACACCGGGTTCTAGTCCTGGTCGGGGCGCCGGATTCTGTCCTGGTTGCCCCTCTTCCAGGCCAGCTCTCTGCTGTGGCCAGGGAGTGCAGTGGAGGATGGCCCAGGTGCTTGGGCCCTGCACCCCATGGGAGACCAGGAGAAGCACCTGGCTCCTGGCTCCTGCTATTGGATCAGTGCGGTGCGCCGGCCACAGCACGCCGGCTGCGGCGGCCATTGGAGGGTGAACCAACGGCAAAAGGAAGACCTTTCTCTCTGTCTCTCTCTCTCACTGTCCACTCTGCCTGTCAAAAAAAAAAAAAAAAAAAAAAGAAAAGAAAGTCAGAGTTACAAAGAGAAAGGAAGAGACAGAGAGAGAGATCTTCCTTCTGCTGGTGCACTTCCCAAATGGCCACAACAGCCAGGGCTGGGCCAGGCTAAAGCCAGGAGCTAGGAGCTTCATCTGGGTCTCCCACATAGGTGGCAGGGGCCCAAATACTTGGGCCATATTCTGCTGCTTTCCAAGGTGCATTATTAGGGAGCTGGATCAGAAGTGGAGCAGCCAGGACTCGAACAGGCACCACTATGGGATGCTGGCATCACAGGCAGCAGCTTTACCAGCTACGCCACAATGTCGGCCCCTCCAATCAGTTCTTTAGTCCTCTGTTATGGAGGGTCTTTGTGATGTCCGTGCACATGGATGGACTCTCGGTCCTCGGTAGCTACAAGGGGCAGGTTTCAGTGCACCCCTCGGATACCAAGATCTATCTATGCTCAAGTCCCTTGTATGAAATGGCTCTGCAGGGAGTGCTTCAAAAAGTTCATAGAAAAATGGAATTAAAATGTTAGAGGTGGGCATTTAAGATCCTTACGTCGCATACTACAGTGCCTGGGTGTGAGTCCTGGCTCTGCTCCTGATCCTACCTTCCTAACAGTGTGCACCCTGGGAGGCAGCAGGTGATGGCTCAAGTACTTGGGTCCCTGCCACCCACCTAGGAGACCTGGATTGGGTTCCGGACTCCTGGCTTTAGCCTGGCCCAGCCCCAGTTATTGTGTGCACTGGAGAATGAATCAGCTAATGGATGATCTCTCTCTCTCTCTCTCTCTCTCTCTCTCTGCTTTTCGAATAAAAATAAATGAATAAATAAATAATTTTGAAAATAATACAAAATGGAAATAAAGATTAATTTAGTTTGGTGCAAAATATTTTGAAATTCATGCATAGTTTTTTCATAATATGCATTTTCATGACCTTTTTGAAGACCCATTTGCATGAATTTCAAAAATTTTGCACCAAAATAGACTTGCCTTTTAACTGCATTTTCATGACTTACAAAAGCCCCCTTACATTTGCACATCACCTGTGCGTGTCCTCCAGTGTCCTTGAATCATCTCCAGGTTACTTACGGTACCAGATACAGCGTTGTCTCGTGCGGAACAGGGAGCAATGACAAGAGGCAAAGCCATGCCTGTTCAGTATGATGTAGCTTCCTTTTGAATGTTGAGTAGTGAATGCAGAATGCGCAGGTGTGGGGGGCTGGCTGGGCACTGTTTGCCCCCCAGGTAAGGGGGTTCAGTGGTTTTGCTTCTGAGATGGTGCAGGGCTCTGTGAGAGACATCAGCTGAAATGGAGGTGTGGAGGGGGCAGGTGCCATCAAGGGAGCCCCCAGAACGGGGCCCAGGGCTGGGGGGGGGGGGGACTCCAGCCCAGCAAGGGAGAGTGAGAGAGGAAGCTGAGCCCGTGCACAGAGAGAGAGAGAGGAGGCTTGCCTCTGCCTCCGTTCTCCCTCCTGCCTCCCCCTGCAGGAAGTGGTGCCGTCCCAGGCAGCCTGGTCCAGTTGGCAGAGAGAGCGAGAGCCGGGGCCTGGGCTGCCAGGGGCATCATTCGAGCCCGGGGCAGCTGCACAAGCGCCCCCGCTGTGCCTCCCATGGCCAGGCCACATTTCCCACAGCCACCGGCAGGAGTGGGGCTTAACATGACAAGTGAGACAAAAGCTCAATAAAAGCCAGAGTAAACAAGAGAGTCTGTGAGCCAACTCGGGACCTTTGCTTTGTTGGATGACATTTCATTTGTGTTTTAATTAGCCACGTGGGACTCTGCTGAGATCTCTGAGCCCGTTTCCCGGCCTGTAACACGACAAGACCCCATCAAGCTTGGACAGAGCAGGCTGTTGGGAGTCCGCTGCAGGAGGAACCGAGGCGGAAGGAAGTGGTGCATGACTCCTCCAGGACACTAGATGTTCTCCAATCCTGCCGCGGCACCGTCTCTGTGCAGCACATTTCCCAGCTACGGTGTTTTCCCGAACAGGAGTTCCCTCATTCAGTCCTCACAGCGACTGTGAGCCGCTCGGGTTCACTGACGGTGACGCCGGCAGCAATGAGTGAGCCGTCCAAAGAGGTTCCCATGGCAAGGCCAGAACGCAAGCCCGGGGCTGCCGGGGGACCTCGTGGCTCCCCACCTTACTCGCGGGGCCAATGCGGTGTCCCGTTTGGACTTCACTCCTTCTCTTGCGCATCTCACAGGCCTTTGGCGTCTGACCTTGCTTCTGCCCTGACTCCTATCCGTGCCCTGCGGCACGGCGCTGGAATTGCTCTCCTTTTACCACCAGGGGGCTCCCTTCCTCGCCACCGTCAGTCCTCAGCCTCGGGTTGGTTGCCTTTGGGATTGCTGGCCGCAGCTCAGATCTGAGACATCCCGAGGGGCTGGCGCCGTGTTCAGGGTCCCTGAGGAGGACTTCAGTGACAACCACACGGAAGAATTATGTGCATAAAGCAGGAGGGTCTTTCTGCCATACCTTGGAACGGAAAAATCAATTCAACAAATATTTATTGGCACTTAGCCTCTGCACGGCACCGTCTGTATATTAAACAGAGGAATGGTGCGTCCTTGAGGTGGTGGAACAAATTAAGACATGGTTCAACCAATTTGTAAACGTCTGAGCGAGAGTAGGGAGCAAGGTGGGCTCCATAAAGCATTGTCCAGTGGGACTAATATCTCTATTTATTCCACAATAAGAATACGACAGCTTGAAGAGTATGTCACCCCGGTGGACAGCATGTGACTCCTCCAGAAGCCAAACAGTGAGTGGCATCAAGAAGTGAGGCCGTGCCTGGGGGTGACCATAGAGCAGGCCCTGGAGAGACGGGCACCGGCGGACATGCCCAGAGCTGACCGCCAAGGGAAGCGGCTTGCAGCGTGGAAGCCCCAAGGTCAAGGTTAGCCAGAGTCACTCGAGCTGATTGCTCCTCCTGGGACACTTTTCCTGGAGTCTCTTCTTCCTTCCACTGTGAATGTCCAGCGTGCCTCCCTGCAGATCTGGTGTGTTCTTTTATTACAGAGGAACTGTTGTCCACACTTTCTGGGCATAGGAAGTCAAGAGATTAATTCATGACCACTAGGGCCGTATTTGCCTGATAGAAATGAAAGAGAGCAAAGAATGAGCTGGCGACACGGCTCACTAGGCTAATCCTCCGCCTGCGGTGCCAGCACTCGGGGTTCTAGTCCCGGTTGGGGTGCTGGTTCTTTCCCAGTTGCTCCTCTTCCAGTCCAGCTCTCTGCTATGGCCCGGGAGGGCAGTGGAGGATGGCCCAAGTGCTTGGGCCCTGCACCCGCATGGGAGACCAGGAGGAGGACCTGGCTCCTGGCTTTGGATAGGTGCAGCGCACCAGCCGTAGCAGCCATTTGGTGGGGGGGAGGAGGTGAACCAACGGAAGGAAGACCCTTTCTCTCTGTCTCTCTCTCTCTCACTGTCTAACTCTGCCTGTCAAAAAAAAAAAAAAAAAGAGAGAGAGAGAGAGAGAGCAAGGAATGAGCGGGCCCCCCGAGAGTACGCCCTGAACAGTCGGGCTACGAACATGATCCTGCTGGGACATCATGTGGAGTCGCCGTACTCAGGGACCCTGTGACACCATCCCACAGCCTGGCCACCAGCAACAACCATCGGCCACTGCCCATGCCGGCCCCACAACAGGTTGTCAGCCGGCTCCCTCCTCCTGAATGGTCAGTTCTCCAGTAAATTCCACGTGGTGGTCAGAGCTTCTGCCCCTTCAGGCCACAGTGGACAAGCCTAAGTCCTAGAACTTTCAGTGTCTACGACCCTGAGGCAAGGTCATGAGCTCCCAGAGGCCAGGGACCAAATGAAGCTCTTGGGAGCCTTTGAACTCATGGAAGAAGTACCAGCTCGTGGTGCGAAACCTTCAGCCCTGCCCAGAGCTGCCGCTCTCCACAGCCTCGAGCCTGGGCATCACGCACTCCGTCCACCAGGGCTGGGCTTCAGCACGAGTTGCCCCCTGAACAAGCCCTCTCTGGCTGCAGGGTGCAGGATGGACTGGAGGAGCCCTGAGAGAAAACAGGAAGTCCACTCGGCCACAGAGGGCAATAATGGTGGCCGAGGGCACGGGGCCAGTGGGCAGGTTCTAGGTATTTTGGGGCAGTAGAGCCAGTCAATAATTGCTGAGTGACTCACTGGACCTGCGCCTGAGGCCACTTTCCCTGCACTGCACCTCCCTTTCGTCTCCCAGTTCTCCCCGGCAACGGAAAACCAGAAAGCTTTTAAAATGGACCCTCGTCTCCCTTCACCTGTTGTCGAAACACAGTCCCTGGATAGCAAAGCCAGGACAGCTCAGGGAACGGGCCCAGAAGCAGAGGAAACTGTGCTTTTAAACCCCTATTTTTAAGCACCAAGCACTTACTAGAAAGCGGCCCTGCCACGTGCACGCGTGTTTATTTGTTGACGGTTTCCAGCCCAGGGGTGGTGGTTAAAGAGGCCGGATATTTGGGAAAACAGCTGACTTGCACCACCTTTTCAGCTGCCCCCGATTCATCCCTGGGGCGTGAGCCTATTTGCAGAGTTCTCTTCTCTTCCCACTTGTGTGGGAATTGCCAAGCCATCCCTATACATAGCCAGGAAGAGCTGCCCGAAAATAGCCACTTACAGAAGCAGAGCAATTTGGAATAAGCAAAAATAGCACTTTGCGGTGACTCGAGCATCTCATTTTCGATATTGATTTCCGTGGCCTCTCGAGCGCAGTTTTCTGGAGCCGCGTGCACAGGCAGGTGACGGCACTGCCCTTGTGGATTTTCACGGCGGCCCCAGGATGCCCAGAGCCCACTCCTTCTGTGGAACGCGACTCCTGGTTGTGGGTGCTGCCTGTGCCCTTCCCTTTGCCTTGGTGTCCACTGCCCAGGTGACTGTTGGAAGCCAATGGCATTGCTTCAAACACTGGCTTCCCTCCAGGCCGCGCCTTGGACTTGTGAACTCCTGGGGGTGGGGTCAGGGCGTGTGCCGTGTGGACAGGCTGAGCACCCTGGACGAGCATTGGGCGCTCATTCTGCACCCATTTCACAGAAGACAGACCCAGTGCTTAGGAAGATGAAGTGAGTCACTGTGCTGGCCAGTGCAGAGCTGGAACTGAGCCAGGAAGCGACTAGGCATTGAGAAAATCCCCTCTCAGGCGAGCGCTCTGATTTTCCCTCCTTTTGACATCAGTGATGATGACTCTGTAACATTCTTCATAAAAGCATTCCCAATCCAACTACCTTGGATCCTCGATGGGCAGCAGGGTGGACAGGGAGGCGGGGATGGGGGTATTCCCCACCCCTCTAATTAGCAGTCTATTGCACTCGTGGGGCCCACTGCTTCCTGCAAAAGGAGTCAACTTTCACTTGCAAGTCTGCAGCTGGTGGGCCTGCGAACTGTAATTTGAACTGTAGAGCTCCTTGGCCCGGGCCGCGGCGTCCCTGGCAAACTGGAGTCAACAGCAATCCCCAAGGACACGCACACACTTGATTTAGAGCGAACCAGGCAGGAACCGGGGACAGCAATGCCAGAACTATAACTTCTGATTCTTCTTTATTTACTGCTGTAAAGTCCCAAAACCTTATCTGGCAGCTCTGTGATCTAGTTAAGAAGAACATTTTTCAGGGACGGAAACCCTGAACCCAGTCTGCCTTCAAAACTGAGAAGGGGAAAAGGGAGCTCTGGGGTTTGCTCCTGTGGGCGCCACACAATTCAGACTTCGCTCTGTTGGGGAGGGAGGCGGCGGGGCGCTCGGCTGATTTAAATAGTGAGGTTACAGACGGAGCAAGGGACATCCGACGGCGGCAGCTTAAAAGCTCACATGCAGGTGCTTTTTCCTAAAAAGCATCCCCAGGTGGCACAAGCTTCGGACCCCAGAAAAGCTGGGCCCAGCTCGGGCCCATCCTCGGAGGTCTCTGCCACCTGTGCAGCGGCTGGAGAGGCAGCTTTGGACCAGACTCCGGGTGCTGCGTTGCCTGGAGTCCCCGCAACCCTCAGCTCCAGTCCTTGTTAGGATCACACCCACGCTGGTCAGCCAGGCCTGGACACTCCCCCACCCAGCGCCCTGGGAGAGTGGAGGCGACAGCCACCCTGTGCAGGAGTGGACTCATCCTTTTCACATGGCCCGGGAGAGGGAGCGTCTCCCAAAGAGGTGCCTCCAGATGGTGTTAACTGCGGGGAGAGCGAGACAGGAAGACCCCGAAGAAAACGATCAAATGCCCAGCTTGCTCTCCCTCCTGCTCCGCCTCTTCCTCTCTCTTCCCTTCCCCTGGAGGTGGCCGCGAGTGGGGCCGGAGCCCAGGACGTTGCAGTGGGCTGAGGCGGGGGTGGCAGAGCAGAGACTCAGAAGCTGTTGGCAGTGCCAGGACGCCGGTTACCTAAAGGGACCGAGCGAAGCAGTCAGTCAGTTAGGGCTCACTGGAGCCCAGCTGCTCCTCCTGGAGAAGGGGAAGATGGAAAGAATTCGAAGTGGGCAGGCATCCACCTCCCTGCCAATGCACCTGGGAAGGCAAGGGATGGTAGCCCGGGTACCCGGGTCCATGCCGCTCATGTGGGACCACGCGGTGTTCAGCCTGGCCCTGCCCTGGCTGTTGCAGACATTCAGGGAGTGAATCAACAGATAAAAGATCTCTCTCTCTCTCAATCTCTCAATCTCTCTCTCTGCCTTTCAAATTAATGAATGAATAAATCTTAAGAAAGAAAGACGCTGAGGTGATAGCTTGAAATGGGAAGTATCAATGTAAACTCATGGTTAGACAGAAAACTAGATGACTTACACAGACGCCCAGATAAATACAGAGACACAGCAGGTGTGTGCATGCACACACGTATCGTTCCTAACTGTCTGCCAAGGAGCTGGAAAAGAGGCCCAGGCCGGGAGGAAGGGACCCCAGTGTTTGGCTCCTGAGCCCCCCTCCACCGAAAGGAGCAGGCTTCTTGAAGAAATGCTGAGAAAAGGAAAATTCAAGGTGTTACTCCAGAAAAACCTGCAACCTCCCCTGAGTCCAAGGGTGATTCTGACCCCCTCAAAGAGACACACGAGCCAGTCTGAAGGGGCTCACCGATAACCGAGGCCACCCAAGCAGCCAAATAAACGATGGGCTCAGCGGGTTCTAGTCCATTGTCTACACGGGCAGGAATGGAGAGGGAAGGGGGAGACGAGGCCCCGGCAGAGGGACACTTGTCTACCATAAAGCATCAACAGTTAAAGGGAAAGGGGCTGACGTGGCAGCCACAGAGGTTGTGGGGAGGGGGCACCAGCAGACGCTGAGCCTGGGTAGAGATCTGGTGACGCACGTGACACTGGCGTGGTCTTGAACACTGCCCCACCAAATACTGTCAGTTACCCTGGAGGAAACAGTGAGTTTACAGAGAGAAGTCTGGCGGGTACCTGGACTGGACAGATGGCCAGCTTCCGCAGGTGTGGAAGGTGTGCATCATGGGCCCCGCTGAGACATCCGAGAAGAGGCCAGCCTCATTCTGTGAATTTCCTCTCTAAGCACGTGCCCAGCACGTGTGCCTTTGCACAGTGGTTAAGTCCCTGCTTGCCACGCCTGCATTCCATATCTGCGGACCAGTCTCAGTCCCGGTAACACGGGGAGTAGGCGGGGAGTTAGGGAAAATGAGCTGGAAGGTTTTCCCACCATTTCTGTCTCACAGCCCTGCACTTTCACTGTACCCTCTTGCCTGTCAATCCAATATGCCCACTTTCCCGTGGTGTGTATGTGTGCGCGTCTGTGTCCAGAAAGAGGGAGAGAAGGGAATGGAGCAAATGGGATAAGATGTTAACAATCTGGGAACGTGGGTAAAGGGATAGAGGAGTTGCTTGTATACATACAACATTCCTGGGCTTTTAGAAGTACCTCAAAAGAAAATGCAAACATTTGAGGCTGTGCATTTGACCTGCTAGTTTTGACACGCATGTCCCACACCAGAGTCTCTGGGTCCAATTCCCACCACTGCCGCCTGGTTCCAGCGTCCTGCTAATGCAGACCCTGGAGGCAGCTGTGATGGCTCAAGTAGCTGGTCCCTGCTGCCCATGTAGGAGACCTGGGTTGCATTCCCACCTTCTGGCTTTAGCCAGCCAGGCCACTGCAGCCATCGGGGAGTGAGCCAGTGGATGTGAGTGCTTTTTCTCTTTCTCTTTCCTCCCAACCCCTCCCTTCCTCCTTGCCTCTCAAATAAAAAATAGTTTAAATAGTTCCTGAAACAACCTCATCTTGAACTTGAAATTATTCATTCCCCCAGGCTACTGATACGTGGTAAGAAGACTTTAAAAGCCATTGTCCCTCCAGTGAGCCAGTGACACCCCCATCTTCTGCTGACCACAGCAAAAAAACAAAGCAAAATAAAATAAGTTCTAGAATCTCTCAAGAGAATCAGCAAAAAACTGGTGCTGGTAAGACACTGGGAAGTAACCCTTCGTCTACACTCTCAAAAGCAAACAACTGATTCAGGTCAGAACCTGAAGGCCTGAAGGCACTTAACGCTGCAAAATCCAATGCTTCCGGCAAACGGGGTGGGAGGGGGGAGGTGTATGGAGTGCCATGGCCAAAGCACGGTCCTAGGCATTTTCATCTGCCTTTGCCATGTTGTAAATATCGACACTGAAGGAGACTGGCATGGCCTAGCAGAAAGCACACATTCGCGGGAGTCAGACTGGGTTCAGATTCAGTCCCTACTGTGTGGCTTCAGGCAAGTGCCTCAACCTTCTGAACCTCCATCTCTTCACGCACAGGATGTGGATAAGGACAACGTCCCGTGGCTGTGTGAGCCCTGGTGCGCTGCCCCATGCAAATCAGCCCACCTCTGGGAGACTTCAGTCCATGCCGCTTCCCTGGCTTTCGGTAGAACACATGGAGAACCTTCCAGTCCCAGCCACCTCTGGGGCCGTACGTCCCAAACCATCCTAACAGCCAGGCTGGTCTCTCCAGCCCTGGCCTCTGTAGTCTGTGATTTCTTTGCTCCCTTTAATGACCTCTTTTCTGCCTGTCTTCGCTTCAACCAGACAGCCCGAAATCTCCCAGCACAAGCCACACGACACTGGTGACACGCCTACGTTCATTCTTCTCCCTTGAGGACATTCCCACACTGCCCATGGCTCATCGGAGAGGGCCGCCCAGAGGAAAAACATCTCAGTCTGTCTGCAAAGAGGAGTGGAGATGAATTTCCAAAAGTCTGCACAGAGCCAGCTAGATCTCGGTGGGGCGGGGGGGGGGGGGGGGGGGGGCGGGTTACGCACAGCTGCAGGCACTGCCGTGGGCTCCTGTGTCTTGGAAGCTGGCGGAGCCTGAGAAGGGTGTGTCATCTTTTAAAGCCAGCCTGGTGTCTAGGTCAGCACACGTCTTGCTCTCTCCGCTGCGATGCTTCACCCCCGGGAGGGCGTGTCACCCAGGAGGCTGCGTTTCCAGGCAACCCTAATCCTGCTCCACCTGTCTGCTGGGATGAGAGGGGACATAAGGACCGCTCCTGGGGGTTCAAGCTCGCACAGTGGGGACACGGAGGGAAGGGCAGAGGAGACGCACGGCCTAGCGGTGCCTTCATCAGCACAACTTCCCGTCCTGAAACCGGGGCAAGCCTGGGCCCAGCCATCTGTTTAGGGGCCAGCGCTGTGGGATGCTGGCATCCCCACATCAAAGGGCCGGCTGGAGTCAGGCTAATCTGCTTCCAATCCAGCTCCCTGCTGATGAGGCTGGGAGGCAGCAGAGGAAGGCTCAGGTGCTTGGGCCCTACCACCCACCTGAAGACCAGCAGGGAGCTCCTGACTACTGGTTTCGTCCTGGCTCAGGCCTGGGAGCTGCGACCATTCGGAAAGTAAACCAGCAGACAGAAGATCTCTCTCAACCTCTCTGTGTTCTGCCTTTCAAATAAATAAAAATAATAAAATACTTCTTAAAAAATATGCTCTTAAAGGTCCCCCCCACGTGAAGGTGCCCCTGCAATTTTCCTCCCAGAAATAGACCCACAGACGCTGCTTTGAAAAATACACAAGGACTTCAAACGGTGCATGGGACGATGGAATGAAACGATCAACAAATGTTGAGCTCCACGTACAGTATTTCATAGCAGGCATGTTCCCTGATGGTCCCTCTCGTGCCTTTTCTTCATGTTCCCTTACGGCCAGAGCGATACACAGCACAATAGAAAAGCAGTCAACACAGACAAGCCAAAAACAGAGGTAGGAGAAACCTATGGATACCTACATTCTTCGTTTTCCCAAAAACAGAGGGCCCTGGGCGCGGTCATTTAGCGCAGAGCCACTGCCCCGAGAAGCCTCCCCAGCTGTCTGTCACTGCGAGGTGCATCGTCTTCCTTTGGACAGTTTGTTTAGCCTCGTCTCTGGTGGTAAGTGGTGAGCATGCTTCCCACACTTCACCCCGAGGAATGTCTGACAGTCTTCACCTGTAGCCCTGATTGTTTCCTGGGCACCGGTTCACAAACGGAAAACGAACGGAGCAGGAGCACTCGCGTTGCTAAGGCTGTTGCCAGCAGCAGCCGGTTTTCCTGCCAGAGCAGGGCCACCAGGGAAGAAACACATTGCTACGGCGAGGGGCTCCCAGCGGCCCTGGGCCGCCATTAGCGTCCTCGCTCGCTGGGAAATGAGTGGCACCATTTGGGAAGGCGGGGTTAGACGCGAAGCAGGGGCGCCTGCGCCGAGTGCCCTGGTTCTGGAAGCCCGAGACCCCGCAGTTGGTCTTGCCGATCCTCTCCGTGGCTTGAAGGCCCGCAAAGCCGGTTTCCCGTGTATAGAGTGTCAGCTCACTCTAGGCAACTCGGGAGGTGGAGAAAGTTACAAAGACCACCCTCCTCCGAACTCCCCATCCCAGATGACAGCCCCGTGCGGCAGAGACCCCTTCAGGCTTGTCCCCCATGTGCGTTTGGCTCCTGGCCGGGAGCTGGCAGGGTGGCAGGCCACTTTGCGGTGTGAGTTCTCACATTCCCGTCTACACCAAGGGCTCTCCCGTCCCTCACCCACTCTGGACCCTGCCCCCGGAGGCCACCAGCCATGTGGGGTCCAGCCTGGGGGCCCTCTCTCAGCCACCATCTCTCCCAAGGCTGGCCCCCGGCTCCTGCTAAACACCACTGGCTGGGCCGGCAGCTGTAAGGATCTATAAGCCATTAGCCAGGCTCTATTAAATCTCAAAGGGTCCATCCCTAAGACCTCAGCTTTTATCAGGGTCGATATCATAAATGAGTGTCTGAAGAATGTTTCTGCATCTTCGGCGAAAGTCTTTGCCCTGCGGCGCTCCGTCCTCTGTATTGAGATTCTTATGATAAATCTGGGCTCACATTGAGTGTCAGGAAAAAGTTTGGTTCACCTGACAAATGGCCGTGCTTTCTCTTAACCAATAACTCATCCGGTTTTCCCTTCGCTTTAGCTCAATTTAATGCGCAATTGCCGTAACTATCTTCTGTTGGTTTCTGGTTTAATCATTTCCTCCCTTCATCTATGGGACTTGGGATATATTTTCTTTCTTCCTACGGTCCTGGTGCCTATATTTTTAATTGTCAGTCATCTCAACCCTGCTTGGAAGTTAGTAGGAATACAAATCACAAATGTACAATAACCTTGACTGCGAGGCCATTGCTTTGAAGTCAAGCCTGCCTTAGTAATTAATAATTCCCTTCATGGATCCCAGGATCCTCTCGGGATGAAGAACCACTGTAAGATGCAGCGGGGGACGTGAGGCCCGGCAGGGAGGAATGGGGACTTCCAGGAGTGAACTGGTGTCTGTTGGGGTCACTACGCTGTTTTCCTACGTCGTCAAAGTTCAGTAATCCTCTCTGAGCTGACGCACCCTCCCTGACACAACAGGCAAGTGTGGCAGCCACGCCGCTTGTGTGCCTGCTTGGCAGCTGGCAGGGAGAGGTCTTGGCTGGGGACCGGGCTAGGGGACCCCACTGCTTCTGCCTGAGCAGTTCTGCTTGCCACCTCCTTCCTGCCAAGCCCCACCACGAGCCTCCCCAGCTGTGTGTCTCCCCACCTCGGGGATGCTTTCCTGGGGATCTCTCTGCCTGTTCAGTCCACTCCCACTCACTGTGACTCACGCCCAAGATGACAGATTCAATCAGAGACCACAAATCCTCACCCTCCCTGCAACTGCACCTTTGCTGGGACCTCAGCACGGGCAGCCCACCCCCAAGTCTTCTAGAAGTTAGACTCTGCTGTGATGTACGCTCTCTGCATAGCCCAAGGACTTCAGCTCAGGGCAGAGCCTGGGCCTCCCTCGTGTGTCCGAGGGCTAGAACCTCCAGGACGTCCTGACGACACGTGGGTGGAGAATGCACACATCTTTGTCCCTGGCATTGGGGTTCTTGACTCGCAGCATAGCTGGCACTCACTGGGCGTGTGCCCATGGCCAGAGCTCACGTGAACTATCGCTAGCGTTCCTCAGAGCTACCTAGCAACAGTCACAATCGGCTTCGCTGTGCGTGAATGGGGCTGGTGCACCGCAAGGACTTGTCCGAGTCTCACGGCCACGTGGAGGGAGGACTGGACCTCGCTGTGTCCAGTTTCAGAGCCCACACCACGCTGCAGCCCTTCTGTTTACCTGACTGGACCCCGCCAGCCATGTTGGCAGACAAAGCAACTCCAGCCCCGGCTGGGCTCTTTCCCCACCTCTGTGTTTTTGGCCAGAAAGCCAGGTCCTGGATCTGCAGTAGCTGCCGTCTCTGCCTTTGCTGCCTCTGCCTACCCAGACGCCCCGTTGAGGGTGGCTCCTGATGCAGCATTTGTGGCAGGAGCCTGCCGAGGCCAGATGCCCTGTGCTGTGAAGCCGTGGGAGCCATTCTGTGGCCAACGGAGATAGAGAACTCAGAGGCAAGGAGTGGGGCTGGGGGTGGAATAATCAGAGTGGCTTTCTAGAAGCTTCTGGAAGGACCCGCATGTGGCTCGTGAGAAATTGGAGTCACACTGCCCCTCCCAGGCAAAGTCTGAGCCTCCCACAACTGCCAGGAATCACGCAACAGCGAGACTGAGCTCAGCGCAGCCCAGGAGGGCCTGGGGCCAACGTCCTTTCACAGCTGGGGAAACTGAGGCCCACTTCCCAGGAGCGTCAGCAAGAGCAGCATCCTGGCCTCCTTCTTACAACTGTCATATGGCTTGGTTGTTAAGCTGAGATACCCTCTGTATCTCTGTATCTGAGATACCCTCTCTATACCGAATCTGTACCTTGCAAGTGTGTGCCACACATCTTTGCACTAAGTCGTCCAGCTGGGACCACATTGAACCAGCCACTGCTCTGGATCCAAAGTGACACATCTGTCTTTCCATGTCCTGGCAGAACTTTGGCTGAGCCAGATGGAGGTGTTTGCATCACAGAAACCCACCTCATTCCATGCCCTCCGCACGCCACAGCCCTGGGGACAGGTGGATCTGTGCCTCCCAGAGGACTCCCTGGAGGGGAATTGGCTCCCAAGCAGCCGTGCACCAATGTCACCCCAAGGGAAGGTGCCTCTCACCTCCGGCAGCTCTCGCCCTCCTCCTGGTGAGGTGGCCCCTGGGAGAGACGTGCTGGTTGCTTTATCCAGCTTTTAACGGTTTCCTGGGAGCAAGGGACCCCACCTGACGCCCATTCTGCCCTGGGGCGACAGACCCTGGCTTCCTCTCAGAGAGGGTGGCCCCCAGAGGCCTCTGCCCCGCTGTCCCTCAGCAGGCACTGCATCCTCACTGCCCTTCGACAAGTCCGCTGCAGGTGACGCCTTGCTGTCTTTGCCCGGGGCTTTGGAGCTGCCCAGTGCGTCTCTCGACTCCCCTCCGAAGGGTGTAAATTGGTTCACAAATCCTGCAATTCGTTTAGCTCATGCTTGGCTGAGTTTCCTGGGCGATTTTCTGGTTTATTGCCCGTTGCCTGGTTGCTAAGATTCCTTGTAAATTGCATTGCCCTCTGCTCTGTTCTGCCATTTGTCCAAGCTCAATGTGGACGCCGCTGTCCCAGCACTCGCCATGTGCCGGTCGTGAACTGCTCAAAGGCAACCACTCTGCTGCAGGCAGACCTGCCACTTTCATGGCAAGGAGGCAGCACGGGGACACAGAACCAAGGGCACAGAGCTAATTTATGCCACCAGGCAAAACCCATCTTTCTCTGCTGTCTCATTGCGGACGAGGAATCAATATATTGAGGTGGCGGGGTCGCTCGGTGCTCTTGAGATGTCTCTTGATGCCATCCCATCACACGCTGGGGACTGCAGGTGACTGCAGCTCTCCTTCTGCTAACCGACAGAGACAGCAGGTGACTGACAGGGAAGAGGGTTCAGTGATCTAAGTTCAAGTCCAGGCCCTGCCGCTTCCTGGCTGTGTGGCCTTGGCTAAGTCACTTAAGCTCTCTGTGCTTTGCTTTTCTGTAAAGTACTGAGGACAGAGTACTTACTGCACTGGATTGTTGTGAGGTTGAAGGGAGGTGATGTCTGGAAAGCATGGCCCCAGGCATGCAGGGAGTGCTCCCTGTATGTCAACCGTTGTCACTGTTACCATCAACAACAACGTCATCTCAAGCGAGCACAGTACCCGTGTCTTCCCTGCCCCGGCTGGCGTGTCACCTGCCGGCAGCATTGGTCTTCTGCCCACCCCCTTGGCTCGGTGTGCCTCCCTGGCCTGTCTCCCTCTCCAGCTCCCTCGGGTAGACTCAGTGGTACCATATGCAAGCACCCTTTAAGCGTTGGGAAAGACGAGCAGGTCATCATGATGAGAGGGGGGCCCAGCCAGGGCCCCTCCTTCAGAGCAGGACTCTAAGTTACACAGCCCGTGTGGACAGGTGCTGTAGAGTTGTGTCATTAGAGGCAATGGTTTGTAACAGGCACCTGTGAGCTCTGTAGAGGTGGAGCCTTTATGCAGGTCTGCATAGAAAGCCAGTCTCATGCCCCAGGCCTGGACCCTTCTCATAAGTGCTCATGGGTGCCCGAGGTCCAGGTGCTCACGGGAACCTTCTCTCAGGCAGCCTTCCTCGTGGCTGTCCTCACGAAAGGACGAGCCGGGGCCCAGGGGCTCGGAAGCCACATTCGTGAAGCTCTCTGTGAACCCAAAGGGGAAAGGGACCCTCGAAGTCATGGATTCCACACTCCCACCGAACCCAGCAACCCCCAGTCACAGGCTGGAGCTCCCCATGGAGACGGCCTGGCTTCTGACACAATAACATCACTTCCCGAGTGGAAGCGCAGTATGACCCTCGATCTTCGGAACAGAGTCCAGGCCTGGAATGCCTCCTCCTAGATGTGCCCGCTGGCCCAGGGTCCCGTGTCCCCAGCGTAACCCCCGTGCTCCCTCTGCCATCTGACCCTGAGTCGGCGTTTTGCCATCCTGACAGCCGCAGGCGCACCTGGGCGTGTTCCACGGTGACTGCGGGCAGCTGCGGCTCCCCTGCAAAACAGGGAAAGATGGGGTTCTACAGTCATCCCTTGGGAGTCTTTGTTCAGCCCCTGCATTCGCTCTGCCAGGCTGCAAGGGAGTGACCCGGCCACACCAGTGGCTGTGGCATCTGTTGGCCTCTCACCAGCGTCTCCCACAGTGCTGCATTCACAGTTGGTACTCAGTAACAGCTGAATCTGCATCTCACCTGTTGTCACCCCACACGTAAGCTCAGTGCATGCCACAGGTGAATGCCCTCTTGCTGTGGCATGATGTCTTTTACTCCGAGGGCTCTGTAAGCGCTGGCTGCATTGGCGTGCAGGAGCACGCGCCACATTTTAGATACGGACAAAGAAGAACAAAGTCCAAATGTGGGCAGAGGCTCTGGCCAGCGTGTGGTGAGAGACGAGAGCCCAGGATAAAAAGAGCAAGGGGCAGACCTCTAAAGATGACCCTGGGGCCATGCTGACCCTGGAGGACGCCTCTGCACCGCGTCGGCTGTCACCACCTAGCTGACCACTGGGCTTGAAGGCAGCAAGCGTTTACTGCCCTTCCGAGACTGCGGTCCGGCTGACCTGCACCAGGCTCGGCTGACCTGGGGCTTGCCCTTGCATCTGCAGGCCAGCTGGGGCGCAGTGAGAGACTCCCCACACACACACAGCCAGTGACCAGACTGCGTGTCTCTCATCACGCTTATTGACCTGGGGGCTCTGAGGGAGAAAAAGCAGAAATGCACAAGAGGCCTCCACCAGGCCTTGGCTTGGAGCTGGGTCAGTGTCACTTCCATCGCTTTCCATTGCACAGAGCAAGTCACAAGTGCAACTTAGATTTAAGGGATGGGGGAAGATGCAGCCCCCACCTCTTCATGCAAGGAGCTGAAAGTCACATGGCAAAAGGTGTGGCCACAGGAGGCCAGCACTGCGACGTAGCAGGTAAAGCTGCCACCTCCAGTGCCGGCATCCGATATGGATGCCATTCCTCGACCCAGCTGCTCTACTTCCCGTCCAGCTCCCTGCTGATGGCCTGGGAGAAGCATCGGAACAGGGCCCAAGTGCTTGGGCCCCAGCCACTCACATGAGAGACCAGGTGAAGTCCTTGGCTCCTGCCTTCAGCCTGGTCCAGCCCTGGCTGTTGCAGCCATCTGGGGATTGAACCAGTAGGTAGATGCAAGATTTCTCTCTCTCTCTCAACTCTTACTTTCAAATAATTAAATAAATCTTAAAAAAAAAAAAAAAAAAAAAAAACAGTGTGACACAGGGAGGAAAGAAGAAATGGACCCTTTCCTATCGGTACACCCCACCCTTCCCTCTCGCCCTCCTCCCAGTCCTCCTTCTGTTCCCCCAGCCTTCCATCCAGTACAAGCTGACTGGACAGCAGCTGTGGATCAGGACATGGCTGGGGGACATCTACGGTGGTGACACGAGTCCTCAGCTTTGAAGGGGGCACCACTCGGAAGGAAGCAGACCCCAAGTCACACGCAGAGGGGCTGCTGGTAGCGGCAGAGTTGCCTCCACGGGTGTCAGCAGCATTGGCCTCACTGTGGCCACAGGAAAACGGTCCCTGTGCCGACGCCCAGCGTTGCTGTGCACATGGCCACCCTGCACAGCACTCCAGCTCCAGGAAGGACACAGACAGCAGGTGGTCCTGTGGGGACTTTAATTGGCTGCCAAGTGTCCCAGGGTGACTTGGGACGAGACTGGGCCCCTGGGCTAGACGGAGAGCCCACGCAGAGCTCCTGGCAGGGTGCTGTTCTAGCTTGGTCTTATGAGCTCTTAAATCTCAACACCTTCCAAAATGAAGGAGCCAGGTGGGAAGATTGAGCGCCCCTGGGCCCCTGCAGTCATCCATGCCAGCTGTCATGGGGCTGGGTTTGTTTTAGGCCCTGGTGAGACCTCTGAGCCCGAGACCCAGGGAGACAAGGAGCAGCTAAGAGCCCGAGGTCCTTACCAAATTCCACACCTGACCAGCTGTGTGACCTTGGACAAGTGACTGAATTCTCTGTGCCTCAGTTTCCTCTTCTGCAAATGTGGCTGGAAGCATTCCCAAGAGAACACCTCGGGGCCATTGCGTAAGGCCACCTGCGACACCAGCATCCCATATAGGTGCCAATTTGTGTCCCAGCTACTCCACTTCCAATCCAGCTCCCTGCTAATGCTCCTGGGAAAGCAGCTGAAGATGGCCTACATCCTTGGGCCCCTGAACCCACATGAGAGACCCGGAAGAAGCTCCTGATTCCTGGCTTATGCTTTGCCCAGCCCAAGTTGTTTCTGTCATTTGGGGAGTGAATCAGCATATGGAAGACATCTCTCTCTCTCTCTCTCTCTCTCTCTCTCTCCCTGCCTTTCAAATAAATAAAATAAATCTTTAAAGACAAGAGAGAGAGAAGAGAATGCCCCAGCAAGTTCAAGAGCCCTGGTACAGGATCCGATGACTCTGGAGGTTTTGGGGGCTTCCAACTCCAGGAAGCACCCTCCTCCCAACTTCACCCCTGGTGCCTAGAACAGCAGGAGCCCCTACACTGTCTCTGTAGGAGCCCTCGGGACCTTACACCAACCAGAGTCAGGAAGAGATGCCCTGGTCCAGCTCAGACAGCCTAGCCCCTGGGGTTAGCCCCTTTGGCTGCTACTGTGCACCTATACTGCCGAGAAACCCCTGACAAGTCACTTAGCCTCTCTGGGCCTCTGGGAAGGGTCACCGTGCTCTGAGGGACTTAGGGGGGATGGGTACAAGCATCCTTTAGAGAATATAAAACTGCGTGATGCCTGCATTTGTGATAGCCCCAAGTACCACGTTCTCGTCCAGGCCCTGGAGGCAGGGAGATGAGTGACGCTCCATTCTTGGGCTCCAGACACCCACTGCAGGGGTCCGGAGGAGAGGTGCAGGGGTGCCTAGTGTCCAGATAGTGGGACTGGGGGAAGAGCACACCGGAAGACACGGCTGGTATGGACAACTGCGTGCTAGCAGAGGCCTGTGCACGCAGTGAGCAGGGGAGGGAGGAGAGGGGAGGGGAGGATGATGGCCAGCCCAAGGGGGCCTGGGGCCATGCCCAGGGCTTCACCTGAAGGGCACTGATGCCAGTCGGCTGAGACAGCAACATCGGCAATTGCAGATCCCGCCTGCACCGGGAGAGCTAAGTCATGCTCCCACTGCCGTTCCTGAGCAGGGCCCTGTGCTAAGCACACACCGCCCCACACATGGACCCCAAAAGAGGCCTGGCTATGACCTGTATTTCGCAGGCGAGGTCACTGTGTGCTGAGCTGGAGGTGACCCAGTGCATCAGGCAGAGCTGGCTCCAGACCCCTGCTCCTCACCTGTGGGCTCCGCCACCCCGGCAGGCCTTCCCCGTGCTGTCCCGGGGACTCGCGTGCCCTAATGGGGCTTGTCCGTCTGCACCTGCAGCGCTGCCCTCCGCTGCCCGCCCGCTGCCTGAGAGCCGACAACACCGTCGGGCCTCTCCCCTGCTCCCCAGGGCCCAGCACCACACCTTCCAGGAAGCCCGTCTCCAGGGTGTGCACTCGGAAATCCTCTTCATCGGGCTCCTGATGTGGGAAATTAAAACAATGAGCTCGAAGCAGATAATATTTATGGTCATAGTGTCTTAGAAGATCAAATATTAATAGGAGGGTAGGCTCCATCCTGGGGCTGCTAGCGGGCTTCTGGGCTGCAGGAGGCATGAAAGGCCACTCGTTAGGATGCTTTCAACACCGCTTGTGCTCCTGCTTGCTCCTCTCCACGGGCTGTGCGGCCTGGAGCCCAGGGGGCCAGTGTGCCCTCTCCACCAGCAGCTGCAGCGATGTCCTTCCCGGTCTGGGCGAGGTGCCCTCCTTTGCTGGGGTCCGGGCTCCCCAGGCCAGCCCTGATCACCTGGTATTGTGACCAGCACCCCGTTCCTGACCCCCAAGCCCACTCTGAGGAGTTCACGCTGTAAAGGGTAAGGCAGCGTCTGTCTTCTGAGCAGGTCCTTCCCCAGGGCCTAGTGCGGCACCCGATCCACGCTGGGGACGGAATAAACCACCGCTGCCTCACAGCCCGCGCCCACACTCGGGATTCTCTTTAGGAGCCAGCTGGGGCTCCAGCAAAGAGGGATTTTGTGGAGCCTTTTTTGCCCCTACGTTTTCTATGTATGCTTCCTCGTAAGACACTCCATTTTCACTTTCATTTGAAAGAGATACAGAAAGAGAGAGAGAGACAGAGAGACCTCCCATCTATCAGTGCGCACCCTAAATGCCCAGCACAGCCATGGCTGGCCCAGGCCAAAGCTAAGAGGTGGATGGCAGATGCCGTCACGTAAACGACTGCAGAGCCCAGTGTCCAGGGACTCGGGGCCATGTCCTGGCTCTCCTGTGACAGCCCGGCTGGGCACAGGTCAGGTCAGGTGCTCCCCAAGTCTGCTGTTTGAGAGGTGGACCTATGAACTCTGAGGCCAGGGCCAGGACTGGGGTGCGGCTGTGCTACAGCCATCTGCATGTCCAGACTGGGGCACGGGAATCAAAGGGTGGCCATGGGGTGATGAGGATTTGCCTGGCTCATGGATTGACAGGGCTCTGTTTCCGGTTTGGCTCTGGAGAGCAGAGGAGGTCTTTGGGAGTGTTGTGTGTCTGTACTGTGAGACGTGCAGGGTAACCGAATACTTTGCAAAAAGCTGTGAATCACTTGGGCTGCGCGCAGGTGGTACATGTGCACAGTCCCCACCCCCAGAGGCTGTCTGGCTGTCGAGAGACAGCGTCTGTCACCCCCGCCCTGATAGGCGCTCGGCGATGCTGCCCTCCATCACAGATCAGCGGCTGAGCACCTGGAAGCCACATGGCTCTTTGCGGAAGCCATGAAGCATCTACCTAACCCCAGTGTATGAGCCGGGAACGATGTTACCATCAGGAATTATGAGCACATCGATGTGTGCAATATAATATCATGACCACAAGCGCACGTGTCGGAAAGCAATGCCAAGACACCGCCAGGCTGAGACGGCTGTGTGAAGTTTCTCTGAGGTGCTTGGGAGGCTTGTCCATCCTTGCTGTCACCCGAGGCGGCCAGCAGTCACGGGAGGAAGTCACCGAAGCTTGAAGACAAATCAGGACGTGGGGGTGGGCAGATGGAGCAGTTGTGAGTGGGAATCCAGTCCACGAGGGCTCAGAAAGCCCCTTCCAGCTGCCCAGACAAGGGGCTCTGGTGTAAGTGTCCCCCAGACGGTCCCCAGCCCTGCAGGCGAGGGACAGCGCATTGGAGTCCTGCATTCGAGCGGGCCCCGCTGCTGCCGAGGTGATAACCCATGTAACCTCATGTCTGTCCGCACCCTCCATCACCTGGACAGCTCCAGAATCACAGAGAAGCAGGAATCAAAGGCGGACACAGCCCCCAGTCACCCTGGTCCCAGGACAGGGCTCCCACGTGGTCCAGAACCATCTCCTTGCTGCTCTGAGCTTGTGCTCCCGAGGGGAGGACAAAGGCTCTGGTCCTCCCTCGCCCTCCTTCTCACAACAACCCGCCCTGGCCTCCTAGCGTCCTGTGTGTGTAGGAGCCACAGTGCTCATGGGTTGGGTTCTTCCACCAGCCTTGTCACCACTTAGCTTCTTACCACGGGATCTGTTTCCCCAGGCCGCTGTAACAAATTACCATACACTTGGGAGCTTAAGACAATGGAAATGTACTTGTTAACAGTTCTACAGGCCACAAGCCCAAAATCAATATCCCTTGGGGGAAATCAAGGCGCCAGCGGGCTGCTCCGGCCAAAAGCCCAGGGGAGGGTCCCTGCTTGCCTCTTCCAGCTTCTCCTGGCTCCAAGCATTCCCTGGCTTTGAGTGCGGAACGCCAAGCTCTGCCGCTGCCTTCATACGTGGCTGCCCTCTCGCCTGCCTCGTGAGGATTTAGAGCCCACCCAGATAATCCAGAGTGATCTCACCTCAAGAGCCTTAGTTTGGGGTTGGTGTTTGGCACAGGACATAGGACATAGGTATAGGACACAGGACATAGGACATAGGCATAGGACACCGGCATCCTATTGGCTAAGTGCCTGCGTTACTCCACTTCTGATCCGACCTCCTGTTGATAAACATCCTAGGAGGCGACAGGTGATGGCTCAGATACATGGGCTTCCGACACCCACATGGGAGACCTGGATAGAGTTCTAGGTTCCTGGCTTCAGCCTGGCCCAGTGCTGGCTGTTGTGGGCATCTGGGGAGTGAACTAGCAGATGGAAGATCTCTCTCTCTCTCTCTCTCTCTCTCTCTCTCTCCCTTTGACTTTCTACCTTTCTAATAAAAATGAGGGATCAGCATTGTGACACAGCGGGTTAAGCCACGCTGTGATACCAGCATCCCACATCAGAGTGGGCAGGCAGCAGCCTGGGACGCCCTCACTCGGTGCCACTCGGCACCACCCCAGCCATGGCGTGCGGAAGTGCTCTGTTTCCCTTCCTGTCCACATCGCTGGACTGGGGCTCCAAGGACAGAGGCAAAGGCTGGTGCCTAGGGCCGCACTCTGCTCTGGGTGCTTGACAGACATGCCTGCGGGGAGCCCCAGTGGCTCAGTGAGCCAGCAAGCTCCAGGCGCAGGGGAGAAGGCTCTGGCCAGGAACACAGCCGGAACTTGAATTCCGCCCCAGGTTCTGAAGCCCAGCAACTCCAGTGCCCAGCACACAGCAGGTGCTGAATACACGTGCCAAGGAGTGACAGCCCAGGCGTGGAGGGAGGCAGGCATGCCTGACGCCGCCCCAGGACGAGCTGCCTACACTCTGAGCCTTCCTTCTCTGGGCCGCAAAGCACGACAGCCAAGCCCCCGCCATTATTAGGGCCAACGGAGGTCAGCGCTGCCAAGCCCCGGCACTGGCCCCCAGCCCGGGCCCTCCTCAGGGGCCTGAGGCACGGGGATCGCGAGGACCGGAGAGGCCCTGTGGCCGTTCCGGGCTGCAGTCTCAGCCCTGGGGCTTCCTGGCCGTCCTGCTTTGCATACTTTTTCTCTGTGCCTCGGTTTCTATGAAGTGAGGAGTTCAGCTGTCCCTCGCTCCAAGCTACGGTGAGGATGAGATGACACGCACGCCCTGCTCCTCGGTGACAGCAGCAGTGGCAGCTGCGCCTTTATCTGCCCACTGGAGAAAGGCAGCCGTGTGCCCCAGGGCCGGAGTCCACACTCCTCCCGCCCGACGTCCCGGGTCCAGGGAGGAAGGGGTTGCTCCTGGACCCTCCCTGCGCCCTCGCTCAGAGCGCTCAGAGCCACACTCAGTCCCCACCCAGCTTCCGCCCCAGCGCACACAGCCGGGAACTGTTCTCTAGCCCGGCGTGAGGAGCTGTGCTCCGGGGCTCTGCTCTCCTGGGTGGAAATGCCCATTCCTGTGCATTTCCTCAGATAAGTCCCTTAACCTGGGGGAGCCTCAGCTTCCTCGCCTGCACAGTGGGGACAGCACAGCACGGCCCACGAGCTCAGAGGGCGGCTGTGAGGCTGGAACGAGGTAACGCGTGTCACTTGTGCGTGGCAGGCCCTGGCCGGTCAGGAGCACTCGGCAGAGTTCTGCCACGACCCTTCCATCTGCCCAGCCCTTCGCAGCTTACAAACTCCTCGCTCGGAGCACCTCCTCGTGCTCTCGATATCGGCTCCTAAAGGCAGGCCGAGGGGCTTCGGCTTCACGGAGCACCGGACGTTCCAAGGCAGGAGCTGCCCCTGTGTCGCAGAAGATCCCAGGGCTCAGAAAGCTTACGTGCCGGGCCGAAGGCGGGGCCAAGCCTGAAGACACTGGAAGCATCCACTTGGGCATGACGCCAGGCTGTTTCCCAACCCAGGGAAAATGTCACCACACCCTTGAAGCATTTCATGTGGCCACAGCCCGGGACCTCAGTCCCCTCCTTCCTGGGCTCTGCTGGGTAAACTGCCACGTGTCACTGCCCGGAAGCGGCCCCAGTGAGGAGCCCAAGGCTTGGCCACGGCGCAGAGCCAACGGTCACCCTGATGGTGAGTGGCTGGAGTCTGGCCCAGCAAAGCTGAAGGCGGAGCCCCGTGGACCTAACCCCCAAGGCTGGAGGCCAACGGCCCCTCCTCTCTGGTTTCCAGCATGCTCTCCCTGCTACAGTGCAGGCCAGGTCAGAGCCCCGTTGGAAACCATGCACACTTCGGGGAAGCTGCGGCCGTCCTCACGTGCCCCAAACACTTGTTTGCTGACCCCAGGAACCCCTTCAGCTAAAAGGCTGAGGGCCCAAGTAACCCTCTCCTTTTAAGAAACACGCTTTAGAGAAAGCAGCCAGAGCTAGACCCAAGCATTAGCAATCACATGTTCTGTCCAAGAGAGCAAAACAGCAGCGCCAGCCGCCCCGCACTGCGGAGCCCCAGAGCGCGTTCTGAAAGAAGAGGACGTGTCCGATCGCCTGCCAGGCCCGCCGTGGAGCTGCCCCCAGGCCGCTGTGTCCCACAACGTGTACCAGTGACTATTCCCAGGATGTAAATAAATATCCTACCAGGGGACGAGGGCACCGGGGGAGCAGACTGCCCCGGAAAAGGCCAGACTTTCCTTCCTACGAACGCAGAGGGGCTGGCAGAGAGGAGCCCAGAACACGGGGCTCCCGACGCCTCCGTGCCTGTCACAAGGCCACTCTGCTCTCTCAGCTCCACGGCCCGTGGCCCTTCCGGGTGGTGATGCCAGAGCTGCCCTCGCCCCGCCCAGGATTCCACAGAGGCGGGGAGCTGCCTTGCTCATCTCTGCTCCCCCAGGGCGCCCGGCACAGCTCCCCCGCTTGCAGCAGCAGCGTTGGTAAAGTTTCCGGGTGTCCTTGAACACTGAAGCCCCTGCCCAACAGCCGCTCTCGAGGTCTCTGTCCTTGGACGTCTTGAGGTGGATTTTAATGCTGGCAGGTGGCCCTGGTTTCCTGGAACCATTTCCTTCTTTGCCTCGGTTAAATGTGGGAGCCAGCTCCTGCCCAGGAGGTCCCTGGGGCCCAGGCCCTGCGCTCACAGCAGGGAGCTTCTGCTTCTGGGCGGGCGGCCTGGCGTGAGTCACGTCCTCGTGTTCCCATCTGAAGCAGGACCCCGACTGCTTCCGAGGCTCGTGGGTAAGTAGTCCGAGAGAGAACAGCAACGTGCCGTGCGGTGGGCGCTCACCGAGCCTGAACGCCCGTCCTCCTCACACTTCCAAAAACGAGAATCAGGTGCAGAGACCAGGCCAGCCTAAAAGGCTGGGGAAGGAGCTTGCGAGGCAGAAAACTGTGTGCCTTCGACGTGGACACAGATGCGAAGGCTGACCTTGCGCATGTCGGCTGCACACACAACGCAGGCTCCCAGGAGTGAAGCCCGCCCCAGCCAGCCCGGCCGGCGGAGGTGTTTTCTTGAAGGGAGGCGTCTGCGCTTGGTCAAAGCCACAGCAGGCCTGGTACCTGGCCTGAGGCTTCAGCAGACCACTCATGACCCCAGCACCAAGCTCTGCTGCCCGTTCAGAGCACTGAGGCTTGCGCCGGGCATCCCGCAGCTCACAGCTGCGGGACAGAAGCGCCAGCCACACACACCTGCCCAGAGTTCCCACTCGGCCACCTACTAGCAGGGAGATTTGGGACAAGCTAAAGTCTTTGAGCCTCAGTTTCCTTGCCGATAAAATCGCGACATCTACCTCCGGAGAACGTCAAGGAGTAAAGGACCTAGAGCAAAGGGAAGGACTTCATAAACCGCATAGCCACCTGCCATTCACCACCTGCTCCAATGCCATCTCTGGGAAGACACCCAGGGCCCCCCGAGTTCCCCCAGAGCCTGGGGCCCTGGCCCCACTCTGCCAACCAAAATTCACCGAAGTGCTAAGAAACTCAGAATGTGAACTTCTTGTCCGCCTGACCTGGGCCCCTCCCAGGTCCCCCACGGAGCAACCTCCACATTCCGTTCCACAGGGGAGCACCTGCCTGGCTCTGAAGTGAACAGACCCGGCCCTGACTCTCGGGCATCCTGTCGGGTGCCAGGGACACAGCACGGCCCCCTCCAAAGAACTCCCAAGCCAGGCAGAAGGACGTGCTCTTACTATTTTTTTAGATTTTTATTTACAACTCCCATGACAGGCAAGAAAAGGAAGCACTCTTATTATTTATTAAATTTTTATTTACTTACATTCATTTTTATTTGAAGAGAGAAGAGAGAGAGGGAGTTAGGAGAGAGAGAGAGATGGATCAATCTTACTTCTATTGGTTCACTTCCCAAATACCTGCAACAGCCAGGCCTGGGCCAGGCAAAAGTCTGGAGCCAAAAACGCCATCCCAGTCTCCCACATGGATGGCAGCGGTCCCAGTACCTGAGCCATCATCTGCTGCCTCCCAGGGGTGCTTTCACGGGAGCTGAACTGGAAGCAGAGCCGGGACTTGAACCCAGGCACTCCTTCCTAGGTGGGATGTGGGCATCCCAAGTGGTGAAGTGGTGTCTTTTTTTTTTTTTTTTTTTTTGACAGGCAGAATGGACAGTGAGAGAGAGAGACAGAGAGAAAGGTCCTCCTTTTGCCATTGGTTCACCCTCCAATGGCCGCCGCGGCTGGCGCGCTGTGGTTGGCACACCACGCTGATCCGATGGCAGGAGCCAGGTACTTCTCCTGGTCTCCCATGGGGTGCAGGGCCCAAGCACTTGGGCCATCCTCCACTGCACTCCCTGGCCACAGCAGAGACCTGGCTTGGAAGAGGGGCAACCGGGACAGAATCCGGCACCCCGACTGGGACTAGAACCCAGTGTGCCGGCGCCACAAGGTGGAGGATTAGCCTAGTGAGCCGGCGCCGGCCCCAGGTGGTGTCTTAACTGCGGTACCAAACACCCACCCCACGGAAATGCTTTTCAAAGAAATAAAGTCTGCATGCCCAAGATCGTTCCTTGAAATGATGTGCTTGGTAATGTGCATATTTGTTAATCTGACTCTGTGATTTTTTTTTGTTTTAATTACAGAATTTTGTCCCAAATAAAATCTTTCCCAAAACCCCCACTGTATGACAGCAGCATGGGAACGGGGTTGAACAGCAGCTGAGTCTCATCCTTGGAGACCCCTAGACCCGAATCAAGACCCCCAGTCTGTACAGACAAATCACGCAGCAGCTAAGTGATCAGCGTAGGGAGCGTGGAGCAGCGGAAGAAAGGACTGCGTAATGACCAAAGCCAGAACAAAACGCCTGCTCCCCCCCCTCAGCTCTGCAGCCCAGGAACTCTGAGGAACTCCGCAGCCAGGAGTGAGTGGCACTTTACAAAGGGTGGGTCTGGGGGCCGGCGCTGTGGCACAGTGGGTTAAAGCCCCAGCCTGCAGAACGGGCATCCCATATGGGCGCCGGTTCTAGTCCCGGCTGCTCCTCTTCCAATCCAGCTCTCTGCTGTGGCCCAGGAAAGCAGTAGAAGAAGCAGTAGAAGTCCTTGGGCTCCTGCACCCGCATGGGAGACCCGGAAGAAGCTCCTGGCTCCTGCTTTGGATCAGTACATCTCTGGCCTTTGCAGTCATTTGGGGAGTGACCCAGTGAATGGGACACTGCTCTCTCTCTCTTTAGCTTTATCTCTCTTTGTAACTCTTTCAAATAAATAAAAATGAATCTTTAAAAACAACAACAACAACAAAGGGTAGGTCTGCGGTAGCTGCTCTCACAGGAGGGAGAGACGGAGCCCTGTCCCGGTGTGGGGGGTGCTGGGGGCACCGCAAGCTGGGGCTGTCCAGTGGGATGAATGGAAGCCAGGAGAGCGTGAGGTTAAGCAGAGAAGGTGCCACACCCCACCCCAGCTTGCGGGCTCTGGCTTTGCTTTCCTAGAGCTGCCTTTATTCTCTGGGGAGAGGGTCCAGGGGACCGCCCCCAGCGTGGTCCCCTGGGGAAGGAACTTTCCCAGCTCTCCTCCCTTAAGGGGACCAGGGAGCCGGCGCCATGGCTCACTAGGCTAATCCTCCGCCTTGCAGCGCCGGCACACCGGGTTCTAGTCCCAGTCGGGGTGCCGGATTCTGTCCCAGTTGCCCCTCTTCCAAGCCAGCTCTCTGCTGTGGCCAGGGAGTGCAGTGGAGGATGGCCCAAGTGCTTAGGCCCTGCACCCCATGGGAGACCAGGAGAAGTACCTGGCTCCTGCCATCGGATCAGCACCGTGCACCGGCCACAGTGCGCCGGCCGCGGCGGCCATTGGAGGGTGAACCAATGGTAAAGGAAGACCTTTCTCTCTGTCTCTCTCACTGTCCACTCTGCCTGTCAAAAAAATTTTTTTAAAAATTAAAAAAAGAGCACCAGGGAGCTGTCTGTCACTCATCTGGGAGCCAGTCCCAGGTCGCCCTCTCCTGGGTCACGGCCAGGCCCAGCTTCCCTTGTCTGGGGGGCGTGGGAAGGCTCACAGCCGAGGCTGGCTCCAGGCGGCCGTAAGAGGGCATGAGAGGGCTGGTAATGGGCTGGCCGCAGCCGCCTCTGTGTGCGGGCGCCCAGCGCAGCCTGCAGAGGCCGGGAGAGTCATGGGCTGGAGCCCTGGCTTGTGGGGGAGCGAGGTCAACGCAGCCAGGGACCAACACCAGGACGAGGACTGACCTACGGCTGGGAGTCCCAGCTGAGCCACTTCCTGGCTGTGTGCGACCGACCGACCGGGTGAGGGAACTGAACCCTGAATTCCTCTCTGGGAAAGTGACAGGCGTTAGCAGCAATGTGGTGGTGCTGCTCACACAAAGGTGAGAACAGCACTGTGCTAATGCTACAGCCTGCCTCCCCCCCAGAGTTCATGGGAAACAGAATTGAAGGAGAAGTGAATTTTGGCAAAACAAATTTGAAATCCATGCACAGTTTTTTTCATGATATACATTTGTCCATGATCTATTTTTGTTTTGTTTTATTTTGTTTTTGTTTTTGAAAGGCAGAGTTACAGACAGGTAGAGGCAGAGAGAGAGAGAGAGAGAGAGAGAGAAAGAGAGAGAGAGAAGTCTTGCATCCACTGGTTCACTCCCCAGATAGCCACAACAGCCAGAGCTGTGCTGATCCAAAGCCAGGAGCCAGGAGCTTCTTCCAAGTCTCCCACACAGGTGCAGGGGCCCAAGGACTTGGGCCATCTTCCACTGCTTTCCCAGGCCATAGCAGAGAGCTGGATCAGAAGTGGATCAGCTAGGACTCAAACCAGCGCCCATATGGGATGCCAGCACTGCAAGTGGTGGCTTTACCCACTATGCCACAGTGCCAGCTCCTGTGGACCCCACATATGTGCCTAAAGTGAGGTGTTGGCATGGTCGAGGAGTGGGGAAAGAGACGGCCCCCCCAGGGCCTCCCTCTGCTGCTGGCCCACACTCCTCTCACCCTGGTTCCCACACCCAGCCCTACTGCTTTCCAAGCAGGGGACACCTGCCCCCGCCCAGCCCCCTGCTTGTCAAGCACCCAGCCTCCCACCTGCCAGGATGGGTCACCAGGTGTTTGCAGACTCCTATGGGACTCCCACCAGCCTCAGGACTCCGCCTGTGATCTAAGATCCCTGATGGGTCCCTTCCCCAGGATGCAGTGAGTCCAGAGATCACAGAAAGCACATGGACACGTGTACCGCACACACACACAGACACATGTACACATGCCTGCGTGCACACACACACACACACACACTGAGCCAGGGAGGCAGCACAGACCCCAGGACAGAAGGAAGCTTTCCCGGGAGCTGTGCAGGGCCCGAGAGCCTGTTCTCCCTCCCCTTCCTCCCCTGCCACACACACTTCCCCACTTTGGTCCCATTAGGACTTTGCTAACTAACCACAGGGTTAGGAAGAGGGGACGCTGGTTCCCTTGCCCTTTCACCGACAGCCTCCAGGGCTGGCACAGAGCAGGCACAGGTGGGCTGTAAGCCCTCCCACCCCCTGCCAGGAGGACCACGCCTTCCGCACCTCTTCTGTGCTCCCAGCCCCCCGAGTACACACATGTTGGCCTGGGATGTCACCTGGTGACAACTGGGGTCCACCCACATGTACCTGAGCCCACACTTGTGACCACCTGCTCTGTCCTCACCCCATGGCCTCGCCTCTGACTCTGCCAACAGAGGCAGACAGAGCTGGGCCGCTTGTTCAGCAACCTGTGTTCCTAGAGCTGGGGTCGTGGGCTTCTTTGAGAACCTGACGCAAGCCCTGGCCACCTGTGCTTGTGGAGAAGCTGGGGCTGCCCTGGAGGCCACTCGTGGGCCCTCCCACACGAGACTCCCTGCCCCAGCTCCTGGACAGGCCCTCTTGCTTGGACAGTCAGGAGGAAACTCCCACCCTGAGAACACCTTTTGCAACCTTAAGTAAATTGGTTTCCTCTGAGGGCCTCGGTTTCTCACCTGTAGAATGGCCTCTCTCAGCTGTTTTAGGACCAAGCGCACCTGTGTGCAGATCAGAAGCATAAGGGCTTGCTGTAGGGAGGGGAGCAGCCTCCCTTCCAGGTGCCAAGGGGGCTGTACAGCCCCTCCCTTTGCAGAGCCAATGCTAGGGAGCCCGGGCATCTCATCTGGGACACAGAGAGACGGCTGCACCCTTGGTCCTGGTCACCTCTTCCCTCAGGTCGCTGTCTGTAGGACCACCACGGGCTACCCCGGCAGGATGCATGGGCCCCTCTCTCTTCCCAGCCCATCGCACTATCACGAAGCCCTGATACTAAACCCCGGAAACTCCTCTCCATTTTCCACCCTGCTCTCTCTGATTCTCTTGCTGGGATGACTCTAACAGCTGCCTGTCCACAGCCTTGCCCTCCAATCCATTCTCAAAAGAGCCTCGTGGGGTCTGTGCCACTGCCCTACCTGACACGGTCCAGTGGCTCTCCACTGCTGCCAGGAGGAAATCCACTCACCTGAGTGTGGCCTCTCAGTCTGCCCATCTCTCTGGCCTCAGCTCTCCACGCTCCCTGAAGACCTGAACCACCCAGATGTGTGCTGCTCTCCTGGTCCCTGGGCCTTTGCACCTGCTGCTCTTATTTCCTAAAATGCTCATCCCCAGCCCTCCCTTAGCATTCTCTATCTCCTCCTATCCCTCCTTACCCAGCTCTTGTGTCAATGCCCTCATGATCTAAACCCCACAGCCTGCTGGAAACGCTTCCAGTCACTCTGCCCAGGGCAGGTGAGGAGCCCCTGCTCTGTGCCCTCCAGCCTCTGCCCTCCCCCTGCCACCCAGCCACAAACTCCACCAGGGCAGCTCCAAGTCATAGCAGCGCTTGGCCTGTAGTAGACCAGATGCTCCAGACAAGTATGTTGAACAAACCAACGAACAAATGCATGTAAGGGTAAGACAAGGTGCCCCCAAGGAGAGGCGTGATTCCTCTTTGCCCCTCCAGTCTCTCCCCCACTTCACATCTTCCTTTTCCTATAGAAAGCACCAAGCTGGAAAGAATCTTGGACCCCAATTTCTTACATAAACAAAACCAGAGGTGCGAGCATCGGTGCAGCCTTTGGGACACCTGTATCCTGTATCAGAGGTCCTGGGCTTGAGTCCCTGCTGCTCCTGACTCCAACTTCCTGCTGACGCATGCCCTGGGAGGCTTAAGTCTCTGGGCCCCTGCCATCCACGTGGGAGACCTGGATGGAGTTCTTGGGTCCTGGCTTCCGTCCTGGCCCAGGAATTATGGGAGCTTGAGAACTGAACTAGCGGACAGAATCCATCTCTCTCTGCCTTTCAAATAAATAAATAAAACATAAGAGGTAGCGTGTAACAGCCCCAGGACCCTGCTCCGCTCTTCCAGTGGGATTCTCCATCTAATCCCCAAGGACAGTTGCATTTCACACAGGGAGAAGTTAAGCAGTCTGCCAGGACCACCCAGCTAGTGAGAGCCAGGCTTGGCTGCTCCCCTGCCTGTGAGACCTGAGTCCCTGGGGCCGTCCTTTCTCCCCACTCGCAATTCTAAGGAAACTGGGAGCCAGACCACCGCAGGTCACCCTGCAGACCCACAGAGAGCTGAGCTGGAACTCAGACGGACCTTGCGTGTCCGGGGCTCCTGTCCCCACCACCCACCCCCTCTGGGAAGCCCCCAAGCCCAGTGGATGCCCCCTTTTTCCTTCTCCCTGAACCACTCCGGTCTGCACACTCCAGGTGCACCCTGAAAGTTGACCTCCTCTCTCAACCACGCACAAGGGCCCCAGGCCGGGCCCTCACCATCACCACACCCACCTCCCAGGCCCGCAGCTGTTGGGGACCTCAGTGAAGCTTGCCTGTGACTGAGTCGCAGCCACCAGGAGCTCATCCAAACCCCATCCACACAGCGACCTGCTCCAAGCTGCATCACACAGCCCTGTCTTCTGGGTCTCCTGTCCCTGGTATGAAGCTGGGGCCAGAGACCCCAGAGTACCCTACTTTGAAGTTTTCCAACCAAATCTCCAGGAGGTGCCTGGGGGAGGGGCTCTCTAGTCGAGCCCAGGCTCATCCCCCTCCTCAGTGAGAGAGGGTAGCCACGCGGGTGTTTGGTGTGGTGGAGTCCAGGCCATCTCGGTCCCAGCTCCTGCCGCCCAGCAGCCTCCAGGCCCAGGCACTGGGCTCAGACCCCCAGCAGGCTCTGCAGTCCCTCCCTGCGCCGCCTGCACGGTCGCACCCGGTCAGCCGGATTCCATCCTCTCTCCCCGTTGTCACCTTGCCGATATTTATAGCACGATCGTGTCCACCAGAGAGCGTAATGGGCTTTTTAGGCTAAACCAATTAAACTCTCCTCCCGTAAGTCATGTCTCCCGCATGGCTTCTGCTGCCCTTCTCTGAACTTGTTCTATCTTCATTATCGCGGCTCTCAGGGCAGGCAGAGGCACAGCCCGCGGCTTCACACGCTGCTACCCGGGGCGTCTGCCTCCTTCCCCAGCCCTGCCCGCCCCGCCACGGTCCCCGCGCCATACAGGCAACACCCTTGTGAACTGGAAAGTAAAATATCCTCAGGAAAAGGGATTTGGGGGGCCGGCGTTGTGGGACAGTGGGTTAAGCTGCAGCCTGCGACACCGGCATCCCATATAAGCACTGGTTCGAGTCCTGGCTGCTGCACTTCCAATCCAGCTCCCTGCAAACAGACCTGAGAAAGCAGCAGAGGCTGGCCCAAGTACCTGGGCCCCTGCACCCACACGGGAGACTTGGATGGAATTCCAGATTCCTGGCTTTGGCCTGACCCAGACCTGGCTGTTGCAGCCATTTGAGGAATGAAAGTTTCTCTCTCTCTCTCTTTCTCTCTTCTTCTCCCCCTTCCAAATAAATAAATTTAATAAAATAATTTAAAAAAGAATAAGGAGGACTTGGGCTTTCTCTCCCTGTTTTCTTTGCTCCCTCCAAGTATTCAGCAATGTCGACAAACATCTACAACTAACAAGCATCTGACTCTGTGTGAAATACCTGGGGCTCCAACAGACACCAGCGTAAATGTGCCCCAGGCACCTTCTGGGCGGGGCCTGCTGCCGTGAAACATTTCCCAGCAGCCATCTGGGACCCCCAGACATTGCCAGGGACCCACAAGCTTAGAGGCAACCAGGGTAGGTTTCCACGTCTTCTCTCCATCCATGATCGGCAGAGATTTTCTGGTTTCTGAACGTCAGGGCTTGAGCGCTCTGCTGGCAGCCACAGATCAGATAAGCATGCAGGACTCCAGCCGGGCCACTCCACCCCCAGGGGCTTCCTGTCACATGCTGTGAAATTCTTCTGTGGTTGAATTTACAGCCAGTGTGGCCCATTGGCTTAAGACAAGAAGCATAAGGAGTACTGAGGTGGAAACACAATATCAAGTTAATGAGGAGCATAAAAAATAGACTAATTCTAACAAATTTTCCTAGCACTTAGCAAACCAATGCTAAGAGGCAAAAACAGAGGCAATTAGAACCAATTTTGGCTTTTTTATTTGTTAACAATAAAGATGATCTATTCCCATAATGTACTTTTGAGAAGTGCTTGCAAATAGCAATTTCAAACTTTCCCTTTAATCTTATTTTCAATGGAAGAAAATCCTTTACACTTAAAAGAATGAGTTGATTTTTCAAAACACAAAAATTTGAATACCTCCAAGGATGAGGCAGGTCCTAAAAGCAGTTTTTTGGCACAGTTTATAATTACAATCTGCATTTTAAAATACATTTGGTTCTCAAATGAAACACGTATCAAATTAAAATATGTCAACAAATCACCTTTCTGCATAATTAACTTACAGTAAATTAAATCTCATTCATCACTTATTCAAGAAGGAAAATGCCCCAAATCAGGTTTATACGTTGCGGGTATAATTAAAGAATGATTAAAATAAACTTTATAATGCAATTTTTAATAACACACTGATATGAAATAAATGTATTTTAAAAGTCACTCTATATACTACAGAAAAATTACAAAATGATTTTCAAAACTACACTAGCGTTGCTCCCTAAGCCTTGCGTCTTTTCCTCTTCCCGAGCTCCATGGCGGACTTGTCTCCCATCCAAGCACCGCCCAGGGTGTGGCCGTCCACTCTTCGGGTCCCTGGGGCTGGCTGAGGCCGTGTTGCTGCTTCTGGCCGGAGCTGTGGGTGGCAGATTCTGGACCCTCAAGAGCGTCCTTTCTGTCTGGCACGCTGATGGCAACACTGGGACAGTGGCTGTTCCACCATCCCAGTTCCTGGAGCTGCTGCAACAGGCTCAGCTCTCTCGCTGACCCATAATGGACATGCTGACCAACCAAGAACGCCAACGTCACAGTTCACGGCCAGCGAGATGCAGGGTCTGCTTGCTGCTGCGTCTTCGCCACGCCTGTGCTGAGATGCAGTTCCCACGTGCAGGTCCCTGAGATGATCTGTCAGCTGGCCCTAGTGACAGATCCTCTCGGTCACCAGGAAGAGACAAGCATGAGCTCAGGGTAAACACACACCTGTGTCTGAGTCCTGGACAGCACGTACGAGCTTTGTGGCCTGGGTGAGTTATTGACCCTTTCTGAACTTGGTTTCTTTCTCTTTAAAAATAATACCCGTAATACCCTATCAAAGGTATTGGCTATCAAGGAGAACAGAAGTAACGCAGGGGAAAAGTCAGACACAACCACACTTTAAAGACAGAAGCTGGCCGGCGCCGCGGCTCACTAGGCTAATCCTCCACCTGTGGCGCTGGCACCCTGGGTTCTAGTCCCAGTCAGGGCGCCAGATTCTGTCCTGGTTGCTCCTCTTCCAGTCCAGCTCTCTGCTGTGGCCCGGGAGTGCAGTGGAGGATGGCCCAAGTGCTTGGGCCCTGCACCTGGCTCCTGGCTTCGGATCAGCACGGTGCACTGGCCGCAGCGGCCATTGGAGGGTGAACCAATGGCAAAGGAAGACCTTTCTCTCTGTCTCTCTCTCTCACTGTCCACTCTGCCTGTCAAAAAAAAAAAAAAAAAAAAAAAAGACAGAAGCCACGCAGGGTAGTTCAGTAAGCTACCATGTTTGTCTTCCCAGCACCTTTTCTTTGTTTAGAATATTTATTCATTTGAAGGGCAGAGTTACACAGAGGAAGAGAGAGATAAAGAGCAAGAGACCTTCCAAAGGCAGGGCCCAAGCCAGTCTCTCCCTGCTGCCATCATGTGATTGCCCTGAGGTTGCCACTCACAGAGGCCTGCGCCCCGGCTGCAGGGGCAGGCGTGCAGCCAAGGCCTCCTCAATCCCTGCTCCCAATCACAGCGGCTGATCAAAGTACTGGGCACGTGCTGCTCCCATGGGGCTCGATGTAAGGACCATGGGAGAGACTCAAGGCTCATCTCCACGATGGTGACCTGTGATGTGACAATCCTGGAGCTGCCAGCGGATGTATGTCCCACTATGTGGAGGAGAATCCTTCCGTAGAACAAAACGAAGTCCCTTAGAGCAGAGCTGGGAGATGGAGTGATGGGAGGGAGGCTGGGTGGGGGGAGGGAAGGAGATCCTCTCATAGCTGCCCTGCCACTTACCATCAGAAGCATCCTAATGAGCCCAGACAGCATACGCACCCCATGAGACTGACACACACAACCCTAGCACAGTCCAGGCCAGATGTGGTGAGCACCGCAGAAGATGTGCCAATGGCAGAGCAAGAGTGCAGGCGAGTGAGCTATCGTGCCCGCTGGCCAAGGTGGGAGGTGAGCAGGAAAGTCTTCAGGGGAAAGCGGCGTTTGAAGCAAAGCATGGGGCTGGCTTGTAGTGCCATGGGTTAAACCTCAGCTCACGATGCTGGCAGCCCGTATCAGAGTGCAGGTTTGAGTCCCAGCTGCCCCACTTCCAATCCACCTTCCTGCTGATGCACCTGATCAGGCAGCAGAAGATGGCCCAAGTGCTGGGGTCCTGCCACCATGTGGGAGACCTGGATGGAGTTCTGGGCTCCTGGCTTCAATCTGGCCTAGACCTGGCTGCTGTGGCCATTTGGGGAGTGAACCGATGGATGGAAGATCTCTTTATCTCTCCCTCTTTCTCTTTTCTCTCTGTAACTCTGCCTTTCAAATAAATAAATCTTAAAAAAAAAAAAAAAGAGTGAAGCTAAGCCTCAAGGAGGGGCAACATGTGTTTATTTCACCATGTCAAGCCCCATCCCGAACGCCCATCCTCCTCCTCGCCCCCGACCTTCAGATCCGGACGATAAAGCCAGAAGGGCATGTGAATTTGCCTTACTTTCACACTGCTGAGGATTAAATTGGTACTAGAGAACACATTTCAGAGAGTTCGCTGGCAGCTTTCGGAAGCCCTTACATTCGTCCTCACATTTGCCAAACTCTAATCAGGTGCCAGCAGAGTGCTAGGCACCGGAGACGTCTAGGTAAACAAGACTGAGCATCCCCAACAAGCAGTGGGGAAACCGCCGCGGTGGGAGCCGGGAAAGGAAGCAGCGAGGAGTGGGCAAGGGAAACAGGGTGAGGGCGGCATCACTGCCCATCCTCAGCCTGCCCGGAGAGGAGATGCTCCCTCGGGACCTGAGAGAAGCCAGAGGAAGCTCATGGGGCAGGGCAACCAGCGAGCCCAGCTGCTCCCAAGTGGGAGGAGCACGGGCAGCAGGGGGCCTGGGAGCAGAGTGACGTGGACACAGCAGAGAGGGACGGGGAGATGGAGGGGGGAGGCCCGAGAGGTAGCCCAGGACTCACGGTGCAGTCCTGGCTGCCAGGCAAGGAGTTCAGAGTTGTACTAGGGCAATGGGAAGCCCTTACAAAGGGGTTTTTAATTAATTTGAGAGAGAGCGCTCCTATCCACTGGGTCACTCCCCAAATGCCTACAAGAGCCAGGGCTGGATTGAGGCCAGGGCCAGAACCAGGACCTGGAAACCCCATTCAGATCTCCCACGTGCGTGGTAGGAATCCAGTCTCTTCGGCCCCCACCTGCAGCCTCCCAGGGTCTACATTAGCAGGAAGCTGGAGTCAGGAGCCAGAGCCTGGAATTGAAGCCAGGCGCTCCAACATGATCTCCTTCCCCTGTTAGGAGGCGGTACCTTTGGGAGGTGATTAGATCCTAGGTGTGGAGCCTGACCCAGAGAGCTCCCTCACTGCCTTCCCAACATGGGGGTCTCTGACAAGGCAGCGTCTGCAACTTGGGAGAGGCCCTCACCAGAACCCAACCTGCTGGCGCCCCGTCTCGGACTCGCAGCTTCCAGGCCTTTCAGGACTTCCGCTGCTGGGATCCGTGGAGCTAAACCATGCAACGGCACCTAGCACAGAGCCAACACTCGTGTGGCCACCCGGTGCTACGGTGTTAGTATGGGGTCACTTTGCTAGTCCTGGCCAGGTGGGCCTGACAGCCAAGCTCTCTGTCTAGTACGTGAGCACGTGAGTCTCTTCTCTGGCCATCCTGCCCCGTGAAGACCCCGGCCCAGGCACCGCCACACAGTGGCTCCGGAGAGGGAAGCCGGCAGCGAGCAGTGGCCCTGTGCCCCCAAGCAGAGTCATGGCCTGTGCTGATTTCTCAGGAAGGGGAGAGGCTGGGCCTGTGCCCGCCTTCCATTTTGCCGCTCTGGCTGCAATCTATTTTTATCAGCTTTGCGCTCTCCGGAGCTGAGATGTTTGGCTACAGGGAACAGCTTGGGGTGGAGGGGGCACACGGGGCCTCCAGGGCTCTCTCAGATTCCTTGCAGGAGAGGCTCTGCTGCACTGGCACCTTTGTGCGCTCCAGCTGGTAGACCAGCTGTCCGGGAGCTGGCACCACTGAGCTGAGCTAGGGCAGGCTCAGCTCCCACATGGGAAAGGAACACGTTTTCTTCCAAGCAAGCTGCCTGGGGGTGGCCTGGTGAACACAAACTCAGGTTTGAGCCTCCCCCTTGCCTGGCACCCATGGAGAGCTTCCCTGGAACCAACTGATCAGAGCTGGCAGGGACCTCAGAGCCCACCCCTCCCAACCTCTCATGGATCTGCTGGGGAACCAAGGCCCAGGGGGATGGCACTCTTTGAGTCCATAGTGAGGCAAAGCCCCTGGACTCCCGGTGACCCCCCTGGGGGGCTCGCTAGCGGGCTGCTCGGCGGGAAGTACACAGCTGCACACCTGGCTCGGCCAGCGCCCCTCGCAGCTGCAGCCGGCCCAGGGCCCGCCCACTGCCCACATCGCCTCCCTGCTTGTTTTCTTACGGGAAGTGCCAGAGGGGCCAGGCAGGGCCACAGCAGCTGAAAGGCCCTAGTGAAGAGCAGACTGTTCTTCCAGCGGCTCTGGAATGTCTAGAAGGAGGAAGCGGAACTGCTGTTTGCAGGGCTGGGGTGGGATGTGGGCCCTGCTCCCGCCCTGTGTATATTATGAGGTCAGATTCTTTAAACAACTCCAGTTTGCAGAGCCCAAAGCTCACATGCGTCATTCTCAGCCTGCACCTCCTATCGCCCCGGGAGGTAAGGCCGATGGGCTTGGCAGACGCCCCTGCAGGCCATGCACCGAGGCCCCAGAGGGCTGCTGGCTGTGGGCTCCACACTTCCTACCCTGAATGGACGTTTGGGAAACCATGAGCTCCACATTCCTGAAGCCAGGTAGAATGAGATTCACTCCATGTGTGATGGAATAAGGTCCCTCAACACGCATGCAGAGCCCATCCGGCATCCTTGTGAGAAACGGGACAAGGGGCCCCTGCACAACACGCGCCCTCCACTTGTTGAGAAAGCGCTGCATTACTGTGGTTTCACTGCTACCAGGCACCTGCCACAGTTCATCTACAAATCCCCGATGTTTAGATGAGGACGGGGCCTCCGTGTTGTGCCCACAGCCAGGTGGGTGTCCTGGCCCGAGAGCAGTTTCTATCTCTGGTCTCAGATCCCTCCAGAGTGGCCCAGGTGGGACATTCATCCTCCCGTCGGCTCCCCTGAAGAGCTGTGGTGAGCCGGGAACTCGGGGCAGATGGACAGAGCCCTGAGCTGGGTCCCTGGGGGCCTGCCTGCCTTCCCCGAGGGCCCATGGCTCAGCTAGGAGTCTAGGCCAGCATCTATCAGAATAGAGCGGGGCAGGAGGCTGGGAGCTGCTCCTGGCAGTGCAGGGGGTGATGAGGACGGGCAGATGGGGGTCTGTGGGGAGAGCAATGGGGAGGGACACAAAGACAAATGCACCCACGAAGCACTGAGACTCGGCCTTCGGGGCCTTGCTGTGCTCAGAGACGAAAACCCTCACTGACTTCTCCTCTGAAAGAACAAACTCCCGAGTCTCATCCCCCACGCAGACTGGGGCAGAGCCACCCAAATCTCTCCGAGTGGAGGGAGAAAAGTCAGGCCCCAGGGGTTCAGACTCCTCTCTCGCCTTCCTTTCTGAGCCAGGGAGACAGCTGGGCCCACGCTGCCCTGGGCCTCCCGCCCCTGCCTCCATCCAGGTCTTCACCCTGGTCCCTGCCTGCGGGCTCATTGTCTGCCCAGTGATATTCAGAATGACTTCATTAACGTCGCGGCAGAGGCAGCCATGAAGAACTGATTAAGGAAGCCGGGACGGCCGGTGCTGCCCACTAAGAGCCAACTGAAATGCCAAGGGGAGGCTCCATTTGCAGGGTCAAAGGAAACCCCGGATAGCTGTGGTCACAGAAACCGTGTGGCTCCCGGGCGATGCAGAGAGGCCGGGAAATTCTTCACATCTGTTCTGGGGAAACGTGGATTAAAATAAGCAGCCGCTGTGGAGGGCACACACGTGGCGGAGGCGCGCACGTGCAAGACAAGTGCAAGGATGCTCAGTGACAGATTTCAAGCCTGAATGACCAAGCTTTATTTAGTCCCTGCACGGCTCATAATTTTAACCTTTTATTATGCAAAGCAGCCAGCTTGGTCTTACAGTGCCAAAGGAGGTCTGGAGTGATGAACACGTGGCATTTGCCATCACTCACCTAGGAAGAGGCAGGCTAGCTTGAAAGAGTGGGTGGGGGGGCCAGTGCTGTGGTGTAGTGGGTAAAGCCGCCGCCTGCAGTGTTGGCATCCCATATGAGCTCCGGTTCAAGTCCTGGCTGATCCTCTTCCAATCCAGCTCTCTGCTGTGGCCTGGGAAAGCAGTAGAAGATGGCCCAAGTCCTTGGGCCCCTGCACCCATGTGGGAGGCCCAGAAGAAGCTCCTGGCTCCTGGCTTCAGTTGGGTCAGCTCCGGCCATTGTGGTTGTCTGGGGAGTGAAGCAGCGGATGGAAGACCTCTCTCTCTCTCTGCCTCTGCCTCTCTGTAACTCTGACTTTCAAATAAGTAAATAAACCTTTAAAAAAAGAAAAACGAAAGAGTGGGTAAGTCTTTTCCAACTGTTCGGCTGGAGAGACATGGGCCTCCTAAATCAGAACCACCTCCCAAAGCTGATGCAGAGAAAAACCTGCAGTGGAGTCGGGTGGGAGTGGGGGTGTGGAAGATAATCTGGGATAATCCCCAGGATCCCAGGGGTGGGCCCTGCCTGTGAGTGACAGTGAACAGCCTTCAAGATCCTGAGGTTGCTGGTAGGACCTGAGCTTCCGGGTAGGCCTGTCTGGGGCTCTGTGGATCCAGCAGGTTCAGTCTGTAGTACTCCTTGGGAGCTCTCCAGGGTACTGGACAGCCTGGACTTGAAACCGTGCAGGCCCAGTGGACCCTCTGGCTTTGACTGGGGCCTGCTGCCTTCACAATCCTCTCTCCATAAATCAGCTACACCTAATACAACAGCCTGTCAGACTGCATCCTCTTCAGTCTTAACACCGCACAGACCAGCATCAAGGTGTCGTTGAAGGAGGACCAATATTTGAGTCACATTGACTGGGGTTTGAATCTGTTCTACCCCCTCCTTATGCGAATTAAGTTCTCTCTTCCAGAGCTGCTGCACCTTTTCCTGTGGGAAGACATAGTCCCACTTGGCCTTCAGGGTTGCTATAGAGATCTTTAAAGTTAGTGAATATAAAATGCCTATGTTGTGTCTGGCCTGTAGTAGGTACTAGAGACAAAAGCCTAACGTTGACATCTGTATCAGCCTTAGTGCTGTGCCTAGGCTGCTGTTGTGACATGCCGGTCCACGCATTATTGGAAATCTCCTCTCCCCGCCCACGAGTTAGGTTACAATGGGTGCAAATAACAGGAAATGAGCATTGACTTACATTTGAAAAACGGAGGTTGCATTACCAGAGCGGTGGTGTTTGACGGAAGCCAGGAGCAGCAGAGCAGCGCAGCCCAGCAGGGCTGTGAACCAGAGCCGCGAGGTCGCCAGGACCCGTCCCTACCTCCCGGCCCTGCTGCTCTGGGCGTCTCCTTGCTCCTCTCTGGGTAGCTGTCTGTGTTCTTCACCCCCTCAGCAGACTGTGCCCTCCGTGTCATGCATCTAGAATGACACCTGACCAGACCAGCTCCATTTTCTCGGTCTCAAACCCACTTATTGGAAGAAAAAAGTCTGACTGGGCCTGTTTGGAACCACTCTTGATGCACTCAGGCCAGATGAGAAGTCACTTCTCTGGCAGGACAGGGTGAGCCAGACATAGAGAAGACAGGAAGAGCACGTGTCTGACATGAACTTCCAACACAAACCACTGTCAAATGCTGATTGATGCACAGGAGTTGCTACATTGTTTGTAATAGATAGATGATTGATACAGATAGGTGGATAGATAAATTTATAGACACAGATGACGGATCCAAATAGATGGATTAATGATTGATAGATAAATACATAGAGAGATGTAGATGATGGATGGATAGATTGATGATGGGTGGATGGATTTTTCAATGGATGAAATATGGATGGATAGATAGATAGATAAGACTTTAGAAGTGATGGAGGTGAAAGTCCTTTGTGGTTTTTTGGTGCCAGTGCTGTGGTGTAGCAGGTATGAGCACCGGTTGGCATCCTGGCTGCTCCAATTCCAATCTAGCTCCCTGCTGAGACACCGAGGAAAGCAGCAGACAATGACCCAAGTCCTTGGGCCCCTGCACCCATGTGGGAGACCTGGAGGAGGCTCCTGGTTCCTGAGTTCAGATCATCCCAGCCCTGGCTGCTGCAGTTACCTGGGGAGTGAACCAACGGATGGAGGATCTCTCTCTCTTTCAAATAAATAAATAAAAATCTTTAAAATAAAAAATAAATAAAATGTGTTTTCCTGCCATCAGTCTCGTGCTGAATAAAAAGCTAATGGTCCTCATCCACATGGTACCTCCCAATGCCATTCAGTAGCTCTGCCTGCCTGCGGCCGTGGCAGGAGACATCGCCGCTGCTGTGTCCACGCAGAAGCCCGCAGAGCTTGTGTGGTCCCAGAGCCACGAGGCGTCCCGGCGGAGGTTGTCAGGGCGACGAGGTCTCCCCGCCCCTCGGCTGTGCTCCAGAGGCAGCTTGATCAGGAGGAGATGCTCCTGACCAGGCAGGGCTATCGTACAATGAGCGCTGAGCCAGAATCCGCCCCACACAGCCTGCTATTGGACAAATGCTCAGCCTCGAGGGTCCCTCTGCATGACCTCACCTCCCCTGCATTTTTGGATGCTTCTCTGCATCCTTGTCTACCAAGATGTGCTGACAGCCTTGAGGCCTCCCCTGTGATCTGTCGGCAGCGTTCCACGACCTGGCAGAACATCAGAGCCATTTGGGCAGTTCTAAAATACACAGATCCTAGTTTGCCCCCCTCCAGCCCCAAGGACTCTGGAAAATTCAAAGGTGGTGTGGACAGGGCGGGAGCTGAGTATTAGACAGCTGCCCAGGTGATTCTGATGATCAGCCTTGAGAACCCTGGCACTGGGCAAACAGGCCTCCCCGGCAGAGTGCGTTTTGGTTCCCTTGCAAAGCGCCGGGGGCGATGCTTTAGAAGTGATTTCTCAGAACAGCTGCTGCTTTCGCTGCTCGAAGGGAAGTGCTGCCTTCCCTCTCGCCAGCACTGACAAGCTTGCCGGGGAAAATGCCCTGGGAGCACCAGGGCTGGTCAACAGAGCAGCTGTGTCTGGGCTCTCCAGGACCAGGGCCCCCAGCAGCTCGGTGCCCAGGAGCCTGCAATGGGAGCAAAGCAGTGCTTGGGGGAGGAAGGCGGCGAATCCCACACCCGGCGCTGCCATGATCCCAGGGGCACATGGTGCTTGCATCGCACAGCAGCCCAGACTGGTCGCTCGGGGTTTGCTGGTCATGGGACAGGCAGAGCCGCAGGGGAGCTGGACCCGAAGCAGAGACTCAGAGAGGGCTGCAGGGGCAGGTCTCAGGGGAAGCAGAGAACTCTGCTGACTTCTCAGGAAATCTAGGAAAGACAGACACTGGGCAACCGAAGCTGACCTCAGCTGCCCGCAGAGACTCAGAGCCTGAGTGACGTCAGCGCAGCCTGGGGGAAGAGCTGCGAGCGCTCCAGGCCTCGGCTGCGGGTCTGTAATGGCTGTGTGACCCCAGGCAAGCTGCCCAACAGCTCTGGTACAACGGCAGGGCGGGGAGAGCGATCTCTGGACCCTCCCCACTCGGAGTCTCTGTGGACGCTGCTGCTGCTGCTGCGCAGGGAACAGCTCCACCCCGCTGCAGCAGTGCCGGTGGCACGCTCTCCTCTTCCCAATCTGCACTGAGGGCCTCCACTTCCAGGGATCGACAACTGATAACAGGGGGCGTGTGACGTGGGAGGGAGCACAGACGTCAGGAACCGGGGCGGGGGCGGGGTGTCCCACAGCTGTTCCCGGAGAGGCAGAGGAGTCTGCGGGCCAGCTCACTGCGGCCATCGTGGCTGCTCCGACCTCCAGGGATCTCAAGAGACCTGCGACAGCTCCCACCACTGCTAAAGAAAGAGGGGAACGAGAGCCCTGCTCCTGAGCAGGCCGCACGAGAGGACGGAGGTGGGAAGGTTTTGTGCTTTGGGCTGGAATGAGCCAGCACAGGGTGGCAGCAGGGTGAGCTGGCAGCTGCCCACCGCTCTGAGGAACATCAGAGGGGAAGTGACAGCTCCTTGGTGCAGTCGGCTCAGCAGCCTGTTCTGTATGAGCCGGTGTCTGCAGAAAAGCCGAAACCGCAGCGGTTATTTTAACAGAGAGAATTTAATCTAGGAAATGGCTAAACAATAAAAGGGAAAAAAAAAAAAAAGCAGAGAGGACCAGAGGAGATAACCAAGGTATAACCACACAGAGACAGCTTCCACCCCCAGGGCAGGGAGAGAGGGCAGTGAGGACCGAGGCTGAGGAAGGCAGGGAGCCCAACTTCAGAGGAGGAGGAGGGGCTCCCTGCCTGGGCCATCCAGGGGCACAGTGAGGGCCGAGAAGGCTGCAGAAAAGGCGACACTCTAGCCACTTGTGCTGCTAGGATGAAGACCCAGCGTTGGGGTGGGGCTGCCAGGGACGTGTTGGGAGGAGCAAGGCTCTACACCCTTCTTCCCACGTCCTCCCAGCAGAACCTCCAGCCAAGGGCTGGCCGGGCACCCCCAAGCGGAACAGAACAAGGGCGTTGGGCCTGAGCTCTTAGCCAGCCACAGGGGCCACAGCACGTGGGGAGATGAGGAAGGCCCCAGGCGCAGAGCAGAAGCTAAAAAGTTTGCTTTGCTTTGAGGCTTTGCAGCTGTAAGGGCCCCGGGCGGCCCCAGGGGTGGGGTGAACCCCAGGCTCCTCACAGCAGTGCCTGCCGAAAACCCCTCTCCCGGGACCGAAACCCAGCCAGGCTCAGTCAATGACAGGGAGCACGGTGCAGGGAACTCGCCCGGGGCACGTGTGGGTGAGACCAGAGGTTGCTCTGCTGGAAGCAAAAAGGGGTCTGTTTTGCCTGTCACAGAGATGCAAGCAAGGTGGGGCTGGGGCTGGGGCCGGGGGAGCACGCGCCATGCTGCCTTGGCCCATTTCACCGGCTCCGACACTGCAGCAGCATCGGGCCCACAGTCCAGGCTGTAGAAGGCAGCCCCACCGAGAAGCCCCACCGCCGCCGGCTGGGGCCACCTCCCAGGTCTCAGGAGTGGGGGCGGAGGGGGCCTCGTGTTGGGACAGGAGCTGGCTGCCCACAAGCCCCTGCTGGGGACACTGGGTGGCTCAAGGCTGGCTCTCCGCAGGTGTCCCCAGTGGGCCCGCAGGAACGTGCCACCGCGGGCTGGCCTCTGCAGTCGGCTCTGACTCAGGCTTGAGGTTTTCCTGAGCGAGGCTCCAGCTGTGCTTTGGGTCCGTCACGCCCATGTCTGCATGACACCGGGGTCTTTCAGCTCTGAGCATATTTTTGAAAAGAGAAAATCTGGGTCAGGCAGCCACCATCCAAGCAAGGAGTTTCAAAGGACTTTCCATTCCCCAAGCCCTTCCCTTTGAACTTGGCCGAAACTTTCCTCCGGGGCTGAGGTTTCTTCCTGGGCAGGAGAGCCCAAAGGTGAAGAATGCAGGGCGCCGGGCGCCGCACGTGGGTGGGGTTGTTTTTGAGTCCAGTGAGTAAGTGGGGAAAAATACTGCAGCCGGGGTTGGCAGCCCTGGACCTGCCCGTCACCCGTGCCGCTGGCTGCCACTTCAAGAACTCCCCTCTTGGAACCACAAGCGGTTAAAGCCACCACCCTGCCCATTCCTCTTCCTGCCTCCTAGGTCGACCCCGTGGCCTGTGGGTTATCCACAGAGCTCCAGGCCTCAGAAATGGACTGCAGCCCAGCCAGGGCCAAGGGCAACAGTCAGTACCAGTGTCACTGCTCAGAGCTGTCACCCGTGAACTCCTCGGGTACTCAGGCCTGCCTGCCCCAGGCTCCTGGCTAGCTTGGGCCAGTGCAGGCAGGCGGGTTTTTCCCCAGAGGCTTTTCCCTCCGGGGGAGGAGAAGTGGAGGGTGGCCTTCCTCTCTCTGGAATCCCTGGAGGACTCAAAGGAACAATCGACATCACGGTCCATCCCCAGGTCCCCAGCTGCTCCTCAGCAGCCACAAGGACAAAGGTCTTGGAGCCTCTCGCTGGCCACGGGAGTGCAGGGAGCGTCTGAAGCCGGTAGTCTGCCGGGGGGCCCTGGCGGCGTGGATGCCACTCCAGAGGGGAGGGCACTGCCAGCCAGGCCCCACACGCTGGAGCCGGAGCTCCAGCTAGGACACGTGAGCCGGTGTGGGGGAGCGGAAAGACAGGTCCTCGAGGGCTGGCCCAGAGCCACCCCGTGGCCGGTGCCGTCATGGCTAGGTTGGTCCAGCAGACACATGGATTCTTTCCATTCCTGCTTTTGTTTTTGGTGTACAGTTCTGTGAGTTTTCACACGTGGACAGATCACGTGCCCACCACCACAGTCGGGACACAGGACGATTGCGCTCACCCCGAAACACTCGTGCTGCCCCGGGAAGACACACTTCGCCACCCCCGCCCATAACCCCTGGCAACCACCGATCCATTCTCCATCAGCCACGGTGTGCCGTTCCCAGAATTTCCCAGGAGTGCAATCGTCCAGTCTGTAGCCTTCTAAACTGGCTCCTTGTGCTGATCGCAATGCCTGCTGTATTGACCCACAGTTTGTCTCTCATACAGCTATGAAGGGGTCCACGGTAGGGATAACATTCGTGTAAAGGTTTTTGTGTGAGCATCAGTTGTGATTTCTTTAGGGCTGGATCATATGGTGTGTGTGTGTGTGTGTGTGTGTGTGTGGCAAATGCATTTCCAGGCTGGCTTTATCGTCCTGCATTCTCACTGGCACTGCACATCCTTTCTCTTTGACTTTCATCTGAGAACAAAGTCATCTTCCCTGCCACGGTGGAGGTGGGAGCCCAACGAACCGAAACAAAACTTAAGTGCAGGAATGAATTCAGGGCTGGGCCTTGGGGGGCTTTCCCTGAAACCCAGCTCTGCTCAAGGCTGAATGCGTCTCAAGTGGAAGCTTCAGGCGGACACAGCGGGACACGAGTGTGGGGAGAAGAATGTGGGCGGGGCTACAGGAGAACGGTGTCAGGACTGTGCTGTGTGCCTGTGGGCAGGTGGCTTTGTGTCTCTGAGCCACAGGTTTCTATGGGCTTCACTTCTCGCAGAGCTGAGAAGGCCACAGTTTGTGGTATTACACGGTCAGGCTTCGTGGTGGGGATCAGAAACAGTTCCAAATAAGAGACTCACGCACACCATCTCTGAGCTGGGCTGGGGCACGTCCCCTCCTAGAAGTGCAGAGGCAGGGGTACTTTGTGGCCAGGTGGAGCTGCTTTGCTTTGCAGTAGATGGGTTTCCACGGGGTGGGAGCTGTCCTCAGACTGTGCGCCAGGGAGCAGATCTGACCCAGAGCACAGAGATCCGTTTCCGCAAAAAAGCTCAACAAATCTGTGCTTGTGTCTCTGCACTTTCTCTCCGGACCACTCGTGAGGCTCTGCCACTCACATCTCCTAGCTCGGGGTCTCCAGGGCCTGAGCCTCCACATTCCCCCTCCCACCCCTGCCACTACCACCACACAGAGCCGACAACGGCTGGCGGCTTGGGCTTGAGTCAGGCAGACTTGATGCGAAGCTGAGCCATTTCCTGCGTGGGTGAGCAAGGTCAAGTTTCTCAGCCTCTCTTTCTTCACCGGTGAGGTGGGGAGTAACTGCCTTCCCCGCCCTGGGGCCGGTCTGTGCAGCCCTTAGGGTACGTGGGGTGTACAGGGAAAGTGTAGCGCTGGTTGTTTGTTACTTGGTTGTCTTGAATCTTCAGAGAAGGATGCTAGACGAAGGATTGAGGATTGCTAAGCTCACTCAAGCCCCTGTTACACAAAACACCAGGATTTACATTATCCTCTCTGGAATTTCAAAAATGTTTTTCATTTTATTTGGAATGCAGAAAGACAGTGTGAGAGAGAGACAGAAACATCTCCTGTGCACTGGCTCACTCCCCAGATGCCCACAACCGCCGGCACTGGCCCAAGCCAGGAGCCTGGAACTCCATCGAGGTCTCCCACAGGGATGGCAGAGACCCAAGTGCTTGAGGTATCCCCTGCTGCCTCTCAGGGTTCACATTAGCAGGGAGCTGGAATCAGAAGAGGAGCTGGGGCTTGAACCGGGCACTCTGATATGGGACGCAGGCATTCCAGGCAGGCAGTGTTTTAACTGCGGTGCCCAATGCCGGCCCCAACTCCAGAAAGTCAAAGTTAAGCAAATGATTTCCTGGAAGCTGGGGCTGCCATGGCAAAAGGCCAGTTCTGGCCCAGTTTTCATCAGTGAGCCCAGACTGACTGCAACATCGGTGTTGGCTGTAGAGGACCACGGGTCCTAGTACCGCCGCTGGTTGCTTGGGGAGCCTGGGCCCCGGGCGTCCAGAAAGCCCTGCTCAGCTTGTCACTCACAGCACCCGCTTCTACAAGGAACCCCGAAACTCGGGTTTTAAGCCGCAGAAGTGTGCTTTTGAACTTGGCCTTGGCCGTTTGGAAACGTACAGACTCACACTTGCCTCAGCAGATCCCTGAAAGCTGGGTAATAAAATGGGTTGTTGTCGCACAGCCCCTGACTCCCCATAGGCACGGGATTAGGCCAGTGGTGATGCAACAGCGCATTTGTCACCAATACAACCACCCATGTCGTAAAAGCAAATACTGGGTGTCTCTATAATCACTTAAAATACTCAACTTATGCGCCAAGTCCTATAAAACGAGCATAAATATGCAGTCCACTTTATTACACAAGGGGACCAACGGCCGATATGCAATACATGGGCAGCTATAAAAAATACAGCCGGTCATAAATTTGAGCGAAAGGTAATATTCTAGCTTAAATGGGCATGACTTAAATATTTAATTAATGCCAGTCTTCCATACCGGCTTAGGATTCCGAATGAATTTGGGGTGGGGGATTTGGGTAGCTTGGGTCTCTTTGAAAACTGCTGAAGGATGCCCACGTTGTTACCTTTGCTCCTCAGTGAGGGAGGGTCCCCGAAGTGGGCAGCTCCCCCCGCCCCCGGGAGAAGGCCGGCGTCTTCCCCACCGGAGAGGAGAGTGCGTTCAGACGCAGGACAAGTGCCGGGCTCCCCCACTCATGTTGCCACAGCCTGGTCACCTTGGACTGCTGTGCTGCAGGAGGGCCAGCCACTGGGGCACCAAGGAGCGCTTCCAGGGAGCACCGGTTAGTCGCCACGCCCCTAGTGAGGAATGCCTAGCATTTCCCTTCTCGCTGCCGCCTGGTTATGAGCCATACCTCCTCACTCAGGTCCCAGGGTCCTTCCCAGGCCCCAGCACTGGACTGGGCTGAGAGACAGAGGCAGCCAGGCCCCAGGGCTGCTCACGGTGAGGAAGCCGCAGGCCTGCCAGCCTTGCCTGCTTTAGGGAAAAGGTTTTAAGCAGCCCCAGGCCACTTAACACCTCCACTAACTTGCCCCAACCTGAATGAGTGCCTTCTTCCCTTCACACCGGGACCTCCAGTCCGAGCTAAGCCATTGCATTGTTCCCCAGCAAACCTGCAACCCAGGTGGCCGCCAAGCTCTGTGCCGTATGCCAGTCTTGGGCTCCCCCAAGCAACAGGGATTCTGTGTGAGTGAGTCACGTGGGGTAGGTGGGCTACTGGGGATGCCACCCACCTGCTCTTCCAGCCCCAGGCACAGTCACTCCTCCAGGACAGCCCTCAGGGTCCCCCCATGCAAGCCTGCCTCCATCCTGTGCCCTCCCCAAAGCCGTCCCCTGCCCAGTTGAGGTTCTTCACCCCGCTCAGCGCCACTGCCCCTGTGTGTGGCTCTCATCTTCCCATGGAACGCCCAACAGCTCAAGGCCAGCGGGGCCCTGTGCTGTGGACATCAGAGGCGCCAGGGCAGGGCTGCCTCGGCAGAGACCAGTCTAGCACTTGGCTCCCTTCTTCATCCCCTCAAGACTTCCTGGGAGCCGTAAACCTGCGTCTCCAGCACTGCCCCCTCCCCAACCCAGGTGAGGACACCTCTGAACTGTTTGCACGGAGGCTGCTGCCTGCCCCGGCCCCGCCTCTGTGTGCTCTGGTCTTGCAGGTGAGCCTGGCAGCCTGGTGCTTCCTCTCACCCAGGCAATGGCTCCCTGGGGCATTCTCAACTCTCAGCCTTGGCTCGGCCTCTCCCAGCCGTGGGCACTGGGGGTGGTTTTCCAGGCGCTGGATCAGCCTCATCAGGCCCTGGGTGAACCTGGAACAATTCTGTCAATAAGGAGACACCAGCACCTTGTAGCCATGGTGCTTGGTCACATCATGGCGGCGGGGGGGGGGGGGGGGGGTCACAAAAACATGGACCACTGGGCCCATCACAGTTCCCATTTCTAAAAACTATTTATTTATTATTTATTTGCAAGGCAGAGAGAGCGTGCCCATGAGTCACAAGTCCAAGAGGGCTCACGTACAACGTTCATGAATTCCAAAGAAACCACCAGACTGTCCCATAGGGAGAGACATGGATTTAACTTACCAGAGGGACTGAGGGCAGCCGGTTGGTCAGAATGCACAATGCTCATCCAGGGTGTGCAGCGTCTAACAGTAGACAACAAGTCGGCTCCATAAGGCTATGAGTTCAAAGACAGAGCCGCAGCTGGTTTCAGCTTACCTTCGCCTCCACATCAGAGTCTACTTAAGATGCCTGTCCTGGAGGCACCCCCAGGGCATAGGATGCTCTTTCTCATGGGGAGGGGCAGCATCATGAGGCTTCCCTACGGAGGCGGAGAGAGCCAGACAGAGCTGCCGTCCACCGGTTCACTCTTCAAATGCCGGCTACAGCCAGGTCTAGGCCATATTGCAGCCAGGAGCCGTGAACTCAACATAGGTCTCCCACGTGGGTGGTAGCAAGCCAACTGCTTGACCCATCCCTGCTGCCTCCCTGGGCACATGAGCAGGAAGCGGGAATCCGAAGAAGAGCCAGGACTCAAACTCAGGCACTTGGATGTGGGACAGAGGCAGCACAGGCAAGATCACCAAATACCTGCCTCCCATCCGTGCGAGTGTCTGACCCACGATGTTGGGGCAGGGCCCTGAGAGCTGGCATTTCCCACACGTTCCTAGGTGATGCTCAGGCTGCCCGTCTGGGGAGCCCACTTTGAGAACCACTGCCTTACAGACCTTGCAACTGGTTCCTGCCACCAGAGTTTGGGATGAGATGAGCCTGGCTAAATCCTTGGTTGCCCATCCCCCATGCTATTCTCTGTGCAAGGCCAAGCGGGGGGGGGGGGGGGGGGCGCCCGTTGGCTTCCCAGCAGGGCTTGCAGCCGTGCCTGGCTGCTGAGCTGATGTAGGCGGGATGACAGGGTGCTTCAAGGGGCCCCCGGCCTCGGAACCACTGACGTTCAAACCTCCCCCTGCCCTAGTTTGGGTGCCCTGTCCCCTCCCTGCAGGGGGGGGTGTCTCATGGGGACTCATGGGGCCCTTGGAAAATCTGATGAAAATGATGGACCCCTCTCCCTACAGAAGTAGAAAGACAACTTCAGGGGGCACCACGAATCCCCCTCCCCCCACAGCCCACCCCGGCTCTAACGTAGTGACTCAACCTCCACGGTGCGCCAGGACCACCTGGAAACTTGGCAAAGGCAGAGGCGCAGGGCCCCTGCTGTGCAATCTGAGGGCCCGGGCCGGGAGCCCCGATGCTTCCTCGGCCAGGGCCAGGCCTGAGCACCTGCTGCCCGCCATGATGATTAGGTGGACGGGGTCAGCTGGCCGCCATCAGGATCCTCAGGAGCGTTCACTGCGTCTCTAGGCCGCATCCCGCGGCTCCTCTGAGGGCCCCTGAATCAGTCAAGCTCGTCCTTGCCACCTGGGAAGGTGTACGCCCCATTAACTGAGCCGCTCCTTCCCACTTAGCCTGGGATTAGCCGCAGAGGGAGCTGCCCCCTGCGCCATCTTCAGAAACAATCCTGATGAGGACGGACCTCCGCAGCCGCAGGGGAGGGGCCGCTCCGGCCCCGGCGTCCCGCGCCTGTGAGAGCCGCAGGGCCCGTGGCAGCGTCCCAGGAGGGCGTTTTAAGATTTCTAGAGCGCGGGACTCCGTAATCAATAGCAGGAGACAGCATGGGCAATTGCCATTGATTAAGTGAAGCGCTTAACTGGAACGATCAGGGTCTAATTATCGCTCATCGTGGACGAGAGGCATCCTCTCAAGCTGAAGACCCGCGATCTGCGGCCCCTCCCCCTTCCAAGGACCAGCGTGGGGAGGAGAGGCTGGGAGCCTGAGCCCTGGCCAGAGGACACGCAGCGAAGCGGGGCTCCTGCCAGCCTGGGCAGCAGGCTCCCGGCTGTCCCACATCTTTCCCCTTCTCTCGGCACTCACAATTCACCCATCCACCCGGGCTGCGAGGTCTGGAGGGGACTGTCGAAGCATCCCCTTCCACCTGTCCTCCCCTGGGCCCAGAGCAAGGCCCAGCACACGGTGGGGTCAGGCCCGGTCGGGCCTCCTCTGCTTAGCCACTTAAGCCTGAGGTGGCCCCAGGCTAATGCACAGCAGTGACCTGAAGCAGCTGCCAGCCCTTGAGTTCCAGAAGCCTGCCTTTTAGCCAACTGGGCCATCCAGCTTTGCCTATTTCCACCCCACAAAGCCCTCTTCTGTTTCCAGTAGCCCAAGTCGTGTCTTGTTTGTAAGCAACACGAGCGGACTGATCCATGGGACGATGGGTAAGAGGACTGCGCCCTCGGTCTTCCGCCAGGCAGGACCTGGCCGGCCAAGCCAGGGAGGCACCACGCAGGTTGAGACAACATTGAGAAGAAATGAGGAGCTCAGGCGGCCTCCACCCGCACGTCTCTCAGGGAGGTTTATGAGGCCAGCAGAGGGCCACCCACGGGAGTGGCTGTCCCCCAACAAGCAGAGGTCACCCCACAAAGAGGCAGCTGCTCCTTGTTCAAGGCACGGCATCCTCAAGTGGGAGCTCCCGCATGTGTCTCCCCAGGTGGCTGTAACAAATCGCTACAAACTTGTTGGCTGGAAACAACAGAAATTGATTCTCTCCCCGTCTGGAGGTCAAAGGGCCCACATCAAAGTGTCGGCAGGGCCTGGCTCCCTGTGATGGCCGGCTGGCGGCCGGGGATTGGGGGGCGCTTCCTCACCACGCCCAGCTTCTGGTGGCTCCCGGAGTTCTCTGTGTGGTGGCAGTGTCACTCCGATCTCGGTTCCATTCCCACCTGGCCTTCTCCCCATGTCGGTATCTCTCTCTCTCTCTCTCTCTCTCTCTCTCTCTCTCTCTCTTTCTCCCTCTTTTTTTTCTGTGCCTCTCTTGCTCCTTTTTCTTCTAAAAACACTAGTCATTGGGTTGAGGTCCTACTCAAAAAAAAAAAAAAAAAACTGAACTCAATTCAAGATCCTTACCTGTGTCTGCAAGGATGCTTTTCCCACATAAAGTGCCCTGCACGGGTGCCAGGAGTTAGGACTGGAAACATCTCCTTTGAGCCCACTCTTCAGTCCACTGGGACAGTGATATAGGAAACAGAATGAGCCCCCGCCTACTTCCTCCCCCGATTCCTACCCCTGATGCAAGACAATCGAGGCATCAACACCCCAGAGAAACAGGCTGCTTCTCTCGGGAGAGAGCTGACACAAGAGGAAACCTGTTTAACTAAGAGACAGCGAAGTCAGGATGGGGTTAGGAGGAACTAGACCCACGGTCAGTAATGCCGCGAGATGGAAACGCGCTGAGGCTCACAGACTGTGGGAACGGCTGCGGTGTGTCTGGATCGCACACGCACTGCGTGCACATGTAGCACCTGCTTCTCGTGCTCCTTGCCACGTGCCCTGGGGTGGGTGACGCCCCAGAAGCAACCCTCCACAGTAGAGGACCCAAATGGAGGAAGAGGGGGTCAACAAGTACCCACGCCTCCCCTACTTCATCGGGGAATTCTTTTTTTTAATATTTATTTATTTGAAAGGCAGGGTTACAGAGAGGCAGAGGCAGAGAGAGAGAGAGGTCTTCCATCCATCCGCTGGTTCACTCCCCAGATGGCCGCAACGGCCAGAGCTGTGCCAATCCAAATCTAGGGGCCAGGCGCGCAGGCAGCGGCTAAAATGTACCCGCTACGCCACAGCGCCAGCCCCCGTGGGGGAATTCTTAGGTCATCATTCCAAGGAGGGCCCTCGGTAGACAGGGCCATGGCGTGCACGACAGCCAGCGCAGGCAGACCGCCTCTGCTGGCTTTCCCCTCTTGGCTGCCTCATTCCTCTCGGTCCTTCTGTTCTCCGGGATGACTCCCCAGGTAAACAGCTTGCACCCTAGTCCTTGTCTCAAGCATGGCTTCAGGCACTGGCTCAGGGTGGGACTTGGAGTGGCTCATTTCCTGAGTCACACAGCCTGACAGCTGCCTGGGTGGTGGGACATGGGGCGGTGAGAACCCCTGGCATGCCATGGCTCACAAGAGTTGCGACTCCTGCCTGTGCTGTGCTGGGATAACAGGCAGAGATGCACTGGCTCATGCCGGAACTCAAGCACTTGAACACTGTGCTGGCAACAGTAAGCATAAGGATTATGGAATCAGATAACTGCCTTAATATTTTTCGGGAAATGTTAGAGAGAGAACAGGCTCAGTCAACTACCAACTCAGAGCATGCCGGGAAAGCCAGAGGCTCCCCTGGCAGCTTTGCAAGAGACCCTCCTCCCCGGCAGCCACTTGGCAGGCTGCAGAAAACCGGGCACAGGATCTTATCACAAGGCTGGGGACGCTGCAGAGGGCAGGGATGCACCGGTTCAACAGGTTCCTCTGACTAACACCAGGACCCTGATAGGAAGACGCCAAGGTCGAAGATGGGATATATGGGTGGATGTGTCCAAGAACCAGGAGGCCTCGGATTCACCTGGGCCCCCGGGCTGGCAGGAGCACCCTCCACCCCTTCCTGGAGAAGACAGGCTCCTGAGGAGAGGCCCTGTCCACTGAATAGACGCCACTCAAAGTCCTCAGCCCAGGGAGATGCCTACAAGGTGATGCCTGTCCTCCTCAGGGTCTGGTGGACCAAGGAAAAGAAGACACACACTGCCGATGTTAGGAAAAGAAGGGGGCGTCACTGCAGACCCTGGGATGTGAGGACAAAATAATGGACTATTGAAAGACAGGTACTTGGGGCTGGCGCCACGGCTCAATAGGCTAATCCTCCACCTAGCGGTGCTGGCACCCCGGGATCTAGTCCCAGTTGGGGCACCAGATTCTGTCCCAGTTGCCCCTCTTCCAGGCCAGCTCTCTGCTATGGCCCGGGAGTGCGGTGGAGGATGGCCCAAGTACTTGGGCCCTGCACCCCATGGGAGACCAGGAGAAGCACCTGGCTCCTGCCTTCGGATCAGCGTGGTGCGCCGGCCGCAGCGCGCAGGCCATGGCGGCCATTGGAGGGTGAACCAACGGCAAAGGAAGACCTTTCTCTCTGTCTCTCTCTCTCTCTCTCTCTCTCACTGTCCACTCTGCCTGTCAAAAAATAAAAAATAATAATAATAAAAAAGAAAGACAGGTACTTGGGGCCGGTGCTGTGGCGCAGCGGGATAACTCCCTGGCCTGAAGCGCCAGCATCCCATCTGGGTGCTGGTTCTAGTCCTGGCTGCTCCTCTTCCGATCCAGCTCTCTGCTATGGCCTGGGATAGCAGTAGAGGATGGCCCAAGTCTTTGGGCCCCTGCACCCACGTGGGAGACCTGGAAGAAGCTCCTGGCTCCTGACTTCAGATTGGCACAGCTCCGGCCGTTGCAGCCATCTGGGGAGTGAACCAGCGGATGGAAGACCTACCTCTCTATATATATCTCGACCTCTCTCTGTAACTCTGTCTTTCAAATAAATAAAATAAATCTTTTTTTAAAAAAGGAAAAAAGAAAGACAGGTACTTATGCCTATTAATTTGACCACTTAGGTGACTGATTCCTTGAACATCACCAACCACCAAACTCACTCCATGATTCATAGAAAAACCAAATAGTTCTAGAATATTAAAAATACCCCCATAAAGAAAACCTCAGGCTCAGCCAGATGGCGTCACAGGAAAATTCTACCAAACATTAAGGAAGAACTAATACCAAACCTACGCAAATTCTTCAGAATAAAAAGGAGGAAAAATGGGCTTCAGCTTCCAGGAGGACAGAAGTACTTTTTTCTATCCCACTCAAGTGGGGGTTCAAGTACAGAGAAAGCCTCAGGAGACTCTGGCAAGAAGGTAAACCAAGGGACTCCGGGAACGACACGGCGGTGTGCTGCCTGGGTTGCCTTCCCCTTACAGATCCCAGATGGTGGCTGAAGCAGCCAGCAACCTGGCAGCAGCAACAGGTATAGAACAAAGCAATGCCCCAACAAAGGGCAGCCCTCTCAAGCCAAAGGCTAGGTTAGAAAAGAGGAGAGGCAGTAATCGAATTTCATACCCCAAGAACCTAGGGAAGCAACAAGATAGACACAAGGCAGAAGAAGGAAATAATAATGATAAGAACATAAATCAGGGAGATTGAGAACAGAAAAACAGTCAAACAGAAAGCTGATTCTTTGAAAAGATTGATAAAACTGATATGCCTCCACCAAGACGGATATGACAGAGAGAAGGCGGGAATGGCGGGAGAGGAGACCCAAATTACCGGTATCAGGATTGGTGCAGAGGACACAAGTACAGACCCCACAGATATCAAGACGATGATAAGAAAATACGCTGCATAGCCTGACACGTGTCCATCTAACTACTCAGGTGACATGGATCTGCAAGTACCATCTCATCTGATGTTGGAGGATTGAATGATTTTCCCCTGAGACTGTGCACAAGGCCAAGTGTTCACTTTCATCCCTCTCTTCCTCCTCATACTGAGGTCCCAGCAAGTGTAAGAAAAAGAAAGGAAAGACATCCAGGTTGGAAACATGAACTAGAACCGCCACTACTCACCGTGCAAGCCACTAGAAGTGAGTTTACCAATCTCAGGGGATGTAGGTCTGTATGCAGAAACTGAATCTAACAATGACCGATTAGAAAGTTTTTAAAATTTTTAAGTACCATGGCCAGCGCTGTGGTGTAGCAGGTTAATGCTTTTGCCTGAAGCACCAGCATCCCAGATGGGTGCCGGTTCTTGTCCCGGCTGCTCCACTTCTGATCCAGCTCTCTGCTATGACCTGGAAAAGCAGTAGAAGATGGCCTGAGTCCTTGGGCCCCTGCACCCACATGGGAGACCTGGAGGAAGCTCCTAGCTCCTGGCTTCGGATTGGTGCAGCTCCAGCTGTTGTGGCCAATTGGGGAGTGAACCAGCGGATGGAAGACCTCTTTCTCTGTCTCTGCCTCTGCCTCTCTTCTCTCTGTGCAACTCTGACTTTCAAATAAATAAATCTTTAAAAAAAATTTAAGTGCCATGTAAAATATTACCAAACTATGGAATACTTAGGCAGAAATACAACAAAACTCTGTCATGTGTGGGTCTTTATGCTGAAAACTACAAATCACACATTAAAGCAATCAAAAAGACTGAAATAAGATCACAACTATACTTTATTCACAGATCAGAAGATCCAATTTTAAAATGTCATCACTCTTCAAACTGATTTACAAATTCAGTGCAATCCCAATTAAAATTCTAACAAGCTTTTTTGGTATAAATTAACAAGCTGATTCTAACATGTATACAAAAGGGCAAAAGAACCAGGTCAACCAGAGCAATTTTGAAAATGAACCAAGTCGGAGGATTCACGCTGCCTGAGGTCAGATGTGCCAACCAGCTGTGGCCATCAACACAGTGTGGTGTGGAGAAGAGAGGCCATGGCCAATGAGATGGGACAGGGTACAGGTGCCAGACCACAGCACAGCGGGAGCCATTCTCCCCTCCTAAGGGAAGGCAGCACCATTCTGTGCCTAGGAGGTGCCAGCTTTAGAAGCATTAAGGGCCAGCCCCTAAAAGAAAAAGAAGAAAAGAAAAGAGAGGAGAGGAGAGAAGAAAAGAGAAAAGAAACAAACAAAAAAGACCAAAAAAAAAAAAAAAAGAGCTAGTCCCTGGAGCCGGACTTAAGGCTGAGTGGGTGAAGTTGTCACCTGCAGTGCCAGCACCCCACCACCACCACCACCAGAGCACTGGTTTGGGTCCCAGCTGCTCTGCTTCTGAGCCAGTTCCTTGCTAATGTGCCTGGGACACAGAAAATGAAGACTCAAGTACTTGAGTTCCTGCCCCCCGTGTGTGAGCCTGGGGTTGAGTTCCTGGCTTTGGCCTGGCCAAGCCTTGGCTGCTGCGGCCAACTGGAGAATGAACCAATCTCTCCCTCTCTCTGTATTGTTCTCGCTTTCAAATAAGTAAATAAATCTTTACAAATAACAATAATAAAAGAACTAGTCCCTCCGGCCTGGCCCTCAGCATTTTTTTTTTTTTTTTTTTTTTTTTTTTTTGCAGTGGACGCCAGCCACCAAGGTTGGGAGAGATTTTTCACGAAGCTTCTCAGGTAACGCACATGTGCGTGGTGCGTGGTGCGTGGTGCGTGGTGGGGGAAGGAAGGCACAAGATTCTGGAAGGTCCCGCAGGCTGTTTTGGAGGACGCGTTGCCTGTGCCCTACAAACTCCTGGACGCAAGCTGAACCAGAGCTTGATGGAGGGGTTGGGCGTGGTGCTGGGAGTGCCACCTGAATAAGCGAGACAGGAACCTGCACAAGAAGGCCGTTATTACAGGGTGAGCCGGGAGTACCCAAGAACCTGGGAAACTTGGCTTTGGTTTTCTCTTCAAGATCCTCAAAGTGCCTACATTAATAATCAGTGCTCAGTAAATAATGAATGAATACAAGAATGACCTCATCTATGCAAACAGATCACCATGACTCGTGCAACTCATTCACATAACAACATAATTCATGACTTAAATGCCCGCAGCTGAGGATAGGAACTGGGTCTTGCTCTGTGTGGCCACAGTGCCTAGCACAGTGCTCTCTTACAAATCCGATGGATCCACACCAAGCATTTGGTATAGGATAACACCCCAACCTGAACGAGGCACCTTCACCCACGAGATCTGAGTTACAGACCCTCGCCACCAGGCTCCCGTCACACCCCTCCACCGCAGCGACAGAGACTCGGGGTGCTGGTGGGCAACGCTTGTGCTCATTCATGCAGCGTGGAAGCCGCTTCCCCTCAGAAGCTGGGTTTCTGCGGATAGCTCCGTGGAACTCCTCCTCAGCCACCTTGTTCACGAGCACTCAATGCTAAAAGGAGACGCCACTTAGGTACACTTCTTTCGGGATACTCCAGTAAACACCTTAGAGGTCATCCTGTCCTAAGAAACGTGGATTCCAGTCAATGGCCAGGAAGTAAAGCTCTTCTCGTCCTCTCTCAGTAGCTTCCTTTTTCACAAATCAACAGCATTGCAGCTATTTAACTCTTCTTTGGCCACAGCTGTCTCTGGAGTGGTCCTACAACTGAGAACCCTGAGAGGCAGGACCAACTCCACAGGGAACGAGGGCACCTGGGGCAGCTCGGGGTCCCACCCCCGCCCACCCAGACAGGAGCGGCAGTGGCACCTGCTGGTCGCGAGGGTCTCCGACTTCAGGCTGCTGTTCACAGCCGCCGCGAATAGACGCAGACACATCTGTCATGCAGATTCTGTTAGAATCTAGAAGTTGGCCTGACATCCTACCCCCGGCCCAGCATGGGAGGAGGGAGAATGGGGCGGGAGAGATCTCTTAAGGAAACTCAAGAGGAGTTGGAGGGGCGTTGAGGAGAGGTGTGGCTAAGAAGGAAAAGAGGAGAAGTGGGAGGAGAACGGGGTCTGGTGGGGTCTGGCGGAGAAAGGGTGTGAGGAGGAAGGCAGTGAGGGCGATGAGGATGGTGACCCACCACAATAGCCCTCGTCCTTCCCTGGTCAAGCGGCAGTGAAATGCGACACAGAGGGGTGCAGAATGGTGTGGGTGAGCGCGGGTCTGCGAGGTGGCAGGAAGAAGGCGCCGGGGAAGAGATGGCGTCGAGCTGTTGGCATCCGATCAGATGGCAAGCCCAGACCCCCGTGAGCGCGCAGGGCACGGCAGCCCAGAGGGGAGGCCAAAGTGAGGAGGCCTGAGCCCCTCTCCCTCCTCCTTGACTCTCCAGTGCTCAGCCTCCACCCCCAGCACAGCCTGCGCCCTAGGTACCGGCTGCCGCGGGGCAGCCCTGGGGGAGGCCGGCGCTGAGCTCCGCGTGCTGCACGCTTCTGTCACAGACAAGGCTCCCCGCTTGTGAGATGGGAGAAAGGTGGGATGGTGGTGGGGGAGAAGGACCTCACTGGGTCTGGGCAAGGGCAGACGTGCCCGCAATAACGTGTTCTACACGCACAGACCTCCCAGGAGAGGCAAGTTCTCAAGGCAGCTGACCCGGGGTCTTCCCATAGGTGCCCCGTGAAAGGGGCGGGCCCAGTTTGCTTTCCCCCACCTCGAGTTAGTTTGACTTACGACTCCTGAATACCTGGACACATGGCGTGAGGCCTCTTTGACTCCTCTCGGGCTCTGTAAATGTGGGGGTAACCAACACAGATTTTCTAGTTTCCCCGAGGAAGAAGGGGAGCAAGTGACACTGTATTGCACAAAGCAAAGCTTCCCAACACTTTGGGGCGCAGGTGTGTGGCACAGTGGTTAAGCTGCTGCGGGGGATGCCTGCACACCATACTGGAGTGCCGGGCTCCAGTCCTGGCTACGCGCAGCTTCTGCTCCAGCTTCCTGCTAGCGCACACGCTGGGGGCGGCAGAAGACGGCTCAAGTGCGTGGGTCTCTGCCACCCATGTGATCGACCCGAATGGAATTCCATGCTTCTGGCCTCAGTCTGGCCCAGTCTCAGCTTTGGCAGGCGTTTGGAGAATGAATCAGCAGATGGGATATCTCGTTTTATCTACTGGTCTCCCTTTCTTTCACTTTCTGCCTTTCAAAAAAAAATTAAAAATAACTTCCTAGCATTCCTGCTTAACCAGCTGTGTGCGTTCCCCCGGATTTCCTCTCCTTTCTCCAGGTGCCCTGGCCCTCCCCTCCCCCAGGGTGGTCTCTGCAGCCTCGCTGGACCCTCTCTTCACACTCCCCTCCCCTCCACAGCCTCTCACAGCCCTCCTGCTCCCAGCCCCCTCTCAACAAAAGCCCTGCACCTGTTCAAGCAGTCTCAGCCAAGGAAAAGCTCATCCTTTGCCAAAAGGTTTTGTTCTCCCTCATCCCCCATTCCTCCTCCCGCTCGCGGTCTGTTTTCCATCACCGCTGCGTGTCCTTGAGTCATCTCGCCCACTGGCCGGGGAGCTCCTAAGACCATGTCTGGTTCAGCCCTGCGACTCGTCCAGCATCTGCTGCCTCGAGAGCATTCGTGCACGTTTTCATGGAAGAATGCTGAGCTGGGGGCCTGAGTGAGGCCACAGGAGGCGCAGCTGAGTTCTGCGTGTATCTTGGAGGCAAGCAGGAACCACTGAAGGTTCTTGAGCTAGGGCACGACTCTTCAGGAAGACCAGTCTTTACAGGGACTAATGAAGCCAGGGGAAGCGAGGTGTGGGGGAGAAGGAGGAGGAGTTCGGAGGCTGTGCCCAAAGTGAAGGTGCGTGGCACCGGGTGTCAGAGGGGTGGGATGTGAAGACGGGACACACAGATGCAGGAAGGAAGCAGTGCCCTGGGCTCAGCAGGACAACGGGCCTGCGGTTACACAGTTCAGAGCCGGAACTGGAACTCAAGTCCTCAACGCCCAACCTGGACAAACTCTTTGGTAGTGGGTCTCTAGGGAGGCAGGCAAGCACAGAGTCGTGGAGGCTGCTGGGGAGGCCAAGTGTGCCAGGCCGGCGGCCCTGGCTGCTCCTCCAGCTCACCTGCTGACATGCCGCAGGAGACCCTACTCTGGGTGGGGAGGGGCACTGAGGAGCACCCCCAGGGGGGATAGTCAACGGGCTCCTCTCTCTCCCAGGGGCTGGGTGGGTGGAGGCGTGTAGCCTGGGTCCCTGAGGACTAGCAGAGGGATGTGGGTGACTGTGACAGGTCCTGGCGTGGTGGGGCAGCGTCCCACAGCTTCCACCGCTAAAGCTCGAGTCCCAGCCATACCACTTTCTCCCCGAACCCCAGAATCAGGGCCCTCCTTCAAGGCACGAGGCACCGCTGTGAGGCCTTGCACCCTTGGGATCTGCCCTCCATAGCCTCACAGTCCTGCACTTCTGCTCCAGTTCAACACGACAGAACTGCTGTGTGACTTTGGCCAAATCACCTAACCCCTCTGTGCTCCTTGTCTGCAAAGGGCAGGTGGTCATAATGCTGCCCACAGGGTTCTGAGATGGTGAAATGAGCTGACACACAGAGCGGCTGCTCCACACCCGCGGTGCGGCCACACCTCGCCTGCTGGTTGCTGAGGGTCTCTCCCCCACCTCTCAGCCAGTTCCTCAAGACAGGACAGGATCACATGTGGCTCATCTGCCCCTCCCCCGGGGCCTGACGAGCCCAGGGTGCCCGCGCACACGAGACCCACTGATCCCATCCAGGAGCACTGACCATGCACGTGCCCTGCGCCAGGACCTGCGAGAAGACCTGGGAGCTGAAAGAGGGGAGAAAGGCAATGCACTTGTGGGAGTCAAGGCCGACTGTCTCCATGTGCCTGCGTGGTGCTCGCCTCCCCTCCCCCCCTCCCAGTGCAGTGAGGCTTGCAGCGCCCGGTGAAGCCCAAGCAGATGGAGCTGAACTGGAGGGTCCCAGGCGACCCACGGCAGCAGCATTTCAGGATGAGCAGATGGTGATGGCGCCGAGAAAAGCCCACCACTAGGAGGCCGCGGGGCAGGACCTGGCACCCAAGCCCCTCACATCTCCAGGAGGGGTGCTCACAGCAACCCCCAAGGACAGCCGCCCCCCGCCCCAGCCTCTGTCCAGGGAACTGCCTGCCAAAGGAGTTCCGAGCAACATCCATTCATTCTCTGGGCTCTCCCGGATACCGGCTCCTGGGTTCAGGGTATTTTTAGCTCAGGCCCAGGAGGCCGAGCCCATGTTTCCCAGCCCTCCCTGTTGCTCCTGGCTCAGCATGAGAGGTGGCCGGGCAGGGGAGGGGGCCCGGGCATACCTGGCACCCCAGGCCACAGCTGCCTCATTGTCCCTCTGGGAGGACCCGGGCTGCTGCTGCCGCCACTGACCCAGGGCTCCGAGCATTCTTTCCTGCTGATTCATCACGGGGAATGTTTTGGGCCCAGCTGGGGCGGGGCGGGGGCACTGGGGGGGCACTCAGACATGAGTGGCCAGGGGTGGCCCCCAGCAGCAGGGTCAGGAACCACAAAGGTCCACCTTGCCATCCGACCCTTATCACACCATGCCTTGGCAGTGCTTGCTGGTCTATCTGCCTCCCCCACCAGACTGGGCAGGCCCCTCCCAGTGTCTAGCACGAGCAGAGCAGAAAATCAATAAAGGTTTACTGAATGAATGAGCCTTTTGGAAGGACTCTCGGGCAAGGTGGGAGCCAAGAGGGAAACCAGGCGAGACCAGTGGGGGCCTGGCATCCTCTGCCCCTTGCAGAGATGCAGTCACCGGGGCCCTGGGGGTGACCAGAACTGTGGCCAAGAAACAGGACTGGGGCTGGGACCCCCTCCTCGCTCAGCCCGTTGTGCTTTTTTTTTTTTTTTTTTTAATTCCACAGCCTCCTGCCCCACACAGTGCACACAACCCTCCCCCTCCCCCCCATCAGCAGCCGGAGGAGACCACCTCACTCAGTCCTGTGAAGGCTGCAGGGAATTTATGCTTTCCACTTTATTGTGTATGACCGGGGGAAGCCAGGGCCGGCTCCTGGGGCTCGGTGTTCCCAGCTGCACAATGGGCAGAACAGGATGGCACCCCATTACCGCATCCTGTAAATTTATGGGGACTAGGACAGTGCAGAGGCCTGCTACTGCATCGGGCACATACCCACTCTATCGCGACTGCGTTTTGAACCCAGCTCTCACCTGAGCCCCCAGAACAGGGTGTCTGGTAACCGCGCCCAGGGGGTTCGGACCCTGCAGAAGGGAGGTGCACCCACGGCCAGGGCGCTGTGCTGCGCGCACCTGCTCCCGCCGAGGCTCTGAACGGGACCCTGGGGTGGGCGCTGTCCCCTGTGTCAGGCAGAGGAGGCACAGGGCCCACAGGCTGCCCGGGAACGCTCAGCCGCCCCGTGCCTCCCACCGCACCGCGCGCCACTGGGTTCCGCCAAACAGCTGTCCCCACCCGCATTGGGCCCCCAGCGACTTCCCGGCCGGGGACTTCCCGGGCCGGCGGACTCCCCCGCCCCCGGACTGAGTCCCGTCCCGTCCCGTCCCGCCGGGGCGCCTGGCGAAGAGCCGGCCAGGCGGGGCGCCCGCCCACTCCAGGCCCGCCCGGGGGCGGTGCCTGCGGGGCCTCGGCCGCGGCCGGCTGGGGGCTGGGGGCCAAGGCGACGGGCGGATAAAAGGGCCCCAGGGCGCCCCGGGAGGCCCGCTACCGCCGCTCCGCCGTGGCGCCCGTCCCAGCCCCGGACCGTCCGCGCTCCACCGGTGAGCTCCCGCCTGGCCCCGGGTCTGCCTCTTGCTGTGCTGTCTGTCCGCCCTTCTGTCTCTGAGGGTTCCCGGAGGCTGGGAGGGAGGGAGTCCCGTGGGCAGCCAGCCTAGCCCCTCGGTGCTCAGCAGCCTGCTACCCATGAGACCAGGGACCAAGCTGGGGCTCTCGGCCCAAGGCTCCCTACTCCTGCGCCCTGGCCCCGGATGTCTGCGTGCCTGCTCTGTGCGTGGACTGTGTTCTCTGCCTTCTCACCCAGGGAGGGGCCGGGGAAGGGCAGGGTGGCTCAGGTGTCGCTCCTGTGACTTGGGGGACAAGGAGCCAGGGCACAGTGACTGTGCTGGGGTGAGAGGGAACGAGGAGTGGGAGCGGGGAGACGACTTCAGCCCCCTCCTTTCCCAGCCTGGACAGGTAAGCTCCAGCCCATTTGCTGGCGCTGCCTCAGGCCCAAAGCCGGTGATCCCAGGGAGGGCAGAGGGCTGAGAGGGAGACCCGACGCGGCCCAACCCCCAAGAGCCTCCAGAGAAGGGGTTGTGGGGACCCCACAATAGCACCCTCATGCTGTCTCCCCAATGCCTTTGGGCATTGGCCCTCTTCCAGCCCTCCCTTCAGGGCCAGGGCAGGACAGGTGCCAGCGTCCCCCGGCAGCACCTGGAGCAGGTGCCACTCTGCCTCGAGCTGGCAAGGTCCTGGAACTGTCACTTGGTGGCACTCAGTGCTGGCACTCACCCCAGAGCCTTCACACCGCGGCCTGGGTCATAAATCTCCCCGTCACAGGGTGGAATTTCATTCAGCTCCCTGCCCCCCCCCCCCCCATCCATCTCCCCATGGGTTTGAGGACCGGCTTCTAGCCAGGCTGCTGGGGTCGAATCCTGCCAGGGCAATGAACTTCTCTGAGCCTCATTTTCTCATCTGGAAAATGGACAGAGGATTCAATAGATATTTCTAAATGGACTATTATCCCCACCTCCCTCCCTCCCTCTCTCCTCCACCCCCCATCTCTCTTCCCACACTCGTCCTGTCCCTTCTCCTTTCCTTCAGAAAGTAACGGTCACTGTGGAGACTGCTCCCTCCCTAAGACTTTGTGGCCTGGTCCTCTTCCTTGCCTGGTGATGGGGAATGGGTGTGTGGAGACCGGTTGTGGGGGCGGGAATCCGCCAACACACGAAGTACTAGGGAGGCGGGGGACCGGGAGGCCTCCGTGGAGGAGCATTTGGCCTGGGTGCGGATGCTAGGAGTTTAACAATCCAATGCAGAGGGGGCGGGTACTCCAGCTAGGAGGGTGAGAGCAAAGACACGGAGGCTGGGTAACGCATGAGATGGGTGAGAACAAAAAGGGTGGGAGCCCTGCAGCGGGGGCAGGCCGAGTGAAGAGGGCGCTAGGTGGTCTGACTCCCAGGTCCTGCTGCTGCCCAGCCACCTCATGGCAGCTTTCATGGGAGGGAGCTGCCCTGGCCTGGAGCCTACCCTGTCCCTGTGTTGGTACCTCGGAGGGGAGGGATGCTGCCGGCTTGGGACTGTCCACAGCCTTGCTGTGCGACATCAGCCACAAGGCAAGAGCAGACCTACCCAGCTCTCCCAGCAGGTCCATCTGCTGGGAGGGTCCCAGCAGGCACGTTGTAGAGCCCCCCCCCCCCGCCACTGCTACCCCCTTGTCTTACAGGTGTTGCAGCTGAGGCTCGGAGAGGAAACCCCTGAGTCCAGGCCCACCGCAGTCTGGTGGCAGTCAGAGCATCCTGACTGCTGCAGGGGAGGGGGGGGTGTCGTTTCTCTGTCCAGACCCAGTGTGACCCCTGTGGCCTCAGGGGAGCTTTGAGGAAATGGGACCTTGAAGCAGCAGAGAGTGATAGATCAATTACTGTAATCGGGAGCTCTAACTCCGCACCATCTTTTTTTTTTTTTTAAGACCATTGATTACTTCTGGGTTAACTTTCAAAGCTAAGAAAGCCATAATGTTAATGATGGGGACGTGAACTCCGCTGTGGTGACAGGCTCCCAAGGACCCAGAGTAGGGAGTGACATGAAGAAAGCAGTTTAAGTCTGGAACGGGAGCACAGGGGGGTCCCAGCGGGCAGTGTATGGTGAGAATGCGGTACAAGCAGCGCACAGCCCCCGCGAGGAGAGTGTGGGCTCCCCATGCTGGGGGAGGGGGAGCTGCAGGGCATTGCGGGTGCTGGGGACTCGAAATCAGACAGGACATGGCCTCTATTCCCCTCTCTGTACAAAGAAGGGATGAGACCTACCTAGACCACTATTTCTACTGTAGCTGTTACAGAGCCTGTCCTGAGCGTTTACCACGTGTTCATTCATTCACTCTTCGCAAAAATCCCATAAAGCTGGTGTTGTTATGCCCATTTTACAGAGGGAGGTGCTGAGAAATTGCCCAGGCTCATCGAGAAACTAACTGGGGAGGTGGAACTTGAGAGTGGGTGGTCCAGCTTTCCAGTCTGCACTCTGCAGCCCGGTGCTGTGCCACAGCCCGACTGCACAGCCAGTGCTGCCTCTACACCTGTCACCACGCGGCACTGGGGACACAGCACACAGCCCTCTGCTCTGAGCTTCCTGAGAGCTGTCTTCACTTCTGTGTCCCTGCATTTGGCCTAGTAACCGTCCTGGAGCAGGTTTCCAGTCACGTTTGTTCAATCAATGCACAGATAATGAGCTCAGATGTACCTGGAGCTATGGCTTGGGGATGTCATTGGGTATCTAAGCTGAAAGAGATACGAAACTTCACTTTAGAAGCAAGGAATTAGGGTCTAAAAGTTTAACATTTGCCCCGGACACACAGCAAATGCGCCCTTTCTGCTCCAACAGTCCATGCACCTGTCTGTGGTGAAGGGGGCATTTGCCCACTTGATCAGGGTTGGAGACTCCTCCTGGGAACCCCCCAACCCATGACTCGAGGGGTAGGCCACCTCCTCTTCCTCCCTGTGTGGCACCAAAGAGGCCTGCGGGCAGGGGAGAGGCGATCAGCCGTGTTTACTCATTCTGCAGGTGCCTTGGCCCCAGCGGACCTTGCAGTGACCATGACGTGGTCCTCCCCGGCCACCTTCTCCCTGTTCCTGTTGCTGCTGCTGCTGCTGGGCCAGGCCCCTCCTAGCAATCCACAGTCACTGGGCACCGTGAAGCTCCGGCTGGTGGGCCCAGGAAGCAGGCCGGAGGAGGGCCGCCTGGAGGTGCTGCACCAGGGCCAGTGGGGAACGGTGTGCGATGATGACTTCGGTCTCCAGGAGGCCACAGTGGCCTGCCGCCAGCTGGGTTTCGAGGCTGCCTTGACCTGGGCCCACAGCGCCAAATATGGCCAAGGGGAAGGTGAGTGGCTGGTGCTGCCCAGCAGGAGGGTGAAGAAGATGGTGGCAGGCTTCTCTCGGGATGGGGCTCACCGTGGCTCCAGCAGAACGCATCGGACACCCACCCATCCTTTAACACACAGCCCGAATGCTCTTCTCCATAAGGCATTTCCTCAGCCCCAGCTGCAGATGACTCCTTGTAATGAGGCATCATCGCTGCCATCACCACCTGTCAACTCTAAAGTCCTTAACATAAATTGGCATGTTGCCATGTACTGAGTGCTTAGCAAACCTTGCAGAATAAACGGATGGGTGGATGGATGAAGAGGTGAGGGTATAGGTGAGTCACTACACCTACCTGGAATTTCAGTAACCAGATTCCATAGGACCCAATGCCAAGAAGAGGTAGCAGCAGGGTTGTGTATACTGAGACCCCGGGAGGACCATCAACCCACCTGACCCCACTTGCTACTTAACATTTAGAAGAAGGGGCTCAGCAGGGCCTGTGGCCTGCCTCTCTCTGCCCATCCTTGAGCATCACCCGTGCTCTCCCCAACAGGACCCATCTGGCTGGACAATGTGCGTTGTGGGGGCACCGAGAGCTCTCTGGACCAGTGTGGCTCTAACGGCTGGGGTGTGAGCGACTGCAGCCACTCCGAAGATGTTGGGGTGGTGTGCCACCCCAAGCGTCAGCGTGGCTACTTTTCTGAGAAGGTCTCCAATGCCCTCGGGCCCCAGGTGAGGAGGCTATTTAGGCCCAGGCCTGAGCCAAGAGCTGGATCAGGGGACAAGCCTGGAGGAGGAGGAGGCAGGAAGGAAAGGGAGCAGAGCTTGAGCCAAGCAGCATCCTGGGGCCCTGGCCATGAGCAGCTGCATGGGTAGAGGGCTTCAGCTTGATGCAGGGCAGGTCGGGGATCAAAGGCTGGGGCTGCTGCTCCCCACCAGGAAGGCAGAAGGGGGGAAGGGGCTGCTTCACCCACAAGGCTAGGCCACAATTGCTGCCTCTTCCCAGCACAAACAACCCCAAGCTAAAAACAGCTCAAGCCAAACAACAGGAGCCGGCAGGGCAGCACTCTGCTCCCACCCTCTGCTGCCAGGCAGCCTCCAGCCCGAGGACAGCTGGCCCTGGCCACAATGGGAGACTGCCCTCGTTCAGATCACCCAGGTTTGGGGGCGGGGGTTGTGGGCCAGAGGATCCTGCTGGTAGTGTTAAGCAACCAGTCTGTGCCCACCTCAGCTCTCGCCAGCTGCCGTGAAGAAGGCCCCTCTGCAAGCCCAGCAGAAACCCCCTCAGCTGCAGGGTCTCCCATCCTGGTTCCAGTGAGGGCTCAGGTCCATTTGCCTCTCTGCAGTTTAACCTATTTGAGGAACTGAGGGAGAGGTCCCACGCAAACTGAGGTCTGCCTCTTATTCAACATGTGGCCTTCAAAGAATGTCTCTCCCTTCCCTGGGCCTTGGTTTCACGGCCTGTCCAGTGAGGAGCCAAGGAGGATGGTCTAAGCCCCGCCCCCTTTCCTGAGTGACAGTTTGCAGCAGCTCGGAGGAAGGGCAGGGACCCGGGGCCCACAGTGACTGCGCCCTACAGGGCCGGCGGCTGGAGGAGGTACGGCTCAAGCCCATCCTTGCTAGTGCCAAACGGCGCCTCCCAGTGACTGAGGGCGCCGTGGAGGTGAAGTACGAGGGCCATTGGCGGCAGGTGTGTGACCAGGGCTGGACCATGAACAACAGCAGGGTGGTGTGCGGGATGCTGGGCTTCCCCAGTGAAGTGCCTGTCAACAACCCCTACTACAGGTAAGAGGGGGACGGGACTGAGGACCGGATGGAGGTGTGATTATGGGGTGGTGGCTGGGAGTGTGTGTGCAAGTGCATGCGTGCAAGTCTTTGTGTGTGTGTGTGGCTGCTGGCATGTGATGTGTGAAGGGTGTGTGAGGTGTGCAGGAGTGTGTGTACATGTGTGATGAGTATGTAAGAGCATGTGTGTAACTGTGAGGTGTGAGTGTGTGAGTGTGTGTGTGGTCATGAGACCCTGCAGGGTTCAGGGAGGGCTGGTGGGCTGGGCTGGCAGGTGTGGGTGTCTGGGGCAGGACAATGAGTGGATGTGGGAGTGGGAGGCAAACAGGCTGGTTGAGGACTGTGCCTGGACTTGTGAGACCTGGATCCCTCAGGATAACAAGAGGAGAGTGGATAAGGATGAATGGAAGATCCTGGGACAGACCTAGACACAGTCAGAAACCAAACAGAAATGACTGCCCAGAATGCCCCCACACTGGCAACTGTGCAAAACATTGTGTCCTCGACTACAAACTAGAGTTTTCTGAAGATGCTGGCAGTGCCACCCAAGGACAGGTCCTCTGTGTCCTGGTCTCAGGTCTACCAGTAACTGTCTGTGGGCCTTCGGCAGGGCATCGATTATCCATTCCGCTGTGATTATCTGCACTCCACTGCAGTCTGCCTGAGCCAGGCTGTGACTGGGGTGCATGTAAGCGGGGCATGGGTGGGGCAGCTCTGGGAGAGGAGACAAAGTGCTGTCAGAAATGCGAGCTCTCGCAGCAGGCCGCATCAGCACAAGAAGTGACAACCACACTCAGTTCCACCAGCTCCAAGGCAGTGCACTCTGTGTGTTTCTCAGCGAGCGAGAATCTCCTGCAGGACCTGTCACCTACCCTCAGCCACCTCACTCTGCCATGCTCCATTCAAGGGGGTGGCAGTCCTTGCTGCTCTCACCTGTGTCTGGAGGAGGAGGGTGCTGGGCTGCCACGTGGCTGATCCCCGGGGATGACTGGGATGCAAGGCCCTGGCTCCCCACTGCCTGGTAATTGCACAGCTGGGCCCTGCTGACTCACCCACCACCCATGAGAAGGGCGGCCATGATTATAGCCTCGGTGCCTCTGGGTGGCAGCCCTCTCACACCCACCCCAAGCAAGGCCTTTAACTTCCATCTGTCCCCAGAGGACTTTCCCTGGGTCCTTTCAGGGCACTTCCTGAAGGCTCCCCTTCACCTGGATGGGGGTGAGCTTGAGCTGCAGCCCAGGACAGAATAGACCTCACTTCATGACTAGCTGAGGGACCCTGCTTGCCTTCCCTGCAAAATGGGATCATTGCTATTTGTGGGGTGGCCACTTATCAGCACTGAGGTAAGATTTATGACCAGGTTAGCAGACTCCAAAGTGCGATGTAAACATAAGGACAACTATAAGGAACCAGGGTGGCAGGGGCTGGGACTTTTGCACCCCTCCCCTCCCTATCTGTTTTCTCCCACCACAGGAAAGTCTGGAATTTGAAGCTGAAGGACCCCAAGTCCAGGTGAGGAGCAGCACCCTCAGGGGAGGATGAAAGGGGGTGTGGCGTGAGGAGTCACCCTCACCTCCCTGTCCCTCTGCCTTGGCCTCCTTTGGTCTGGAAGCTCCTCCCTCAACCCCTCCTCCACCCTCAGTCTCCTCTGTCTTGCAGGCTGAAGGGCCTGACTAATAAGAATTCTTTCTGGATCCATCGAGTAAACTGTCTGGGGACAGAACCTCACATGGCCAACTGCCAGGTGCAGGTGGCTCCGGCGCAGGGCAAGCTGCGGCCAGCCTGCCCAGGAGGCATGCATGCTGTGGTCAACTGTGTGGCAGGGCCCCGCTTCCGCCCCCCAAAGGCAAAGCCTCGGCGCAAGGAGTCCAGGGAGGAGGTGAGCCCCAAGGGACCCTGCACCCTATGTGCAGGACCCTTCAGGGTCAGGGGCCATGGGGTGCTCCAGGACAGGCAGGAGAGGAGAAAGCAACTGAACTGGGATGAGGAGACCATGTCACGAGACAGCAGAACCTTGGAATTTATTTTAAAAGGACTGTTTATAACCCTACCATAAATGGAAAGTTGACATCACCCACCTTGAGTAAAACGTAACCATAAAAAGTCATTAAGCTGTAGCTGCAGCTCATGACAGCAGAAGGGACTGCCCTGAGCCCGGCCCTTTGTTCTGAAATCTAGATGAGCAGCACTGGCGTGTGGGGCGGTGGGTAAAGTCGCCGCCTGCAACACTGGCATCTCATACAGGTGCTGGTTCGAGTCCCAGCTGCTCCACTTCCAATCCAGTTCCTTGCTAACGTACCTGGAAAGCAGCAGTAGATGGCCCGAGTACTTGGATCCTTGCCACCTATGTGGGAGACCCAGGCGAAGCTCCTGGCTTCAGCCTGGCCCAGCCCCACTGCTGTTGTGGCCATATGGAAAGTGAACCAACAGATAAATCTCTTATCTCCCTTCCCCTCCCCCACTTTGCCTTTCAAACAAATAAATCTTTAAAAAAATAGTAGACGAGCAAGTGCTAGTGAGATGTTAAGACACATCCAGCACCACACTGGCTGAGGGGTTAACTGTCATTGAAAAAAATGGGGTGGAAAAATGCCTGTTCAAGGTGGTAGCTACAGGCAGGCAGAGGCCATGGCCTGGCTCCTGGCTGTGGTGGCTCAACACCTGCTGGCTACCCTCCCTGAAGCAAGTTTCCTCCCCCCAGGAGCTGAGGGTGCGCCTACGGTCGGGGGCCCAGGTGGGTGAGGGCCGGGTGGAAGTGCTCATGAACCGCCAGTGGGGCACGGTCTGTGACCACAGGTGGGACCTCATCTCCGCCAGCGTCGTGTGTCGTCAGCTTGGGTTTGGCTCTGCTCGAGAGGCTCTCTTTGGGGCCCAGCTGGGCCAAGGTGAGTGAGGGGCCTATGGTGGGATGAGGAGAAACCTGTATCACTGCCCCATCTCTTGGTGGCCTTGGGGTGTCAGGGCCCAGGATGTCCCCCTTTGCAAGGGAAACCACGGCTGTGGGCCTCACTGCACCTCTCTCCCCACAGGGCTAGGGCCCATCCATCTGAGTGAGGTGCGCTGCAGGGGATATGAGCGCACCCTCAGTGACTGCCTTGCCCTGGAAGGCTCCCAGAATGGTTGTCAACATGACAATGATGCTGCTGTCAGGTGCAACGTCCCCGACATGGGCTTCCAGAGTCAGGTGAGCTCAGGTCTGGGCATGGCCTCACGTATCACAGGGAGCCAGCATGGAGGGGCTGCCCTGGCAACAGTCTACCTTCCCTGGGAGTCAGCCTGGAGAGCCCTTTCCTCTGAGTCTCGCCTGGTCGTGCCCACAGTCTCAGACACGTCAGAGGGCCCCAGGAACTCTGCAGGTGGTGGCATCCCCCACACACCTACCCTCTCAGATTCCCTGTGAAGGTGAGAAGGTGGCTAGGGGAGAGTGCCACAGGCTGTCAGCACTGCAGCTGTGTGGGATGTTCACGTTCAAGTGTCACTGTGGGAGAGGTGGTGGACGTGAAAGCCCTATGTAACTGAGGCATCATTAATGGCAGGATTTCGGGTAGGACAGCAAGAGCCCCTGGCGCAAGCGCTTTGAGTCAGGTTTCTGTAGCGGGCAGCAACATTCGGGACTAGCTAGTGAACTCCCTTCCATTTACAGAAGAGACAAGTCCAAAGAGGACTGTCTCGTCCAGGATCCCTGAGCAGGAGTCCAGCTTGCAGTCCTCCACCATGGCTGTCCCACTGCTCATACACCTGTGACCACTGCAGGTGCGCTTGGCTGGTGGCCGCAGCCCTGAGGAGGGCATAGTGGAGGTACAGGTGGAGGTGAATGGAGTCCAACGTTGGGGGACCGTGTGCAGTGACCACTGGGGACTCAATGAAGCCATGGTGGTCTGCCGACAGCTCGGCCTGGGTTTTGCCAGCCATGCCATCAAGGTAGGTCCCTGCCTCATTCCTTCTCTATAGTTTCCGATCCTTCTAGACTAAGAGGACCAAAACTTCCAGTGCGAAGCTTCTGGCCCTTCACCCATTCATTCAGCAATTCATTACTGAGTCAGACTACGGGCTGATTAACATAGTCCCTGCCTCAGGAGCATGCAGTCCAGTGAAGGAAGCAGTCATTAGTAACATGTTCACACAGCCAGGGACACAGTACCTTGTGTGTAGAAAAGAAGCTAAGTCAGATGAGGCAAAAGGAGGAATAAGTGGCCAGGCAAAGGCCCTGTAGTCAGAGAAAGCTTGATTCAGTCGAAGAAGTTAGGGAGAGAGTGGTGTGAAGTGTACAGGTACAGGAGGGAGGAGCAAGACCATTCAAAGCTTGCAATCTGGTGTTTTTTCTTTCTCTTCTTAACGACTTCCTTTGGTGTTTGGAAAACAATTGGGTGGAGACTAACATGGATGTAGGGATGCATACTCAGAAGGCAAGAAAAGATGCTGATTGCACAAGCTAGAGGCAATCCAAGAAGCAATAAATGGATCGATTCAAAGGGTACTAATGAGACAAAACCAAGAGGACTGGGGCATGACTGTAATGGAGAAACCTAAGCACTGCATCCACACTGGCTGCCAGGCAATGCCTGGGCAGACCTCACCTGGAGAACTGGGCTCAACTCTGAGTACAGACGGTAGCTTGGGCAGTGTGAGGAATGCTCGGGCAGAATGGGAACCCTGCCTCTGGGTTTGTGAGGAAGGGAACAGAGGCTTCCACATGGTAGAGAGATGGGAACAGGGCAGATGGCGGTCACATTGCCTCAATGCATGGAAGAACTTTCTAATATTATAGGGATCCAAATGTGGCATGGACTGCCCCAGGGGTTCTCATGGTTAAAGATTTTCAGGCAAAGGCTGGGCCTACCCCAATGGGGGTGACATATGAAAAGGCCCAAATCTGAGAGAGGTGCCAGGGATGATTCCACAGGTCCCTCTCTGCTCTGACTGGGTGAGTCTGGCTCTTTTCTTAGGATACCTGGTACTGGCAGGGCACACCGGGGGCCGGAGAAGTGGTGATGAGTGGAGTGGGCTGCCTGGGCACCGAGCAAGCTCTGCAGCAGTGTCAGAGGCACGGGCCAGTGCACTGCTCCCACGGCACTGGGCGCTTCTCAGCAGGAGTCTCCTGTACCAGCAGTGAGTAATGGGAGGGGCTCACAGGGTGTGGGGCAGGGCCTCCGTGTCAGCTTTGCTCCATGGTGGCAGGGTGGGAGAGCGGAAGCATCAGCTCTGCTATTTCCCCATGGTGTGTGGCCTGTTAAATCAGGATACAAACCCTGCCCTGCTACCTCATGGAGTTACCACGAGAATGAAAACAGAAACTGTGAAAGCACAAGGATTTTTCAATTTTGAGGTTATGACCAACAGCTGAAAAACAATGAAACAGAATAGAAAACATGTATTTAGTAATGGTGGTATTTTTTTTTCTTGGAGAAGTGTGTGTGTGCTAGGCTACAATAGAAAATATATTTCTTACTGTGGTTTGTGAGAAAAAAAAAAGTTAGAAAGCTATTGTGGAAGATATATAAGTGTGAAGCACCCCAGGGACCCAAGGCCAGCTGTGTTCTGTTCCTGAGTTGAGGATTTATCTTAAAGGATTTAGGACAAGACCACTCTGTGACATGGGTGTGCTCCACAAACATAGACTTTCAGCACCTGTTTGACATTGCCAATCGTGTCTTAGATAACTATACTTAATCTAACGGCTACAGGCTGGCACCAACTCAAGTGGCCACTTGACCTTTATAGCCAGACTTCAACCCCCACACACCCTTAACACTTGTCAGTGAGCTCTAAGCTTCCTCTTGGCCCACTCCACCCTGGTAAAAACTCGGGGCCACTCAGTACACCCTGCCCAGCAGTGAGGCCTCACAGCATGCTGACTCTCCCTGGGAACACGGTGGCAGCTCTGTTCTCGAATGCATTTTATATTTCCCAACAGCTGGGCACATGTGCTAGACAGCTTCCGTAGTCACCCCTGTTTCTCCTCTCTGACTTTGCTCATTTCTTTCCTTCCTTAACTCTCCTCATTCCTTGAAAGGCCTCCTTCTTTCCTTCGGGAACTTCAGGGTTTGTCAGTGGGCACATCTTAGCTCTCTCCAAAATACATCACAGAAATTTTGACAGCATTTTTGCATCGTACAGCGAACTAGCCAAATCCTCACTCCCACTCTCAATGCCTACCCATGGAAATAAACCAGTGCCCCCTCCCACTTTTGTCATCACCCACAAGATGCCTTTGCCAAAATACCTACACAGTAACCTTGTGTTTTTGCACAAGCAAGTACTGTAAATGGGCAACTCTTCTCTTCTGAGTTAAACAGCAACAGCTGTGTTGCTGCACACTTCTGTAGTGACACATGGAGGCAAAGTGATGGTGCAAAGCCATGAGACTTTATGGGAGGGCAAGAGCTCCTGCAACAGGGAAGGAAAGGGAAAGGCAGTGAGCCACAGACACCAGCAGGTAAGTAAGGCATTTATGCGCAGAAAAGCATCTGAAATGCCCGGGATGCCTCAGAAGAGAAATATATGGGGACACCTGTGATAGCCATCAGGCTGTGACAGGCACCCTGGCCTAAGTGTGGACCTATGAACTGCAAAATAGACTAGCAGGGAAGAACTCAAGACCAGGCAGAAAGATAAGCTCGCCACCTCTCCCTTCCAGTCCTCCCTTCCTCTCTGCCCAATCCCTTACACTCAAGGAGCTGAGGCCCTGAGAGAGACAGTGACTTGGCTGAAGTCACCACACTGGGCAGCAGCAGCTCTCTCTGAGACGACTGTACGGCTTAGGCTACACACAGGTACTTGTACAGGTTGAAAAATATTTACAAAGAAATACTAGCTTATACCAATTGCTTGTTTACTGTGGGCCACTGATCTAAGCACATTATGGGTATTATATCAATAGCACTATTATTATCTGCAGCTTACAGATAACAAAAATGACAGGCAAAAACATAAAGCAGTCACACAGCTGGTAAATGGCAGAGTTAGAAATGAAGCCGAAAGTGAACCCACAGGGCCTGGCTTCAAAGGCCAACAAGCTTAACTGACACTTCAGCTGGCTACCTCCTAGGTTAGTGACTGGTTTCTCCTGCTACTGTTATTAGAACTCTCATCTCCTGACTCTTAAACTGTCCTTTGTCTGGGGGCAAGCCCATGCTCCGTGCAGGAGACAAGACGGACTGCTTTCCTGCCCTTGGCCTCACTGCCACGCTCTGCCATTCAGGTGCTCCAGACCTGGTGATGAATGCCCAGCTAGTGCAGGAGACGGCCTACTTGGAAGACCGCCCGCTCAGCCTGCTGTACTGTGCCCACGAGGAGAACTGCCTTTCCCGGTCTGCTGACCACATGGACTGGCCGTACGGACACCGACGCCTGCTGCGCTTCTCCTCACAGATTTACAACCTGGGCCGGGCTGATTTTCGTCCCAAAACCGGACGCCACAGCTGGATTTGGCACCAGTGTCACAGGTGTCTAACTATGTCTTGGCTCCAGAGGTTAAGGACAAAAAACAAGGCCCAGAGACCAGTCTCTTTCCTGGCCTTAGGCACACTTTCATGAGAGGAGCCTGCACCCTGGACACATCTTCCTTCCCAGACATCTTACCGGCCTTGCCCCAAGGAGGCAATCAGGGAATCTGAGTAGCATCTGCTGGCCCTCTGTGTCTTGCCTTCCCTGGGTGAACCTGTGTTGATGACGCTCGTGAGGTCTCTTTCCCACAGCAATGTCCCACAGAGGCTACTGCCAGACGCTGACTCTGTCAGAACAGTAATGGCCAAGTTTTCTAATGTTGGGTTTAGGCTTTGTCTTCAGAAGCCAGGTAAGGTGAGGACTTGTAGAAACCTGGATGCTCAAAATAGACATACTATCCAGGATGCTGGCTCTGCAGAAAAAGTGTGTTGGTTCCTGAGCATCAAGCCATGGCCCAGAGAATGGCAGGAACAGATGGGTCCTAAAAAGGAAACAGTGAGCATTCCTTCCTATCAGGAGTCTCCAGGTCCAATAGAAGGAGACACAATGCCTGTGACAAAGGCTGAATGGGGGAAAAAAAAAAGACAGAAAGAAAAACTGTTTTTCCTTGAGGACACAGCCGTGGGTAGAGAAGGCAGAGGACTGGGCAGTGGCTCTGGGCCGTGGGCTGCCTGAGTTAATGTGCACCTTCCCCCGGAGTGTGCACAGCTATCATTACAGGGCACTGGAGACAATGGCAGCAATTTGGTCTGAGGCTGACAGGGAGCAGAGTGAGTGCCCCTCCCCAGCAGCTCCGCGCTAGGGCTGGTCGTGCCGGGGCCCCTTCCTTCTACCTGGGGTTCAGGCCTCGCAGCCAGGCACCAGGTGACGGGGGCACCTGTACTTTTCTGCCTGGCAGGGATGCTAGCAAAGCAGTCAGTGGGCCATACAAACCTTGGTGTGGGTAGGAGAGGGGCACTGCCCTGTTTAACTCTCCCTTGTGGGAGATTCTGGGGCCCAGCACCTCCATCTTCCCTGGCCCTCTCCCGTAGCTGCTTGGCTGACAGCTCTGCCTTTTCTGCAGGCACTACCACAGCATCGAGGTCTTCACCCACTATGATCTGCTCACTCTCAATGGCTCCAAGGTGGCTGAGGGACACAAAGCCAGCTTCTGTCTAGAAGACACAAACTGTCCAGCAGGTACATGGTTTCTTATCAGCATATGCTCCTCATGTTATGTTCCTCAGCCCCTGTGGGGTCAGGCTCCCCTCTGCCCTTTACAATGGCCCCAGGCACCTGGAGATCTGGTTTGGGAGCAACACTCCAGGCAATTACAAAAGATCCATTTCTCATCTCATCTGTGTCATCTTTGCTAAGCTGAGGGCAGTGGTTGTTTGATTCCTGTTTGCATTTCCAGAGTTCCTAACCTTTTAGAATGGCCCAGTACACAGTGGAACTTAAGAGTGCTGGAAGCATGGATGGGTAAATAGACGGACAAAAATAAATCAGCCGGCGCCGCAGCTCAATAGGCTAATGGTCCACCTAGCGGCGCCGGTTCTAGTCCCGGTTGGGGTGCTGGATTCTGTCCCAGTTGCCCCTCTTCCAGGCCAGCTCTCTGCTGTGGCCCGGGAAGGCAGTGGAGGATGGCCCAAGTGCTAGGGTCCTGCACCCCATGGGAGACCAGGAGAAGCACCTGGCTCCTGCCTTATGGATCAGCGCGGTGCACCGGCCGTGGCGGCCATTGGAGGGTGAACCAACGGCAAAAGGAAGACCTTTCTCTGTCTCTCTCTCACTGTCCACTCTGCCTGCTAAATAAATAAATCAGCCCAGTATGGCTGGAATCTTTTAACCACATTTCCTAGACCAACAGAGGTTTTCACTAAAGCATCCAAAGTAGAAATCTCTTTGTCACAGATGTGGTTTGCTATGGTGCTGGATTCATAGTTAGTAGAAATTCTGGCTAGTCATTTAACTGAACCTCAGGTCTCTAATCTGTGAACTGGGCATACTTGCACAGAGCAGGTCAAGCTGGTGTAAGGATAGCATTTAAGACCTAACAGAGTGCTTCAGTGCTTCGACTATGCCCTTCCTTACAGGAATGCAGAGGCGCTATGCATGTGCCAACTTCGGAGAACAGGGAGTGACTGTAGGCTGCTGGGACACCTACCGGCATGACATCGACTGCCAGTGGGTGGACATCACAGATGTGGGCCCAGGGGACTATATCTTCCAGGTGAGGATCCTTTGGGATTTCCCACAGGAGCTCCAATTTCTCCAGAAATCCTTAAACCTTCCCTGAGATCAAGTGAAGAAAGAGGGTTTCACATGTATTCTCCAATGGGGCTATCATGTGAAGGAGCTATGTTGTGGAAAGAACACTTGGTCAAAATCCAAAGGACCTGAGTTTGAATTCTGGTTCAATGGGCACAGGGCAGATCACAGCTTTTCAGTTGTGACTGCTCAGGCTCTGTTGTAAAACAGGGATATTAATGCCTACTTCCTGGGGGTGATTTTAAGGATTAGTGATAAAAAGCATAGAAGGAAGCCCATTTTATAAAGTAGGTACAACCTAAGATGTGACAGATTTTATACTTGTCAGCTCACCTAGAAATCAAATCTTCCTTTTTCAATTGTCCCCCCTTTCTCCAGGTGGTTGTGAACCCCAAATATGAGGTGGCAGAGTCAGATTTCTCCAACAACATGATGAGATGCCGCTGCAAGTACGACGGGCACCGGGTTTGGCTGCACAACTGCCACACAGGTAACTGAGTCACCTTGGGACCAGCCTTACATGGGCTCAGGGAGCTGAAGGCTCTAAATCACCCTGGGTGTGATCTGTATGTGTGCATAAAAGGCTAGGGATGCAACAGAGATGAATTTCCTTTGACAACTTGACAGGTAGATTTCTAGAACTGGTCAGGCCATCAACCTCACCAAAAAACTACTTCTATATCCATTTGCCTTCAAGGCTGTCTACTTGTAAACTTAAGTTTCTACTCTGACCTAGAATCTTTCCTGTCACCTCAGGCCATGTCAGAATTTTTCTGGTCCATTATTTTCCCTCTTTCAAATGGTCTTTCTCAGCTGCCTCCTTCCTAAGCGGATACCCTCACAAAATAGTCCTCCTTGATCTGTGCTACTACTCCAGCTGTGATCAATGCTTAAAAAAGAGAACAAAGTGAACAGGGACACTTACAGGATTGGGCCTGTCAGACAAAGAAAGAAGCAACAATCCACGGCTAGGGATGGGAGGAAGGGGCAGAGTAAGGAGGTAGCTATTACTGGTTTGTAAAGAATCCTTCTATTTTCATGTTTCATGTGCCTATATTTTCACAAGAGTGTATGCACTTGCAGCCATACTTGCCTACATGGGGTGGGTGGGGTGGGGCAGAGTTGTCCATTTAATCAACAGTTTTATTAAGGCCTACTGTTGTGTTGAACATCATGCCATAGTAGAAGTAAGATGTGGGAGCTCAGTGTCAAGCAGGGCATACAGTTAGATCCATAAATAGATAAGCCCAGTGCTCTTCAATAACTCAGACAGGAATGAACTAAATGCTGAGCAAGCAAAGAGAAAAAGCAACTACCTGGGGACTAAAAAAGGTTTCTGAGGGAGTGATATTTGAGCTAGGTTCTAAAGGAAGGTCAAAAATCAAAGATAAACAGTAGGAGAAAGAATAAAATTGGGCTTCAGATGTCTTCACTGGGTTCCAAATCCAATTTGACTACTTTCCCGCTTCAAAGCAAATGAAGAAATCCCAACTTGAGTTTTCTCCACTGTAAAAGTGGTTTGTGTACTTCCAACCTCCTAAAGTTCTTTATAGGTAGGGTTATGGTGGTTTAAGATAATGATGGACTTTGGACTTTGTGCTAAGGGCTTCTTAGAACCACTGAGAAATTTCAGTCAGGGAATTATTTTTGTTTTCAAAAAATAACTGGCAATACATAGAAGACAGAGAAAAGAACGAACAGTCTAAAGTTCCAAATTTGTGTGACTATTGAATAGATGTTCTTCTGACATTAAATGAGATGGCGGTATGGGAGAAAGTAAGGAATTGGCATCCAAGGCCATGTCTACAGAGACAGCAGGTCCTCCATAATGCTGGAATCAGTCTGCAAGGGATCCAGAGCAGTGACGAGGCAAAGAACAACCATTGCAACTCTGCAGGTTCTTTCACCAATGATTACAGACCTGTCAGGGTCCTCACAGAAACAGAAGGCACACTCAGCCGAGAGTCTGGAGTTACTTAAAGAAAAATACTTTTTTTTGTTAATAAAAGATTTATTTTTTCAAATATGGAGTTACAGAGAGAGAGGGAGAGAGAGAGAGAGATCTTTCATCTACTGATTAACTCCCCAAATGGCTGCAACAACTGGGGCTGGCCCATGTGGAAACCAGACCTGGAACCCCATCCAGGTCTCCCACTTGGGTGGCAGGGGCCAAGTATTTGGGTTATCTTGTGCTGCTTTCCTAGGCACATTAGCAGGGAGCTGGATTATAAGTGGAGCAGCCAGGACTTGAACTGGCACTCATATGCGATGCTGGTGTTACAGGTGGCAGCTTAACTCACTGTGCCCCAACACCAGCCCCACAAAAGGATTCCTTACAGAGGTTATGCATAGGACTAAAGAAACAAGGAGATATTGAGACCTCCATGTATAAACAAGAGTGAAAAACTGTCATTCCCTTTAGGCTTCAAGGGGTAAGGGATGTGCTGGAGCCAGGGCAAGACTCAAGCATAGAGCTGGAGCTGGAGTCAAAAGACTATCACTTCTGGAAGAAATGCCCAACCTCTCTTTCCCCTTCCATCCTCTAAACTTCCTGCTGTAGCTTCATACTGACCTAACTCACTTAGATACCAGAGGACAAGGGAGCCAGGGTGATGCCAAGATGCGATCTCTAGAGGTCAAGACAGAGAGAATAAAGTTCAAAGAATAAATCTGGGTAAGAGAGCAAAGGAGAAGCAGCAGCACCCCCCTGCCCACACAACAGCCTATTCTTTCTGGTGGCCGTGAAACCACACACCTGGCCAGGGTCTGTATCTATAGTATGACTAGTGTTTATGCCCTCGACTGATCTGATTTTAAGGTTAAACTGGGCAGAATGTGTCTGTGTAAACTTGTCAGGGAAGGGTTGGCTATTCAGCTGTTTTCCTTTGGCCCACAGGAGATTCATACCGAGCCAATGCAGAGCTCTCCCTGGAACAGGAACAGAGACTCAGGAACAACCTCATCTGAAGCCATCACTGCACACTCCTACTGCTGCCTACACACCAACACCAGATACCTCAGCTTACTGGAGCCATGCCCTTCACAGAGCCCTAATTCATAGTAAATGGGGCCAGTGCCAAGGGGCATCGAGTACCTGCTCAGGAAGCCTTTGGATGGCAAGATCACCAAACCAGGATGGTACTGCTCCCTTTGGGTGGCTATGGGCCTCTCCCCGTAGGGCCTGTGGCCTGTGGAGTATGGTCTCCATGCTTTAGTCAGCTGAGCTCCTCTTCCACAAGGAGATCCAATTTTTCCTGGATCTTGCTAGAGTTCTGGATTCAGGACCAGTCCCCCATCTAGCAGTGCTTTGCGAATGTCTTGGAGTAGAGGACAGAGGACTCACACAGGAGATGAGGTCAGCTCACTGCTAGGGGCTCAAAGCAACACACAGTCTCAGAGTCACAACTATCAGAGATGCTGAAGGATTCAGCCCCTCACTTTATCTGTCCCCACTTGGAACCCACCTCTGCTCTGCAGGTCTGTTCTTCAGCAGTCTTAACTATCCTACTGCACCCCCCAGAAGCTTAGGCCTCGGCATCCCCTAATCTCCTGAATGGCCAACACTGCCAGGTACTGAGTGCTCGAGAAGGGCAAGTTTCACAGACACGGCTAGACAGGGCCTTTCTGCAGAGCAGCACAAGAAGGCCAAGCAAGAAGACCACTGAGCTAACAGGGACCTCAGCTCCTGCCAGGACCTCTGCTAAGGAAAAAAACTGTGTGTCAAATAATCTGGCAGACAATCCAATCTCTCTCAGGACCACCATGCATCTCAGGATTGGCCTAGGCTTCAGGTCTCAACCAAATGAACTTTGCATTGAATGAATTTTTGTAATGGAAAGAACATCAGTCAAACAAGCCACTCATCTCTATAGGAACATGAAGACAGATGTGATAGAGTGAGGGACAAAAGACTCAGGAGAAATCACAAGGGGGAACATTTAATTTCGTTAAGGACTGAACTTAGGAAAAGCCATCACCCTGCTTGGCTTGACTGCACCATGCTCTTGCTCAGGTAGTATATAATTCCATGGTCTTGGACACGAGTCTTGATCTTTTCTCCTTTGAGACACACTTTAAAGATAATCCGTACAGGTATGACCCCTCCCCCCATCATCAATAAAGGTTGCTCATTATGGACTGCTACAAAGAAAAAGAGCAGCTGTGGTTATGTACCGTTGCCAGCACACTAACTTCACTCCTTTTCACTCTCTGTGCTGGGGACTAGGGTACACATGACACACATACTACTCATGACAGCCCCAGGATGTTTTTCAAATCAGCTATTAGCCTATTAGCTGCTTCCCAATTACCCTTCCCAGGATCAATGCTGAAATAGGGGTTAGAAAGGTTAAAAGATGAAAAGTAGAAACAAGAAGGTGAAGTCCAAGGATTGTAAACTTTCCTAACAACGCTTACAAAACTAGAAGGAATGGTACCAGATACAGGAAATTTGTAACAGTACTCCCCTCCACAAATCACAATAACAACCCCCTCCTTAGGAAGGAAAAAAAGACATGTTCTGGGGTATCCTCTCTGACAAGGCAGTGCTTTCTTCCTTCTTCACCTTCCCTCTACTCCTCGTCTCCTTCATTAGGCGAATGAAGCATTATATTTTAGCATGGCAGTTTAGGTAAACAAGGGAAGGACTGATTTCCTGTTGGATTCAGCAAACATTTCCCAAACAGTAACAACATTATACTCATACATGCAGTTAATGGCCTGTGAAGGGAGGTGCAGCTAGCAGGACAGCGAGTGGTGACATGTGAATAGATTCAGGTATGGAGGTACCCTCAGCTTCTTGCTGGATCTAGTTTCCACCATGGCTACAAAAAGCAGGTCAGGCAGACAGCCACCAGCTCTGGTGTCAGTCTTGCTACCCACATCACTTGTGTGATGGACGCAGCCAGTTCTAATTCCTGGAAAAAGCTACACAAAGGTTGTACTGTTATACCTCTGAGTTGGAAGGGAAGAACATGGGAAGACTGATGGCTGGCATAACTTAATAACTAGATGAGGGATGTTAACAGAATACCAACCAACAAATTCCAGGCAGAACCCAAAACCTCAGAAGACTTTCAACTTGCATAATTTAGTCTCAGAGAAACTAAAGTGCTAGGAACCTCTACTCCTCAGAAGCCTAATCTACTTCTATTTTATAAAGAATTTTCACTCTATGAGGAGTATATTAGGATTCATGGAGACTATGTCTTTCTATTATAAATTGCAGATGATTGTGGGATTAGATGTTTAACATATACAAAATAATGTTACGTGAACAGCAGACTATATTAGCTGTCTTCCCGGACATCTCACAAAGGAGCCAGGGGAAGCTATTGTGTGCTCTCCAGTGAAGTCACCTTGCTTTAGATATGGCCAAGCATTTGATTCCCCTCTGGCAAGCCTGAGGGAATGTATGCTGGGCAGGATCTCTCACCTCCAGCTGGAACCCAACCCAAGCTACTGGGAGAATATATAACTAAAGAGCACATTCTCAACTAATGGTAGAAATAGAGAACTCCCTACCTGTCAAGTGTTGGTTAAAAAAAAATTTAAAAATCTTTCCCCTGGGTCTGCTTGTAAGGATAAATCAGAAATTTATAGGTAGCTGGTTATTAGATGAAAACGGGGATAGGCTACAGTATAGAGTATTAGAATGAGAACAAAAGTAACTTCTCAAAATTATGAGATGTATAAAAAAGCTGGGCAATAAACATGGAGCTCTATGTTACCATCAACAATGCCACTCAAAGCTAAAATACAGCTAGAGAGGGGAAGCCCACTTACAGGCAAGTGACAGGCAGTCATCTCTTTTTCACTGCTCAAGGTCATTCTTAGCCTTGTAGAATAAACAAAACATAGCAAAGGCTTAGCTCAGAGGCACACCATTGATTGTGAAGCCATGCTGCAGTTCCCTACATTTTCTTCCTCTCAGTCATATTATTCAAACAGATCTACCCATCACAGAGAAGTCTGTTCCATGAAGACAGCACAAATTCTGCAACTGTAAGCCCATGAGAGGGACACTGGTCTAAGCAATAGTGACAGAGTCAAGGGAACAACTTATTTAATCCCCTAAACTTGGCATGGAAGCACCAAACAGGAGCAAGGAAAACTGGCAGAACTGACCAAGAATGAGAAAAGAATGCTGAGGAACAGTGAGAGACCTCTAAGATTGGAACAGCAGCAGGAGTTCTTTGGTCAAAACTAAGTCCCAAATCCAGTGTCGTATGAGGAATATTTGAACAGAATCCCACTCCCCCATGTTTTAGGCACTGCTAACAATCCATCATTATCATGGGCACTAAATCAAAAAATGAAACTCTTGCCCTACTTTAAAGAATGGGACACTATTTCTTGCCACCTCAGCATATAAGGTCTAGCACTGCCATTTTTTCAGTGTAGAACTACTTTCTAAAAACACTGAGAATGCAGGTATGAGATGGATAAAGCCTGAGCTGATGGCTCTGACTTGTCCATGTCCTTCAGGAAATCTCTCTCGCTGCCTAGAGATGTTTTATTTTATCTTGGCTGCTCATCACTGTAATGGATGGTCTGGTGCTGCTTGCCAAGTGTCTCTGGCACAGCTGAGAAGATCATACCAAAAACATGCTATGTACCAGATGTTTTCTGCAGGATGTCAAAATCTGACAGAGGAGGGAAAAGGCAAGAGGTTTGGGTGGGGGTGTCCAAGAAGGAAGGGGAGAGGAGCTACCACACATCAATCCCAGGGTGGTCACTTTTGTGGAATATGTTGGAACCGGGAAATGATCAGCTCTCTACTCGGTAGGGTTAATATGGGCATAAAGATAAGAGAGCTTCTCTCTTATTTCTTTGTGGGAATGACAAGATTGACAAATACCAGAGTGATATATGCCATAAAATGGGCTTTAATATATCCCTCTTACAACATGATATTACTGCTTAAACTGGAACTGGCACACAGCTCCAAGACTGGCTGTCTACGAGGAATGGAGCTGGCACTAGCTGCTGTGCGGCTGGAGCAGCCCCAGGCACTTAGCTAGTCCAGGTTCTGGACTCCAAATACCCACATCTGCTGCACTGCACGAACTCTGGAGTCCTGGGACTGGCAGTGTAGCTTCCCTGTCTTCCAAACCCACCACATACCATTCTTTCTCTTTGTACTAACTGCTCCACACTTGCCCCCCTCCCATGCTGTCAATATTGCTGTTTTCAGCTTTGTGAGGGACTAAGGAATGCTCTGCCTTTGCGAGGCCTAAATCTTCCGTCACTGCAGGTTTGAATCCTCTGTTTGCTTTTGCTTTAAATATCTTGGTGAACCACGCTAACATGACTTGCATAGTCCAGAAGACTCATGGAAGTCACACCTTCCAGATATCTTGCTAGCTGATGGCTCCCTTCTACACCCACCACAGTAGTATATTCCAAAGAACTGCAGTTAGGAGTGAAGACAGGAATCTACCTTCTTTATATACCCATTCAGTCTTTGCCTCCATCACTTTTAACTCTATAACATGCACACCTGCATGTGCAGAGCTCTGGAAACATCCTCTTATCTGAAGACTATGGAAACATTTTCTGAGTCATAAAGTTATCTCTTTCTTTGGGTGATGTTCAAACTGCAGACTGGCCTCTGCCTTCCCAGATGTCTTCCCGTTGCTTGGCTTCCAATCGTTTTCTCTCTGTAAATAAGGATTAAACATGGTTGTATATTTCACATAACAAGCAAATTACAAGTCAACTTTAATCATGAGACAGGAGAATTTTCAGGACTCATCTTACCTAATTCCAATAGTTACTATCTAATTTTCCATGTGCAATTTTAGTAGAAACAACACTACTATAAGTCTTTATATTTATTACTGTATACCAAAAACCAGAAAGCTCTAGGGCTAATGGAAATTACAAGTATTTGGAATAAGTCAGAATTTAGCAAGACTTAGATTCTAGTTTTGCTGATATGTATTTGTATTAATTCCATTTTTAAATGTGTTTCATGCTTCAGTATTATTACCAGTTTACTAATCCTTATAAATATTTTGATAAGGATCAAGAAGATGTTTCAATATTCTTCTTCTATCTTGTTGCTCAAATGGAAATAGCTTTATTTATATCTTTCTGCTATCTCTTTATTGAAAAAATACTTAGAGGCAAACCAAATTTTCATATTTGTCAGAGTACTTTCAGGAGTCAGAAATGTTCTGGAATACACACTTCCAATAAGGAAAAAAGTACACAAATCTGGGCAATCCATATTCAATTTTTAATATGCAAGCTTGGTTCTCCATTTAACATTTTCTCTAAGGCCTAAGAAAATATAGAACATACACGGTTTGGTAGCCCAAGTACTGCATTAGGTGCCACAAAACCAATTCTAATTTCATGGCTATTAATTATCTTTCACCATAAAATGTAGATTGTAAACTTAAATGCTTCCTTTTAAGTACTATTGTTACAAATTGATAATGTCTATGAAAGACTTTGCAATGAACCAGGGGGATTACAAAAATCAACATAAGTTTAGAGTCAACACTATTTTGACATCTCTTTCCCTATCAATTGAATCCTTTATAAAATTCCTAAACTATATTTGACTGTATTCTAAAGGCAAAGAAGTTAGTCAGGAAGCTTAGCCCACTGGCACCTGGAAATGTGAGAGAGAGAAATTTGCTGCTATTTGGGCACCATCTTGTGGCATTATCTGAATATAGCAGCAAAGTTACAAGAGGCAAAAATGGGACTGGGGTCAGCAATTGCAAAGGGAAGGTTGATTAACATAATGCCCTGGGACTCAGTTCCAAGGTAGGCTTGGGTTGAAGGATAACTGCTGGCTTGTCTAAAGGATTCCAGGATTTCTTAGGAAGGCAGCATGGTTTTGATTCTTAGAAACACAAAGAAGTTTGGAAGAGATCTAAAGGCAACTTTGGATGAAATCAATCAAACATTGGTTCTGGATTCTGAGGAAAAATAAGGACACCAGAAAAGTAAATTATCAAAACTTAAATTTTTCAATAAGGCAGCAGACAAGTCATTAGGGTAATATGGAAAGTTACAGGAAATCCAGGAACAGTGTCCATAATCCAAAATTTTCAAACTCAAAACAATTTTGAAAACAAGATTTTTCCCCCTAACCTTGGGCCAAAATGCCATGATGACTGTGGAAAGCTCACTTGCAAGGATATGAGGCTGTTTATAGTCTTTATATATCCCATTTAATGTGAATTAATAGTCATACATTTTGGAGCAGAAATTTCAATATAATGTGTCTGGTTTTGGGGTTATGAAACATTTATTATGGAATCTATATTACCATTCTAAAATCAGAAAAGTTCAGAATTCTGAAACATTTCTTATCCTAATGCTATCTAATAAAAAAGGTAGCTCTGTATTAACAAATACATGTAAATGTAATAGGAAATTCCAGTGGTAAAGCATGAGAAAACTAGTAAGTACAGAGAAGACAAATTGAGAAACACACAAACACTCAAATAGTGAAAATGTGGAGGCACATTTAGAAACACAGAACATGAACAGATTAGAAAAATATAGGTTAGGATGGAAGTTAAAAAAGATTTCTTCATCTTTAAAATGAAGAAATGAAGCTTGGAGACCTTAAGTGATTTGCCAAAGGTTACATAATCAGTAAAAGAACTGAAATTGGAACCCAGATTCTTAATTGTTAGGTAGCATATTTTCCACTATTCTCACATCTGAAAATACCTACAAAGAAAATGAAAAAAGTGTGAAAAAATTAACTGACCAAAGATAAAGAAACATGTCATCCCTTTATTAAAGAGAAAGCAAAGCAGATAATAGCCGATAGACTGCATTTTAAAAGCTCCTATCAACTTCAGCTTTAACAATTAAAAAAAGTAAACTAAAAAGAAAGCCAAACAACAGCCTTGAGGGTAAGGTACAAGGAAGAAGAGAATTAGCATGAAATGATTAACCTAAGGCATTCACATAAGCTGGCCCTGAAGACTTTCATTTCCCAGTATAATAAATAAATCAACAGAAATGAGTACATTAAATGAGCTGATTGAAATCATGGTACAATCAACCACCATTTCTCACTGAGGGAATGGAAACTGTGGAAGACTGAAAAAAGGCCAGCTCTGTGTTGTGTTTTAAAAACATAATAATAGGGACCTGCGCTGTTGGCGCAGTGGGTTAACATCCTGGCCTGAAGCGCCGGCATCCCATATGGGTGCCGGTTCGAGCCCCGGCTGCTCCACTTTCAATCCAACTCTCTGTCTGCTATGGCCTGGGAAAGCAGTAGAAGATGGCCCAAGTCCTTGGGCTCCTGCACCTGCGTGGGAGACCGGGAAGAAGCTCCTGGCTCCTGACTGACGCAGTTCTGGCTGTTGTGGCCAATTGGAGAGTGAACCATTGGATGGAAGACCTCTCTCTCTCTCTCTCTCTCTCTCTGCCATTCCTCTCTCTGTGTAACTCTGACTTTCAAATAAATAAATAAATCCATATATATATATATATATATATATAATGGAATGTAAACTGAAGACTTTATTTAAAAAAATTTTTTTAAAAAGATTTATTTATTTGAAAGAGTTACAGGGAGAGAGGGAGAGACAGAAAGAGATCTTCCATCTGTTGGTTTACTTCCCAGATGCAGCAAGGGTTGGGGCTGGGCCAGGCCAAAGTCAGGAGCCTAAAACTCCATCCAGGTCTCCCATGTGGGTATAGGGGCCCAAATAACTGGACATCTTCTGCTGCTTTCCCAAGCACATGAGCAGGGAGCAGGATCAGAGAGAAGTGGAGCAGCAGGGACCCCACTGCATCACAGGCAGTGGCTTAACCCACTGCATCACAACACCAACCCCATGACTTTCAAAAATACTTCTACATCTAAGAAAACTCATCATGAAATCCACTTGTAGTCACCTACAAGGTAATAATCAACATTCTTTATGAAGGACAAGTCTGGCCAAACTACTCTAATTGCTTTCTTTTGTACAGTGACATTTCTGGTAGATCAAAGGGAAGTAATCTAAGTAACCTCTTAATTTTAGCAAGGTTTTAGATTTTGAATTTACCAAATAATTGTATTTAATCATCAATATACTGGGAAAATATAATCCAAATCACATAAGAGGGCATTATGATTAACAATAATTATCAGTGTATTAAGTATCGATACAGGCCGGCGCCGCAGCTCACTAGGCTAATCCTCCGCCTTGCGGTGCCGGCACACCGGGTTCTAGTCCCAGTCGGGGCACCGGATACTTTGCCGGTTGCCCCTCTTCCAGGCCAGCTCTCTGCTGTGGCCAGGGAAGGCAGTGGAGGATGGCCCAAATGCTTGGGCCCTGCACCCCATGGGAGACCAGGAGAAGCACCTGCCTCCTGCCTTCGGATCAGCGCGGTGCGCCGGCCGCAGCACGCCAGCCGTGGCGGCCATTGGAGGGTGAACCAACGGCAAAGGAAGACCTTTCTCTCTGTCTCTCTCACTGTCCACTCTGCCTGTCAGAAAAAAAAAAAAAAAAGTATCGATACAAAGAACCACATGCTATTTACTTTAGAAACAGTCAGTCCCGATGGGTGACATTTTCATCTCTGGTGTAGGCAAGGGAAGTAAGTTTACTGAACTGCAGTCAATACTCAAAAAATGGGCTAATACTTCTTATCAGGAAAATATAATTAAAATGAAAGAAAATATGGGTTAAAAATGAAGGGAACTTCTAACATCAGGGGAGAAAAGACACCAAGAAAATACCCTAAGATCTAGATTATGTTAGCACTGCAGCAGTGCCCTTTAAGCCAAAATAATGGAATGCTTAAAGTGGATCTCAGAAGGCAGCAACTGTGATTCAATTTGTTTTATTACAGTTGACTAAGTAGCCTATGGAAATGATTTTTAAATTCTTAGTGATTTAATTAATCAAACTAGGTGACCAAGCTGCTTACTTACTTTGCCTTTCAGGCCTGTGACTCAAAAGATGGCCTTTTAGAAGCAGCCAATTAATCATTTATTCCCCCAGAATAAAATGGAAACAAGTTATGAAATAAAATTATAGTAGGCTTTAAAAGTGAGAAGGTAGCTTATTTGGAAAGGTAAATAACATCATCTCCAATTTTAGGTAAGAATCAAGTGTTTGGATAAGAGGAATGTGGGAAAATCATACATATTCCTGAATTTGGCCTTTAAAAATGTGTTTTTATGATTAAGTCAAATACAAAGCACTCAAGGATGATCTATGCTTTCATTTCCCACTCTCAGTGTAGCTTTGATCTGTTATGCACTCTGCTGGACTAAAAAACACTTTGCTCATGTTCAGCGACTATGTACTAATAAAGTTCTCTTCCTTCTAATATTTACTACATGATTTGCTTAAGAGGATTTGGCAACTTTTTCTCAATTCACCAGGAGTACTCTTATTTTCTGAATCTCCTTTTTAAAGACTAAGGGACTGACTTCTCATTAAAAGGCTAAGAAGATCCAAATAGGGTACAAAAATCTAGTGCATTTAAAACAAAAAAATCACAAATTCCAAACTTGTTTATTATGAAAGCTTCATATGTAGAGTTCAACTCTGAGTTCTATAAACTTAGAAACTAAGTTCTATAACTTAGAAAGTTCAGTGTAGAATCATTAACAAGATTTATGAAGAAAAAGTAACCAACATCATTCATGTATTAAGTTAACAAACACGTAATAAGTCTCTTTTTATGTCATAGGCACTGTGATAGGCAGCAAAACTCTTTAGGAAAAAGAAAAGCTGGGAATTTATCATATACTATTATTTATTAAAGTATACTGGGATGGTATATAGATATCAATTCCCAGCTAATTCTGATCAATTGACAATGGTTATGCCCAAACTCACCAAGAAAGAATGCCATGACTTTTTTTTTTTTTTTAATTTATTTAACAGGTAGAGTTATAGAGAGAGAGAGATAAAGGTCTTCCTTCCATTGGTTCACTCCCCAAATGGCCGCTATGGCCGGCGCTGTGCTGATCCGAAGCTAGGAACTAGGTACTACTTCCTGGTCTCCCATGCAGGTGCAGGGCCCAAGCACTTGGGCCATCCTCTACTGCCCTCCTGGGCCACAGCAGAGAGCTGGACTGGAAGAGGAGCAACTGGGACTAGAACCCGGCTCCCATATGGGATGCTGGTGCCACAGGCAGAGGATTAACCAAGTGAGCCACAGCGCCAGTCCCTTAGCACTGTCTGCCATGTGTAATGGATGGGGAGCAACAGTACATACTACACACCTGTCATTTCTCACTCATATTATAATGAACACTAGAATTCCCAGCAGTCACAGAAAATACAGTATATTTGTGATCATTGTATTTCCCCTGCCAGGTAAGTATGCAGATACAGTATCTTGAATTGGCAAAGCATCATTCTAAACATTTTTATATATGTTCATTTATGTTGTCCTAAAAATGTTTTCCATTAGGTAGGATAATCATTGCTTTCACTTTGTTGGAAACTGGGGAACAGACAGGTATAGCTGATTTGCCCAGGGCCACACAAGTAGTTAATGGCAAAATCTCTATTAGAGCCCAGATTCTCTCATTCTTAAATGATTTGCCTTTGACCTTTATAGTTACAGAGTTTTAGAACAGATTAGTTTCCATATAGTCTCTATTTCCACTAAGGAAAAAAGAAGAGGAAATGGGTTTAAATTATCACACAGATTTAAGCTAAACAAAAGGAAGATTTTTCTGACAGTGAAAAATGCTAACCATTGTTACAGATAACTAAAAAAAGAAACCCGTCATATTTTGTTCTCTGGACACATACAGACACGCACTCACACACTTTTTGCTCGGAAAAAGATGTCAGTTACCTCAAAACTTGGAGAATGATTACAATATTGGAGGAGCATGAGTTTTAATTAGGTGGTCTAAATTCAAATATTTCCTCTTAATTTACCAATTGGATGACCTTAAGTCGGTTACTTAACTTCTCTGAACCAGCTCTAAAATCCTTCACAGAACTATAACACAATATCAGCACAATATGTTACACTGATTTGCCTGAAATTCCATTCCAGTCTTTTAAATCAATAAAACCTTTTTATAGATTTTAATCTTAAAATCTTAGAACTGAAATAGGAGGAGAAACAGTTTACCAAAATATCTATAAGAGGTTCATATTTTCTCACAAATAATTCCACTAGACTAAGTCTTAAGGAAAGAAACAAAATCTGATTCTCTCTCTCTCTCTCTCTTTTTTTTTTTTTTTTTTTTTGATAGGCAGAGTTAGTGAGAGAGAGAGAGACAGAGAAAAAGGTCTTCCTTTTCTGTTGGTTCACCCCTCAAATGGTTGCTACGGCTGGCACGCTGTGCCAATCCAAAGCCAAGAGCCAGGTACTTCCTCCTGGTCTCCCATGTGGGTGCAAGGCCCAAGCACTTGGGCCATCCTCCACTGCCTTTCCGGGCCACAGCAGAGAGCTGGACTGGAAGAGGAGCAACCAGGACAGAATCCGGCACCCCGACCGGGACTAGAACCCGGGGTGCAGTGCTGCAGGTGGAGGATTAGCCTATTGAGCCACGGCCGTCAGCCTCTCTCATTCTTTACCATAGGGAGCACAGTCCTTGACACAGGGCAGGTGAAGGTGCTCAAGAAATGCCAAATGGAGCTAATAATAACACAGACATTTTAAAATAAAAAGTGTAATGATGAAAAATATGTACCACTTGGTGAAGTTTATTACTAATAAAAACTCCAGCAGCTAACATTTATCGTATATTAATTATAGGCCTATTGAAACAGGAACAAGAGAGTTCCTATGGTTTTTGAAGGTGACTAAGTATCTTTCATAGATTATCTCACTTGACTGCCATCTTATGGATAAGGAAACAGAGGCCTTCAAAGAGTCAGTAATTTGTCCAAGGTCACACAGCAGAGCTATGTGTACCAAGCACCAAGATGTGGACCTAAGCAGTTTGTTTCCAGAGTCTAAAATATTATCCACAATACTGCACTGATTCCTCCATCTCTGGTGGAAAAAGAAAAGATGTGGAGCAAAATTATCTGTTCTCCTTACAGAAAAAAAAAATCTTTAAGTCAGAAGCCTTGGGCTCCATAAAGGCATGTATATGAGTATCTGCTCCATACAGAAACAGGATGGAAAGATTTTCCTCAGGCATTTTCTCAGATACAAAGAATGAGAGAGCTCTGAGGTATAATCAAGGAAAGGTTCTCTGTAAACCACTGCAGCTCAGGATGAAACAGACAAGAGAACCCTATCCCAGTGGGTCTCTATTCATAAATAAAGAGTGTCTTGAGAAAGTAACAGGGTACCCTTTCAACCAAGTTTCATTTTTAATTGCATCACTAAAATGTCCTTTGAATAGCAAAAAACATTTAAACACAAGAAGTGGAGCTGAATGCTGATGTGCCCACAGAGAAATAGATAATACTCAGATAATACCCATGGATAATAACTACTGCAGTATCTGTAGAGATACATATGATATTACACCCACGCAGAAGTACGATGCATTGCAAAATGAGTCCCATCTCCCTTTATAGATATCAGTCATTACCTTCCATTGATCTTTTGAGATAACTGCAGTTATCACATAGAAATCATTTTCTTAGAGATAATCAATTAATAAAGGGGTGTAGACACTGCACTTTCTTCTAAAAAACCAGAGGAATCTTCTCGTTTTGATAGTCTGAAAGAGGCCTTTGAGTGGACAACTGGAAAAAGTCAAATGCCTCATTATAATCAACAAGGTTTCAAAAATTAGCTGGGTTCAATTCTGAAGCTCTAGCACCTGCCATGACGCACTCTGTCACTGGTTATCTGGCCAGTGCAGCTGAGGCTCTGCAAGCTGCCTGCTATCACCAGAGCAAAGTGGACAGGAAGTATTAATGGCCTTGTTACACCGGCCATAAACAAGGAGTTTGAAACTTCAATTCGTTTAATGGAAAAATGAAGTTACTTTTTGGTAAGTGGAATTTTCAGAATAAATTGCCTTCACAGATTTCACAGATCTTGGGCTAAGGCAGTGAGACTGCCTAAAGCCTGAAGGTTGATAAGTTTTTAACTGCCACGACTGAGTCCCAAACCTTCATACAATTCAACAGTCTTTAACGGGAGAGAGAGAGATTTTAACCTCAACTCCAACCTATAATGGAAAGAAAAATCCTGATTATGGATCAGTGGAAATATTTCCTGAGAACTCTTAGATACTGAAACATAAGCATAAGACAGCTGAATCTAAATGTACTCTAATTGAACCACTCGGGATTGTCTTTAAAATGACGAAAATACCTTCTGCAGTTACTATCATCATTGTCACTTGCTAGCTTTTCTTTAATTTGTCTGCCACCTAAGATTTAAACCATTTGATAACATCATGGCAATGTCATGGCCCAGTAAAACCACAGCAAATAATGTCTTCTGCCTGGGAGATTATTATATCTTCTTAGGAAAATCTTTCTCAGAGTTTGTTGCAAACCCCATAGAAAAAGCCAAGAATGATCTGAGAAGGCCAAAAAGGATCTCTTGGAAAACAACAGTAGAAGCATGGATTAGGATGCCTGGAAACAGGCAGACAAATCCCACAATAGTATCCTCTTGAATATAAGGCTTGAAAATAGTTTTTACACACTGGGGAGTTTCCAGGAAATGGAAACAATAAAATGGAATAGGCTTCGATCACACACACACACACACACACACACACCCCATTTTACAGTGAGCTCTAGAGGAACTGGAGAACACCATTGCTTCAGCTCACCTCGGGCTTCTTGCAGTTTCTTGAGCTCTGCTTCCCGATCTGTTTTGCTCTGTTTGCTTCGAACCCCAAGGGCACTGATGACTAACCTTCTGGCTAGAGCTGCTGAAGTCTCAGGCCGCTCCTTTGCTGGCTGGAGGAACTCTGAATGGGAGAAAGGGTGGCAGAAGGTGAGGGTAAGGAAGGGAAAGCATTCCAGATCCAAGTGATTTAACTCAGTAATTAACATACAAAATAGACTAACAAAGGCTGCATCAGCAGTAATTAATACAAGCCTGATAGATGATGATCAGAGGAAATTAACATGGCAAAGCACGAACAACCCTGGCTTCATTATCTGCATTACCACAATTCCTTACAGTGACTATCATAGCTAATACAGAAGCAGAGATGTCATCAGAAACCGGCTGCTGCACTGCTTGCAGTTAGTATCTTCCATTTTCCAAGCCACTCAGATGCCCTATTTTCAACATGGTCTTTTTTCCTTTTTGTCTTTAAAAACATGCTTCCTAATTTAACATAAAACTAAAAATGAAATGCCTTTAGAACTATGGACAGTGTACAACTAATGGAAAAAATCAGTAACTTCACCATCAACAAGAAAACAAATCCAGAGATTACAGGCTTACCAGCAAAAGCTCTAGCTTTGGCCTTGGCTGCTCTTGTGGCCTGTGACAAGGGTCGAATCTTCACCATGGTATGTTTAATACCCAGAGCATCACGAGCTGCAAAGAGGAATAAATGTAAGGAAGTATGCATGAAGGAGGGACAAAAAGAAAAATTAGGGGCTACTTCTTAGAAAATATTTCTTAGATGTTCTGTTTTTCTTTTTTTTTTTCTACAGAAAAAAAGAGATTATAGATAGATAAAAATCTATAAGGTACAACTTGGCTGTGATTAATTAGTTAATCTTATTTGAGAGTCTGGGAGATAAGAGCTCCCGACTACTGGTCTATTCTCCAAATGCCCACAACAGCTAGGGCTGGGCCAGGAACTCAATCCAAGGCTCTTACATGGGTAGCAGAGGCCTGACCACCTGAGCCATCATCAGCTGCCTCCCAGAGTGTGCGTTAGCAGGAAGCTGGAATCAGCAGCAGAGCTGGACTTGAACCCATACATTACAATATAGGATGTGGGCATCCTAACCAGCATCCCAACTGCTTTGCCAAAAGCCCACTCAAGTTAAGATTTTTTAAAAAGGATTTATTTTTATTTGAAAGGCAGAGTTATAGAAAGAGATATTCTGTCCACTGATCTCTTCTCTAAATGACCACAATGGCCAGGGCTGAGCAAGGACCTGGAACTCCATTCAGATCTCCAAAGTGGGTAGCAGTAGCCAAATACTTGGGCCATCCTCTGTTGCTTCCCCAAGTACATTAGAAAGGAGCTGCATTGGAAGTGTAGCAGCCAAAACTGAAATCAGAGCTAATATGGGATGTTGGTGTCACAGGAGGCAACTTAACTCACTACACCATGACACTGGCCCTGAGTTATGATCATTTTAGATCAGGAATCTGTAAACTATGGCTCTGTAATCAAATCCATCAAACTACCTGTTTTTGTAAATAAAATTTTACTGAAATCGAGTCATGTCTATTTCTCTGCATACTGTCAGTGGCTGCTTTTTTGCCTGACAGAAAATTTTGCCCTACAAAATCTAAGACATTTATTATATAGTCCTTACAGCAGATCTGTATTCTAGGAGGTTAAGTGAGGAACCAATATTCCAACACCTCTAGTTTTTATGAATGCCTCTGCATCATACTTATCAATGAATCGAATCATATATGTAAGTCAGCCCAATCACACATTGAGAGAGTGAGTATTACAATTTCTTACTGGACCAGGAAAAGGGCTTCTTCAAATTCATTTGTCTTGCTGGCGCCGTGGCTCACTAGGCTAATCTTCCACCTTGCGGCGCCGGCACACTGGGTTCTAGTCCCGGTTGGAGCGCCGGATTCTGTCCCGGTTGCCCCTCTTTCAGGCCAGCTCTCTGCTGTGGCCAGGGAGTGCAGTGGAGGATGGCCCAAGTACTTGGGCCCTGCACCCCATGGGAGACCAGGAGAAGCACCTGGCTCCTGCCATTGGATCAGCGCGGTGCGCCGGCCGCGGCGGCCATTGGAGGGTGAACCAACGGCAAAGGAAGACCTTTCTCTCTGGCTCTCTCTCTCTCACTGTCCACTCTGCCTGTCCAAAAAAAAAAATTCATTTGTCTTAGGGAAAAAAAAAATCACAAATATTGTTAAGATTTAGTCCCATGATCTTTTTATTTTATTTATTAGATTTATTTATTTTACTTGAAAATCAGAGTTATACAGGAAGAGAAGGAGAGGCAGAGAGAGAGAGGTCTTCCATCCACTGGTTCACTCCCTAGATGACCGCAACAGCCGGAGCTGCACTGATCTGAATCTAGGAGCCAGGAGCTTCCTCTGGGGCTCCCACGTGGGTGCAGGGGTCCAAGGGCTTGGGCCATCTTGTACTGCTTTCCTAGGCCATAACAGAGAGCTGGATCAGAAGTGGAGCAGCCGGGGCTCGAACTGGCACCCATATGGGTTGCCGGCGGTGCTGCAGGCGGCGGCTTTACCGCTGTGCCACAGCGCCAGCCCCCCATGATCTTTTTAATTTCTACTATAAACTGCTGATGCACTGTCATGACTACAGATAAGTATGCAAATAACCTTGGAAGGAGCTGGCTCTCTCTCCAAATTCGATGATTAGATTATAGTTGAAGGAGAGAGAGAGGGAGAGGGAGAGCACATGGGTATCAAAGAAGCATGCACCAAAAATCTGTATCTGGGGATGGGCATTTGGCCTGCATCTTATTTCAGAGTCCCTGGGTTCAAATCTCAGCTCTGCTTCTGATTCCACCTTCCTGTTCATGTATACCCTGGGAGGCAGCAGGTAACGGATCAAATATTTGGGTCCCTGGAAACCTATATTGAGTTCCAGGCTCCTGGCTTCAGCCTGACCCAGCCCTGGCTATTAGGTGGGGTCTGGGGGAGTGAATCAGCACATGGAAGATCTCACTCTCTCTGCCTTACAAAAATAAAAATTAAAAAAAAAAATCTGTCCTATTACATATGCTGGTTGAATAAAATGCCAATTGGCTGAAATCAAAACAAGTAGCAGGAGAAAATGGACAATATGAAATGAATAGAGATATCTATTAAGTGATTACCTGTAACTGGACTGGAGAATACTCCCAGGGCATGTGTATCATCTACCCATTTAATATCAAAACCTTTCTTTCTGCAACAAAAGAAAACAATTTTGTTTCTTAAAATAAAATCTACTTTTATTAAACATCTTTCAAATAGTCTCATAAAGCATTTCATGAGATAGAAACACTCAACAAGCACACAGGTGGAATGGGATAATGACACAAAAACAGCTTGGAGGACAGAAGAAGCCAGTGAATTTTAAAAGCAATAATACCACCATAAAGAACCACCCGGGAGTATTTTACATTCTCAGCCATTTTACAGACATCAACTAATTAATCCTCACAAGCCCCTTAGGGAGGTATTTAATGCACTATTTACAAGAGATGTTCTTATAGGAAGGGATTGAAAAGAGATGGAAAGAGGAGGCAGAGGAGGAGTAGAAGAATAATATAAGAGGAGGACACAGGAAAGGTCATCTGGATTTAATGCAAAGGTAAACAGTCTTGGGGTGGGTGTAGGGAGGGTGGAGACAGTGGAGGTGGACAGAGAACAAGATTGCAAGATGTTGCTCAAATAATAAAAAAAAAAACAGTCAATAGGAAAAAGGGACAACTGTAATCATAGAGGCTGATCTTTCTCACTTTTTGGAGAAAGGAAGAAAGGAGAAATAGGAAAGAATCATAGCAAAGTCAGAAAAATTAGGATAAAATAAATCATGATACAAACAGGAGATCAGATTAGAAAGTATCAAAAGAATTAACACTGCAGTACTAGAAAATCCTTACTCTGGATCAGAGTTATAGAGTGAGTACAAGGAATATCAGAATGATGATACAATAGTTTACACAGTTCAGTGGGGCAACATGAGATTCAGGGACAGATAAATGGACTCAAGGTTCTGCTATCTTGAGACTTGGGCAGCTTTAACTTTTCTTAGTGCTAGGTCTGTTCATCTGTAGAAATGGCCATGGCACATTCCTCACAGAATCACTGTGAAAGTGGAAATGAGATCATCTATGACAAGGCCAAGAACAGTGCTCAACATTTAGTAGGCATGCAATATATGAATGGTGCTTATTATTTTAATGACTGATAGCAATTTTCATCACAAATACATATTAATATAGATGAAATGGTGATTAAAACATGAAACTCTGGTATTTGATTCACAGACTTTATCATATAGTCTTTTGCATAATGACTACTTTTTTTTTTAGAAATAAATCACTATACAGAAAAAAATGACAACCACTAAAATATTTTCTCCCTTTAATAATCAATCAAGAGAAAAATTCCTTTGAGGATAAAAATTAAGAGGCCTTGAAAGTTAGAGAATTTCCTGAATTAAAGGGTAAATCTGGGGCCAGTACTGTGGCGAAGAGGGTAAAGCCACTGTCTGCGACGCTGGCATCCCACATGGGCAACGGTTCAAGTCCTGGCTGCTCCTATTACAATGCAGCTCCCTGCTTATGTGCCTGGGAAGACGGTGGAGGATGGCCCAAGTCCTTGGGCCCCTGTACCCACACGTGAGACTTAGAAGAAGCTCTAGCCTCCTAACTTTGGCCTGGCCTAGCCCTGGTCATTGCAGCCATTTGGAGAGTGAATCAGCGGATGAAAGATCTCTCTCTCTCTCTCTCTCTCTCTCTCTCTGTCTCTCCCTCTCTCTCTTTAACTCTTTCAAATAAATAAATATATATATTTAAAAAAAAAAAGGTAAACCTGACCATGGCATAAAATGACTACAGAGACTGGAGACTGTGGAAAAGCTAGAAAGTATATACTTCTATACTATAAGATAATTTACAAAAAGGACAGGAAAAAGATCTAGATGAGTTGAGTTTTTAGACTTTGGAATTTCATAATCCGTTAAAATTCTCTTCCAGGTAAGATCAGGAAAAAGCAAAGCAAAGGGAAGTAAATAATTCATAATAATTAACTAATTTCTAGGAAATCTTAGACATCAACAATTCATTTTACGAATTCTGATATTGGACTGCAACAAATCAAACTAGTGGCCAACACTAGACATTCAGAATATTGGTTCTGGAAGAGACTAACTGTCCTCCAGAACCCACTCACCCTCTACTTTCAGTTACAGAACTGATGCTTTTCCCAGGCAAGTCTGAATGATTGAATCAGTATATAGCTGCAAGCTAGTTTTGTCTAGGACTTTTTAATGAAATTTTATTTATTTCATTCAGAAGTTTTTAGGCCATCAAGTGAATTATCACCACCCAAAGAAAAAACCAGAACAAAGTACGATAATATCTTTCAGTTTCTGAGAATTCTGTACCCAGTAAAATTGTCTTTCAAAAAAACAAGCTGAAATAAAACCATTTAAAAACCCCACCAAACTGAATTGGTAGGCTGTTACTAGGTTAAATACTAAAGAATATGTCCCATGAAGGAGGAAACAGTGTTCACATGGGAGGTAAGATACAAGAAGGTATAAATAAAAAACACAAAAAGTAGGTAAATTTGAGTGCTAAATATATAAAACAGTAATTATGGTAAATGGAGTTTAAAAGGAAAAGGAAAAATAAATTAATCAAATAGTCACAATAATATATAAGATGAGGAGGGAGGGGTTAGGAATTAAAAGCCCTTACAGTTTTTAGAAAAAGGGTAAAAACATTAACTTTAACCAATGGAAAAGTGAAGTATGTATTTTGTAATTTCTAGAGCAATCATCAAAGAATAGAAAGAACATCATTTCTATGAAAAATGGAACAAGAAAAAAAACCTAATCGATCCAAAATAAGGCTATGAAGAAGAGAAAAAGATGGAACAAGTAAACACACATAAAACAGATAGCAGGCAAATAGAAGGGCACCTTAAAAAGTTTGTGAAAAAATGGAATTAAAAGTTAAGTTTACTAATTAAAAAAATTTTTTTTAGATATTTATTTTATTTGAGTGGCAGAGAGACAAAGCCAGGGCTAAGCCAGGCCAAAGTTAGGAGTTGGGAAATCAATCCAGGTCTCCCCCATTGTTGGCAGGGACCCAGCTAGTTGAGCTATCATTTGGTGCTTCCCAGAATATGCATTAGCAGGAAGCTAGAATCTAGAGTGGAGCCAGGATTCAAACCCAGGTAATTCTAAGGCATGCCAAGCAGTGTCTTAACTGTTAGGACAAATGCCCAGCCCAATAAATTATGGTATAAAAAATGTTTTGAAATCTATGCATAGGTTTTTCATAATATACATTCTTTATGATCTTTGTGGGGACCCTTGGATTTCAAATTTTTGCACCAAAATAAAATCGTAATTCCACTTTCTAAAAACCTTTTGAAATCCCTTCATACACAAATATGTATTTAGATATATATTTAAATATATACATAATTACAATAAATACAAATAGGCTAAATGCACCATGAAGACAGATGTAAGAGTCAGCACAGATGACAAAGTCTTAAATGCTAAAGCAGGGCCTAGAAAGGCTGTCTTGTATTTTTAAGGAACTAAGAAGAAGAGTAATTCAATACAAATTATTTCTAATGGACCTGGAAAAGATAATGAACAAACCTGACGCTCAAGTGAAAATCAGAAATATGAAAACAAAAGATTCTTTTTCAGGAGACACTTTAAGAAAATTTCATCCCATCTTCCCTAACACCAGCACTATTCGCAAATACTTACTGATAACTGCAGAAAACCCGTAGAAGGTCTTCAGTACGAAATTCTTGGGGGAAGTCATAAATTTCAATGACATGAGGGAATTCACACTCACTGAGGTCAATATCAGGAACTTTATGGTTATAATAATCAAATCTAGGTTCCTGGATGCTTTCTCTGTTTATATTCCCTGATAACTAGAGAGGAAGAAACACATAAATGACTGTTACAACAAACCTGAGCACTATAGAGTATTTTACAATTTATAAACAATATTGTTCCCGGTCTCCATTTTTCCATTCCTTAACCTTTCACATTCTCTGTATATTAATGCTTTTCACAGATACAATGATGACCAGGGGTTTATCACCCAGTTTATATTATAATGTAAAATACCTGAAATGGATGTTGAACTTCTGGCAGATTGGCAATGCATAAAATCTAACCTGCATCTATCAACCAGCATATGAGAAAATATAGACAAATACATTGAGTTACAAATGGCACATCTTGGAAACTGACTCTCAAACAAGAACTGAAGAGATAAATTTATAATTTTAATTTGAGCTTATTGTTCATGCTCATCTCAGTTTCTCTTCTGGAAGTAAATAAAAACAAAAGTTTTTTTTATTAAAAAATTTATTTCACCCTTCGTTGTATTATAAAAAGTTGAAAAGACAGTTTACAGAGGAATTTGCTAATATAAATGCAAACGGTACAAGTAATCATACTCAAGTTCTCTGGCTGAGAGCCACCTAACAATTTCCTACTTTAACAGGTTAGTGAAGGAATTAATGGTAATGAAAAATACTTAAAATTCTACTATCACATAAAATAACTGAAGGCTAGTAACTATTAACAATGAAATCAGCAAAAGGGAAATGGGAAAGTCAAAAGTGACAGCAAAGTCATGGCAGTCATTTTGTCATTCAGCTGTTATAAAATCGAAATGCTGCTTACTACCGCCTACATAAAGCTGCCAGATCCTTACAGTATCACCTCTGTATCAACCTAAAATCCAACAAGGTTCCATTCAAGCTTTCTGTCTTTTATACTGTCTCTTTCCCCATTAGATGAGAAAAGTGAGTATTTGCAATGCAAAGGATACATCTCCTTTCTCCAGAGAATTGAAAAATGGACTCAGAAACTTTACTGGAAAGCAAGGAAGCAAAAAGTGATATAGATAGTATGTTTCTTCCTGTGTTCTAGTTTTCTCCACTAAGTCTCAGTTTTGGATTTAAGAAATGGATATAGTAATAGTACCCACAACTCATAGATGGGTGGATTAAATGAGATGATGTAATAAATGCTTGACACATAAGTATTCAATTAATTCAACCTACTTTAATTTTAACGAAGTGCTACATCTGCATACCAAGCACCAAGTTAATTATACTCTGCTTAGGCTGTAGAAGGCAGGCAGGCCTTATTCCTCTCACTGTGACAAAGGAAAACATCAGCTGATCTATAAAACCGTTAACTTTTCCTGAGTTCAACAAAGAGCTGAGTTTGCAAGACAACCAACCAAGGGAACTAAAATCTATAGAAGGACAAAGAGAAATAGAATCTATAAACTGTTTCACCTCTGGCAGATCATAGGGGAAAGTATGCCACATAAGCAGGGGAGGAGATCTGAGCCAAAATTGTAACAAATTGTTGAAAGTGTAAAGGAGGTTATTATTGTAAGTTTCAAGTAACTTAGATTCCCTAAAACAGACAAGAGGATTCTACAATCACCTGTAAATCAATCCTTTTGCCAGTGCCACACTGGCTTAATGACTGTAGCTTCACAGAAAGCTTTGAAATCAGGGCGTTTGAGTCCTCCATTTTTGCTGTTTTTTAAAAGCATTTGATGGTTGGGGTCCCTTGCATTTCCACAGGAATTTAAGAATCAGCTTGTCAATTTCTGCCCAAATTGGCAACTGGGACTGCGGGAACATGAATATCAATTTGGGAAGTAACAATACTAAGTTTTGTAAAAGATGAACATGGGATGTCTTTCCATTGATTTAGGTCTGGTGTAATTCTTTCAATAATATATTGTAGTGTTCAGTGTACAAGTTGTACTTTTTTTGTTAAATCTATTCTTAAGTATTTTATTCTTTCTGATGCTACCGTAAATGGAATTGGTTTTTTTATCTCATTTTCTGATTGTTGGCATTGACTTTTTGAGTTACTTTGCTAAAACCAAACCAAATAAAGAACTGCATGTAGAGCTTTTATGAATTGGGGCTAACCAATACACTGTGAGAGGTACAGTGCAAATCACAAAATATCTTAGAACTATAAATACCAAGAACTGATTATAAACAAGAAAGAAAAAGGAAGGTCTGGCAAGAAAATGTGATTACAGCTCCTCATTCTAACCTGGTCTGCAAACTGAACTTGCACATTTACATCTCATTTCTGAGGTAAATAGTAAACATTTCAGCTTCTGACACTTAATGAAAACAAAGTGCTAACAATAGCAAAAAAATTTAATTATTATCCTACATTTCATGAAACAACATATATAAAGCCCACAAATTACACATCTTTTCCCAGTATGCTTGGAAACGCTAGGTGGAGAGATACCACTAATAAAGTTGAAAGGCTGAATAATAAAGTGAACTCAGGCAGAAGAATCCTAAATGTTTGAATCTTCCAAAACTAGTTCTGGTAGCTTAATTCAGGTACTGCTATGATGTTCAGTGACAGTGGCTGTCCATGAAACCTAAGAAAAATTGCAATGAAGACAAAATTTGTATTTATTGCCATTCCACTTTTTGCTTGGTTTCTCTAGATCCCTGATCCACTATTCCCTTATGCTATCTTTAGCTACCTCAATTCCTGAATCATATCCAGACCTCTTCCCTGGTATTAAAAAAAAAAAAAAAAAAAAAAAAGGAAAATTTCTCTTTCATTAGTATATAGTCTTTGCCCAACTGGCCCTCTCAGCAACAGGTAATAGATATATACCCTTCCAACCTTCAACAGCAGACTCAGAAGTAAGCCAAACCCAATTTAATTGTATAATCCATCATCTGAAGGATCAGAAATTTGTCTTGATGCTTTATGCCTGGTATCCAGTATTTCTGATTATCCTCTAGGATTTTTCTGAACAATAACAGCCTTCAGTCAATCTATACAAAAAATTTTCTGTATAAGATTACTTGTTAGCACTCCCTCTGTCCAGATTCTAGGCTTTATTACAAATCTTCACTTTCTTATACACCCTAACCCCAGAGACATCACAACAAAAAAGAATTCTGAGTTTAAGTGTATTTTAGACTGTTGAGTACATATTTCAGCAGTCATACCCATGGCTGGATCATTCCTTTCTTCACTAGTACACCTCCCCACTAAAGCCTAGCAACAAAGAACCCATTTTTAGAAAACAAGCATGCTCTGATCCAACAAATGATTAAATTAATACAAGGGGAGGTGTGTGGAGAGTGTAATTCTCCCAAAGGTATATTTCTATCTCTAACTAAACTTTTTTAAACTTTAATTTTTGAACATACCTGTTTATGAACAGGGTACAGAGTCCAGTGTTCTCTTTGACAATCCTAACTTTCCTCCCAGCTACTGTTACTACACAGATAATGAATTAGGAGTCCTAACATTACCCTGACCCGATCTACGCCAACCATACCCCATATACCATATCTTACTGAGCTCACTGAAACAAAGGCATTGCTAAGGAAAAATTAAGGCACACTAGGAATCTCCGCAGCTGCAAACAAGAACTCTTAAAAGCTTCCCTTGAAGCAGGCCACACAGCAGACTCAAAGAATGACAAATGCTCTAAATAGCACTCTGACCTCAGAATCAGTCTTTACGGCATTTAGATCTGGCTGAAAAGCCCATGAGAGCATTTCATGCATGGAAAGCCAAGATACTGTGACAAAAAATAATCTACACAAGGGATCTCATGTGAGATCCCAGTGGAAAGGGGCCATCAAAAAAGGATGCAATTTTCTCTGAAAGGAGGAGAGAACTTCTACTTTGCTTATGGCCCTGTCTAAATACTGAAGGAGACTGTGGATTCAAAAGGCTTCCATACCCTTGGCAGCTCATGACAAAAGTCTCAGGTGATCACTGACGTCATAAATAAGAGTGTCAATTGTTAAATCAACAACAGGAGCCACTGTGCACTTGCTCCATATGTAGGACCTCTGTCCTTAATGAGTTGTACTATGAGATTTAACGGTAAAACTTGTCTTCAAACAGTACTTTATACTTTGTGTGTCTGTGTGGGTGCAAACTGTTGAAATCTTTAATTAGTACAGTTGATCTTCTGTATATAAAGATAATTAAACATGAATCTTAATGAAGAATGGGATGGGAGAGGAAGTAGGAGGTGGGACAGTTTGGGGGTGGGAGGGCAGGTATGGGGGGGAAGAACCACTATATTCCAAAAGCTGTACCTATGAAATTTATAGTTATTAAATAAAAGCTTTCTAAAAAAAAAAAAAAAAGCTTCCCTTGTACTGACAATAGAAGCCCAAAAGTGTCTGCCTTTCTTCAGTTTTAAAAAGGGATCAGAAATCAAAATGTTGCTGACATGTATGCTGACTCGAAAGCAAAAACATGCAATAAATCTAACAGAGTTCAGAAGAAAGATCTTCAATTTTAGGAGTAACCTGGCTTTAAAAAAAAAAAAAGAAAGAAAAAACCTATGAACCATGGAACCTGCTTATTGTTCTTTCTGTGTTAACCAGAGATCTAGCCATCATTTACTAATGGAAGAATAGAGTACATAATTCCATCAAACTCTGCTGCGTGTCCCAGGTGACTGCATTAGGATATAAAGCATATGGAAGGTGAGTCTACAAATCATCACTTACACAGTCAACAACATGTCAATTCAGACATAGTTACAAATCTATTAAAATGAGTTGAAACTAATAAAAGATACTGTGAAAATAGAAATTAGAGAACAATGAGGGGGTATGTGGGTACCCTATGTTTCTATTAATTTTTTTGTAAGCATAAAACTGCTAAAAATACATTAATCTTTTTTAAAAAACAGAAATAAGGGACATAAAATAATACAAAGTAGAACTATAATCTTAAATCTATGGCCTTGCCAACATGCAGATGTACCCATCAGTTTAGCCCTGGGGGATCAAATCTCTTTTGGAACCACTACGTCACTCATCAGACAGCAAAACACTGTTTTTGTGCATCTCTGACAAAGCTGTTTTATATGTTGCTTTATATTAATTACCCTTCACACCGCTATGCAGCTATCAAATCACATGTTTACATACTGTCTGTGCAAATAAAATATAAGCAACTTCAGAACATAAAGAAGGCTGGCATACAGCATCGCCTTTAACACAGTACTGATAATAATAACATATACCTAGCTATTTGCAATTTATAGTTTATCAAACTCCAAGTGCTCAAATTTGCTATTTAACTGAAAAGTGGTGGGGTACCAAACTATTTACAAGGCCTCCAAAGGTGGGATACGAAGAAGTTTCTTCCCTTTGTAATTTGCTTTTAGTGGATGCCTTAATAATTTTTCCTTTCAGGTACCTGGGTTTGATTGCCAGCTGTGGCTCCTGTTCAGCTTACTGCCAATGCAGATCTTGGAACATGGGAGTGATGGCTCAAGTAACCGGGCTCCTTCCACCCATTTGGGAGACTTGGATTGTGTTCCTGGCCCCCAGTTTTGCCCCCTGCCAGTCCAGCCATTGTAGGCATTTAATTAAACCGCAGATGGGAGCTCTGTTTTTCAAGTAAGTAAGTAAGAAATTATTTTTTAATCCTTATTGATTTTTTTTTTACTTGGGACAGCATTTTTGCAGAAGACTACGGAGACACACAGACAGTGTGAGACATGAATTACCAGACATAGAGAAGAAAGGTGGGTTGGAATGCAGGGTTTTCTTCATTTTTCTCTTTTCCATGATTATACACTGTTAATGGCCCTCTTAAAAAGGACTTTCCAAATGGAAGGCTTTAAGTTCTTAAAACAATCTAAATATTTACCCCCATGTAAAAACTCAAGTCAAGGCCATAAATGGCTAATGAAGGTGCCAGATGCCAGTATCTGTCAACATCAACATTATGTTACTGGTACCTTTCTACCAACAGATTTGTTGATCAATACATGAGGCAGAAAGGGATTTGGATGATTTTTCTAAAGAACAATAACTCCCATGTTCTAATACCAAGATCTCACAGGGCTAAGAGAAGTCATGCCAACATCCTCACCTTTATCACTTACCAACTCTGGGCATTCCACACCATGGTTAGGAGATTAAGTGTAATTTTTGGAGGCCCATCAAAGCTGCAGTCCTGGGAGTTCAACAATGACCTAACTATGCTCTAACTCCCTTGGACAGTTTTAAAGGTTCAGACGCTACAGGAAATTGCTTCAGAGGCCAATGGCTGCCATATTTTGTTCTACGGTATACCTCTCTGCTTATTAGAAGTATTAGATATACTCCCATATGTCTAGCCATTATCAACAAAGAAATAGGCCAGCTGAGAAAATAGCCAAACATCTTAGGCTAAAAAGGTTTCATGACA